>NC_053041.3:249682618-249985648 GCF_002575655.3 Aegilops tauschii subsp. strangulata
ATAATACCATCTACTCCTTTATAAATATGTGGGTCATCCCAAAAGTAAGGTCTTAAATCATAAAAGATTTTCATTATTTTGTTGGTATGTGAAACTAGGTGGTATGTATTTAGCAACAATATAATTAGTATAGTCAGCATACCAAGGAGTGTTATGAGAAACATTTATTGCAGCTAGTTTCTCATCAGGAAAGCTATCATCAATATGTAGTGGGTCATCAAGGATATTCTTTAACATAGACAAGTTATCAGCTACTGGGTTCTCAGCTCCTTTCCTATCAGTGACATGTAAATCATATTCTTGCAACAAGAGAACCCACCTAATGAGTCTAGGTTTAGCATCTTTATTTTCCATAAGATATTTTATAGCAGCATGATCAGTGTGAACAATTACTTTGGAATCAACGGTGTAAGATCTGAATTTGTCACAAGCAAACACAACAGCTAAAAATTCTTTTTCAGTAGTAGCATAATTTCTTTGGGCACTGGCTAGCATAATGAATAACATTCAATTTCTTATCAACTCTTTGTCCTAGAACAGCACCAACAGCATAATCACTAGCATTACACATAATTTCAAAAGGCAAGTTCCAATCAGGCAGTTGAATAATAGGTGCAGAACTTAAGGCTTTCTTAAGTGTTTCAAAGGCTTCTACACAATCATCATCAAAAACAAAAGGAACATCCTTTTGTAAAGGATTTGTAAGAGGCCTAGAAATTTTAGAGAAGTCTTTAATAAATCTCCTATAGAAACCAACATGACCTAGGAAACTACGAATACCTTTGATATCTCTGGGACATGGCATTTTCTCAATTGCATCAACTTTAGCTTTATCCACCTCAATACCTTGTTCAGAAATTTTATGACCCAAGACAATACCTTCATTAACCATAAAGTGACACTTCTCCCAATTCAAGACAAGATTAGTTTTCTCACATCTGTGCAAAACTCGATCAATGTTGCTTAAGCAATCATTAAAAGAAGTTCCATAAACAGAAAAATCATCCATGAAAACCTCAACAATATTTTCACAGAAATCAGAGAATATAGAAGTCATGCATCTTTTAAATGTAGCAGGTGCATTGCATAAACCGAAAGGCATACGTCTATAAGCACAAGTTCCAAAAGGACAAGGAAAGGTGGTTTTCTCTTGATCAGGTTGTGAAACAGGTATTTGAGAAAAAACAGAATATCCATCAAGAAAGCAAAAGTGTATGTGCTTAGACAATCTTTCCAACATTTGATCAATAGAAGGCAAAGGGTAGTGATCTTTTCTAGTGGCTTTATTTAATTTTCTAAAATCAATTACCATTCCGTAGCCAGTAACAATTCTTTGTGGAATAAGTTCATTTTTATCATTAGGAACAACAGTAATACCTCCCTCCTTAGGAACACAATGAACGGGACTCACCCATCTACTATCAACTATGGGATAGATTATACCTGCTTTCAGAAGCTTTAGTATTTCAGTTCTTACTAATTCTTTCATTTTGGGATTCAATCGTCGTTGATGATCAACAATGGGTTTAGCATCAGGTTCCATATTAATCTTGTGCTGACAGAGAGTGGGACTAATGCCCTTAAGATCATCAAGAGTATATGCAATAGCAGCACGGTGTTTCTTTAGAATTTTCAATAATCTTTCTTCTTCGTGCTCTGAAAGGTTAGAACCAATAATAACATGATATATCTTTTTCTCATCGAGATAAGCGTATTTCAAAGTGTCTGGCAATTGTTTCAATTCAAAAACAGGATCACCTTTAGGTGGAGGAGTACCTCCAAGAGTTTCAATAGGCAAATTATGTTTGAGCAAAGGTCGTTGTTCAAAGAGGATTTTATCTATTTCATTCCTTTCATGCATATGCATATCATTTTCATGGTCTAGCAAATATTGTTCTAGTGGATCTGTAGGAGGCACAGCAATAGAAGCAAGACCAATTATTTCATCCTTACTAGGTAATTCTTTCTTATGAGGTTGTCTATCAAACTTGGAAAAATTAAACTCATGAGACTCATCACCAAACATAACACCGACATGTTGTTTTTCGCAATCTATTTTGGCATTGATAGTGTTCAAGAAATGTCTACCAAAGATAATGGGACAAAATTCATCTATGGGGAACCAAGAACTAGAAAATCAGTAGGGTATTTTATTTTCCCGCACAAGTCTTTAACATCTCTAACAATCCCAAGTGTTGTGATGGTGTCTCTATTAGCTAGTTTAATAGTAACATCTATGTCTTCTATTTCAGCGGGTGCTATGTCATTCATAATTTCTTGATATAAGGTAAAAGGAATAGCACTCACGCTAGCACCTAAGTCATATAAACCATGATAACAATGATCTCCTATTTTAACCGAGACAACATGCATGCCAACAATGGGTCTATGTTTATCATCGGGTTTTGCAATTCTAGGAGCTTCATCACAAAAGTAAATAACATGCCAATCAATATTTTCTACCAGGAGATCTTTAACGATAGCAACACTAGGTTCTACTTCAATCTGTTCAGCAGGTTTAGGTGCTCTAATATAAATTTTGCGGACCACAGTTGAAACCTTAGCATGTTCATTTATCCTAATAGGGAAAGGTGGTTTTTCAATGTAAGCAGTAGGCACAACTGGATCAACATTATAGATAATAGTTTCATTTTTAGCTATGACCGGTTCTTTAATTTCCTCTTTAATAGGTGGGTGATATTTAAACCACTTCTCCTTAGGTAGATCAACATGGGTAGCAAATGATTCACAAAAAGAGGCTACTATCTCAGAGTCAAGTCCATATTTAGTGCTAAACTTCTGAAAAGCTTCAGTATTCATAAAAGATTTAACACAGTCAAACTTAAGCTTAATACCTGAATCTTTACCTCCGTCGAGTTCCCAATCTTCAGAGTTGCGTTTAATTCTTTCTAAGAGATCCGAAAGCACAAGTGCTCCCTGGGTGGTTTTGGTAACTAATGTCAACATATCTCTTGTTGGACTAATGCTTTATCTAGAATATTTCAGACAAGTTCAACAGATGGAGTGGGTGCACAAGAGGATGTGGAACCCCTTCAAAATGCTAAGGACAAAAGATTGGCTCAAGCTCTAAAGCTCAAGACTCTACACTTATACTTTTAGTGATCCAAGATCACATTGAGTCCATAGGAAAAGCTAATACTACTAAAAGGGGATGAGGTGTTGCTTAATGGATTGCTTGCTCAAAATACTTAGTACTATTCTCCAAAAACCCTCAACCACTTTCTCATATCCACATATGTCCCAAACCAAAAGTCAAACTCGGCCCCACTGAAACATTCTATCCGGCGCCACCGAGTTCATTTGACGTAGCCACTGCCACAAACCCTAGTCACTTCGGTCTCACCGATAGGGATCTCGGTCTCACCGAGATGGGATTGCAAACTCTCTGTTTCCCTTCGTAACGTTTCGGTCCAACCGAGATGAGCGATCGGTCCCACCGAGTTTGCAATGCAAACTCTCTGTTTCCCCTTCGTAACATTTCGGTCTCACCGAGATGAGCAAATCGATCCCACCGAGTTTGCCTGACCAACTCTTGGTTAGCTTATTACCAAAATCAGTTCCACCGAGTTTATGTAATCGGTCTCACCGAGATTACGTTATGCCCTAACCCTAATGAAATCGGTCCCACCGAGTTGACATGTCGGTCCCACAGAATATCCTAACATTCACATTTTGAACTAAATCGGTCTGACCGAGTTTCATTATTCGGTCACACCGAGTTTGGTGAGTTGTGTGTAACGGTTAGATTTTGTGTGGAGGCTATATATACCCCTCCACCCACTCTTCATTCATGGGGAGAGCCATCAGAACATGCCTACACTTCCATCATACATTTCCTGAGAGAGAACCACCTACTCATGTGTTGAGGTCAAGATATTCCATTCCAACCACATAAATCTTGATCTCTAGCCTTCTCCAAGTCGCTTTCCACTCAAATCATCTTTCCACCAAATCCAAATCTGTGAGAGAGAGTTGAGTGTTGGGTAGACTATCATTTGAAGCACAAGAGCAAGGAGTTCATCATCAACACACCATCTATTAGCTTTTGGAGAGTGGTGTCTCCTAGATTGGTTAGGTGTCACTTGGGAGCTTCCGTCAAGATTGTGGAGTTGAACCAAGGAGTTTGTACGAGCAAGGAGATCACCTACTTCGTGAAGATCTACCCTAGTGAGGCGAGTCCTTCGTGGGCGATGGCCATGGTGGGATAGACAAGTTTGCTTCTTCGTGGACCCTTCGTGGGTGGAGCCCTCCGTGGACTCGCGCAACTATTACCCTTTGTCGGTTGAAGTCTCCATCAAGGTGGATGTACGATAGCACCACCTATCTGAACCACGCCAAAAATCTCCGTGTCTCCAGTTGCGTTTGCACAATCCAATCCCATCCCTTTACATTCTTGCAAATTGCATGCTTTACTTTCCGCTGCTCACATACTCTTGTCATGCTTGCTTGATATGTATTGTGAATGTATAAACTTGTTCTAAAACTCCACCTCAACTTGAAGAAATTAAAAACTGCAACTTTTTCTTGCTACGAGTCTATTCACCCCCCTCTAGACACCTCTTCTCGATCCTTTCAATTGGTATCAGAGCAATGGTCTCCATTGCTTTGGTTTAAACACCTTTGGAGGAAGATGGATGAGTCTATGTTGGGGAGTCTTAGACGTAGAGTGCCTATTCTTGATGGAGAGTACTTTCATGAGTGGAAAAATGAGATGCTTGAGATTTTCAATGAATATCACTTGAACAAGTACATTACTAGTCCTTGCATTCCCCCTAGTGATCCTTTGCATCCCTCTCCCGATGAGGATCTTGACATCATTCGCAATCTTAGGACTATCAATCTTATCATTAGAGGATTGCCAAAAAAATTGATTGCTAGCTTACCTGCTCTTGACTGTGCTTACACCATATGGAGATTTCTTGAGGAACGATTCCCAAATTATTCCTTGAAAAATCTAGATGAGATTCTCCATAAGTCTATTGCCTTGAATAGAATGAGTACTAGTGATCCTAAGTTTGATGAGTGCCTATTTGAGCTTCGTGATCTCATGCGTGCCAAAGGAGATGTTGGAATTATTAGCAATATCATTTCCGAAGTCATTAGAATCCATAGAGATGAAAATTGTTACGGTCATACTTCTAATGAATCACCTTCTCTAGGAAATGATCAATTACAAGATGATGTTGAACATGGATACTATGATGAGGATGATGATAGTGACTTTGATCTCGATGAGTCTATGAGACACTTTGGTCTTATGGAAAACCTTCGCGGCTACATGGCTGGAGGAAAGGAATGGGTCCTTGATAGTGGATGTACCGATCATATGACTGGAGACAAGGATATGTTTCGTGAGCTTGCTGAAAACGACGGCCCTCGGAAGTATGTCACTTTTGGTGATAACTCAAAGGGTAAGGTGGTTGGCCTTGGTAAGGTGGCCATCTCACATGATAGCTCCATACAAAATGTTATGCTCGTTGAATCTCTTGGCTACAATTAACTTTCCGTATCTAGACTTGCTGACTTTGGTTTCAATGTCCAATTTACTGAAGTAGATTGCCAAGTGTTTCGTAGAGACAATCATAAAATGGTCTTTATCGATATACGTAGAGGTGATCTTTACATTGTTGATTTCACTAAAAAGGCTCAACCTAGAACTTGCTTAATTGCTAAATCTTCGAAAGGCTGGTTGTGGCATAGAAGGTTAGGTCATGTGGGCATGCGAAATCTTGATAAGCTTATTAAAGGTGATCATATCCTTGGAGTGAAAGATGTTATATTTGACAAGGATAGATTGTGTAGTGCTTGTCAAGCAGGAAAACAAGTAGGAGGAAGTCACCCCGTGAACAACATCATGACCACGAGAAGACCGCTCGAGCTACTTCATATGGATCTCTTTGGTCCCAATGCCTACAAAGTCTCGATGGTAACTCATTTGGTCTAGTCATAGTCGATGATTTTTCAAGATTTACGTGGGTGTTCTTTCTTGATGATAAATCACAGGTCCAAAAGATCTTCAAGAACTTTGCTAGGAAGGCCCAAAATCAATTTGAAGTGAAGATCAAGAAGGTTCGAAGCGACAACGGAACAGAGTTCAAGAACGCAAATGTGGCTACCTTTCTTGACGAACAAGGTATCTCACATGAGTTCTCGGCCACGTACACACCTCAACAAAATGGAGTTGTTTAGAGGAAGAACCAGACTCTTATTGATATGGCGAGAACGATGCTTGATGAGTACAAGACTCCAAAACACTATTGGGCGGAAGCGGTTGTGTCATGCAAAAAATCGCTTATATCTTCACAAGCTACTCGGCAAGACGGCATACGAGCTCCTCACCGGTAACAAACCCCAAGTTGGATACTTTCGAGTATTCGGCTGAAAGTGCTACATTCTTGATAAGCATCATCGTTCTAAATTTGCTCCCAAATCTCATGAGGGTTTTCTACTTGGTTATGGCTCAAACTCTCACACTTACCGTGTCTACAATAATTTCACCCGAAAGGTTGAAGAAACAGTAGATGTGAAGTTTGATGAATCTAACGGCTCGCAAGTAGAGCAATTACCAATTGATGTAGGAGACAAAGACCCTTCGGAAGCAATCAAAGACTTGTCTATTGGCAAGATTTGTCCAACAGAGATGAAGGAGAGTACCTCGTCCGTCCAAGTGGAAGCTTCTAGCTCACGACAAGGTGAACCAAGAGTTGACATGGAAGCATCCACAAGTGGGACACATCAAGATGAAGAAAACGAGGGAATGCATCAAGATGAACCACATCAACCTCCTTCTCCACCCCGAGGAGAGAACGACAACGTCAACAATGAAAAAGGCCAAGAAGAAGGACAAGATGATGAAGAAGATGTTCCACCCCGACCCAAGCAAAAGCTCTCACGAGTTTGAGCAAGAGTCTCAAGAGACCATCCCACCGAACAATTCTTCAATGATATTCAAACTGGGAGAATCACTCGCTCTAAAACTCGTTTGGCTAACTTTTGTGAACATTATTCATTCATCTCTAGCATTGAACCTATGAAGGTTGAAGAAGCATTGGAAGATCCGGATTGGATAAATGCCATGCGTGAAGAGCTACACAACTTTGAGAGAAATCAAGTATGGATATTGGTCGAGAAGCCCGACAACAACCACAACATCATTGGTACCAAATGGGTGTTTCGCAACAAGCAAGACGAAGATGGTCAAGTTGTCCGCAACAAAGCACGTCTTGTCGCCCAAGGCTACACTCAAGTCAAAGGTATGGACTAACATACGCCCCCGTTACTAGACTTGAGTCCATTCGCATCTTACTTGCCTATGCTAATCACCATGATATCACCTTGTACCAAATGGATATCAAAAGTGCTTTTCTAAATGGTGAAATTGAGGAGGAAGTTTATGTTAAACAACCTCCCGGCTTTGTCGATCCTAAGAAACCCGACCATGTTTACAAACTTCATAAAACTATTTATGGTCTTAAACAGGCTCCTAGAGCGTGCTATAAATGCTTGACCAAGTTCCTTATTGAAAAAGGCTTTGAGATTGGAAAGATAGATTCTACTCTTTTCACTAAAAGTGTTAATGGTGAATTATTCGTGTGCCAAATTTATGTTGATGATATCATTTTTGGTTCGACTAACCCTCATTTTAGTGAAAAGTTTGGGAAGCTAATGTCGAAGAAGTTTGAGATGTCTATGATGAGTGAACTCAAGTTCTTTCTTGGTTTGCAAATCAAGCAAACAAAGGAAGGCACCTTTGTTTAACAAACAAAGTAAACCAAGGACTTATTCAAGAAGTTCAACATGCAAGAAAGCAAAGGTATGAAAACGCCCATGCCTACTAGTGGACATCTTGACTTGACCAAGGATGGCAAATCGATTGACCAAAAGGTTTATTGCTCTATGATTGGTTCATTGTTATATCTTTGTGCCTCTCGTCCCAATATTATACTAAGTGTGTGCATGTGTGCACGATATCAAGCAGCCCCCAAAGAATGTCATCTTAATGCTCTAAAAAGGATAGTGAGATACTTAATACATACACCAAATTTTGGCATTTGGTATCCCAAGAGGTCTTCTTTTGATCTTGTTGGCTACTCTGATTCAGACTATGCTGGAGACAAGGTTGATAGAAAATCCACTTCGGGTACGTGTCAATTTCTTGGTAGATCTCTTGTGTCTTGGTCCTCCAAGAAACAAAACTCGGTATCCTTATCCACCGCCCAAGGGGAATACATTGCCACCGGTTCATGTTGTGCTCAATTACTTTGGATGACCCAAACTCTTAAAGATTATGGGATCAATGTGAAACATGTTCCATTGCTTTGTGACAATGAGAGTGCTATTAAGATTGCTCACAATCCCGTGCAACATTCTCGAACTAAGCATATTGAAGTTCGTCATCATTTCATTCGAGATCATGTTGCTAAAGGGGACATTGATCTTAAGCATGTTCGTACCGATAAGCAATTGACGGATATATTCACCAAACCGCTTGATGAGAAAGTATTTTGCCGTTTGAGAGGTGAATTGAACATCATTGATGCTTCAAATTTGGAATAGGAACTCCATGTGGATACATGCAAGGCATGAGCCTATGACTAATCCTTGACTTTTTCTCGTATGATGATGATCATATGTCTCGGGTATATTTGTACCCTTGCATGCTATCTAACCCTTGTAGGTATGAATCTAAATCCATGAGATTGCAATCCACTCACATCTTGAGCAATCTCTACATCACCAAGTTTCTACACCTTGGTGGTTGTAGGCAAGGAAGCATGAAACCCTTCAACATATCCTTTGACAAATTCTATATATATCAAATTTCATTTGGTATCAAATTTCATGATTGTCATGTTAGATACACAAGTGCTCTTCCTTGCAAGACTAACCCATGTAGGTAGATGAACTCAAACTATGAGTGGTGCTCCCAACCATTGATGTGCTACATCAACCTTGAGCACTCCACACAAGTTCAACTACATGATAAAGTTCAACACCACCACCCAAGGTATGCTATTCCATCTTAGAGAAGCTTTACCCCAAGTTATGGGTCCACTACTAGGAAAAGGCCTACTAGTGGCGCACCAGTTTTGCCTACTAATGGCGCACTACTGGTGCGCCACTAGTACCACGACACTAGTATTTTTTACTAATGGCGCACCACTGGTGCGCCATTAGTATCTGGTATACTAATGGTGCACCAGGCAGTGCGCCATTAGTATAGGCCACGGTGCGCCATTAGTATGCCTCCCAGGGGGCCATATTTACCCATGTGCTTTGCCATACTAATGGCGCACTGCGGGGTGATGCGCCATTAGTATCCTTTGGCATACTAATGGCGCACGTTGGGGTGATGCGCCATTAGTATGTATATTAGGGATTTTTTCTTTTCTGATATTTGCACATATTAAGAAATATATTATTGGACAGAATATAAACAACATCACACAGCAACAGCAGATTCATCGAATACAATAGAAGATTAGTCTCCTAATACAATTCATCATATTAGTCTCCGAATTCAAAAGACCGAACAAAGATAGAACATTACAAGTCTCGAGACCGTGAGTAGCGAGTTTGTCTTCACATTACAAGTCGATATCGATCATCTAAACTACCATCACATAGAAGAGAGCTGCGGTCATCACGATGAGCATCATCGCGATGAAACTGGTCTTCATCCGGTTCCTCCAACGCTCCCTCCTCTCTCCCGCTAGATAGTGCGCGTATCTAGATTCCGCCTCCGCCCTAGTGGTGTACCCTTTGTAACTGTTACCGCTGAAACGGTGAACCTGTCTCCGACACTCCTCCCAGTCGTCGTAGACTCCGGGAACCTTACCCTTGTACACGACATACGACGGCATCTCTATGCACTAGCCAAACAACAGACAATACATAAGCAATATATAAGTATGCAACAAAAGGATCGGAAGAGAAAAGCAAGACATTAATAGCACGATTCATGGTCCTACTAATAAATAGCATCGATTACATCTAAGATAAACGACTGTCCAAACCATAGAGACATACAAGTTCATTAAAGTTTAATTACAACATGAGCTAATCAATGTTTTAGAACTACACATAGCATCACTACTTTCGACTCGACTCATGGGACTGGAGCGTGGATGAAGCCGCCGTCTGTCGTGATGGTCATGAAGTCACGGGCGTTGTCAGCCTGCATTTGTAGTGTTGTGTCTATCTCACTGTTGGACAGTTGAAATTTGAGGTAGAACTGCCCCGAGGTACGAAGGACATCTTGATGGATGATTTCTGCAAACTTCGACTAGATGCGAAAGAATTCTTGTCGGATGTCCGCGTCCTGGATTGCCGCCAAGCTTGCGGCCCAATCTTTGAGATTATTTGGTAGCAGAAGGTGATTACGGTCCCGTACGATCGCCCGCATGTGATGGAGGGCGTAGTAGGCATCCTTCTGACCGCCAGGCGGCTACTTGACGCAGGGGAACGTCGTATTGTGGGTGCACACGTGCCTGCCGTACCTACGAGCCGGCCTCTTAAAGGTGCCTCCAGATGCGGCATAGCCGGGTAGAGCATCATCAAGAACTTTCTTGATATTTGTGTAGTCTATCTTGGAGTCACGGTCCGGGTCGAAATACGTGGCCATGGAATATTTCGGGCTTAAGAGGATGAGTGTGCAATGTGTGTCACTGCACAGAACACGGAATGTTAGAAAAAAAAAGAACAATCGAAATCTAAGAAATCATATGTTAGGGGGCAGTTAGGAGATGACTTACTCGGGAAAGTAAGGCACGAGGAAGTTATCCTTATCTGGGTTTGCCAGAATGACGCCTTCGAGGTGTGAACTCGCGACTTGCTGGTCCCCAGCGCTGCCCAAGATCTTGGCACGCATGTAGAAAGGGTCGACTATCACAATGTCCGGGGTCTTGTCTCTAATGATCCGCATCTCCATACTCAGCGAAAACAGCCGAATGAAGGTGTAGTGCAGCGGATGAAGGTTAAACATAGCAAAGATGTCATCAAACCGCAGGACTATCGTACCCCCGACGACGCTATCCACAAAGCCCTTGCCCTCTGGCACCTTGGCCACGAAAACCGGGTATGCCACATCATTCTCTCTGAGACGCCGCTTGTCCAAATAAAGAACACCGTCATGCAGACTCCGCATAGCACTGGTTGCAACATTGAGCATATTTGTCGGTAGCATCGCCCTACCCGCCACATGCACCCTCCTCGAGATATCCTTAGGTGAAGGTGGCCTGTCCTGAGCACGGATCGTACTCGGTGCCGGCTGGCTCGCACCGGTGCCCTTGTTAGTCTTTCGTTTCCATCCCTTCTTCCTGATCTGCTGTAATGGGATCGGGTTCTGCTCACAGACCGCCTTCTTGAGTGTGTTGGGGCTGATAATATTTCGCACCTTAGCTATCTGAGGCTCGGTGAAGGCGGCAGCTAGAGGCGTCTCCTGAGAACTGAACGCCAGACGACGCCTGTTGCAATTGGGTTTCTCCGCCGTACCAGCTAGATCGCGGTCGTCTTTTTCAGGGTTGGGTTCTTGAGAAGGAGGCCCGCAGAACTCGTCACCGTACCCATGTTCGGCAAAGTACTTATCGACGTTGGAAAATGTACCGCCGTCATTGTCGTCGTCGTCCGGATCCTGTGCCATATGCATGTCCGGATCCTGTGCCATAGGGATGTCCGGCATGTCCGGTAGCGTTGCGGCGTTCTTGCCATGGCTTGGCGCTGGCACGACTGGCGGTCTTGTCTGTGGGGTGGTGTCCCTCGCCCCCAAACGAATCTGGCTCTTCGGCCAAAGCAGGGGCCAGCTTACGCAGGCGCTGAGGGTCATCACATCATCTTCGCCGGCCCCAGCGGGTCGAATCGGAGGTAACAACTCATCGCAGCCTGGCAGCATCCGAACCAGTTCAACCCTATACAAGCTGGGTGGCATCGGATTACCGTGGAACACGCGGTTGCCCGGTTGAACGATTCTGCCCTTGGCGACATCGACCAACTCACCGCCCATGAAGTGCAGGAGAGTGCAAGGAACGTCGGCGGCGCCCTGCGAAAACATGTAGGGCGTCAGGGATGCCCAGTCAAAGGCAAGGAGATGAAGTCATCGGCCGAGAGGCTTAGTTACCGTGATGCCGTCGAGCTCGGCTAATGTCGAGGCACCGCCAACGGCGGGCGTGCAACTGACGGAGGGGCCACTTGCTGGCGAGGTGCCGGCCGGCGTACACCCGGGTGCATTAAGCTCCAATGCCCGTGCCGGCGTCGGAGACACGAATACCGCCTCCGCCGGAGACACCAATGGTGCCACCTGCGAGTTGTGCGAGTTGCTGGCCGTGAAGCTGGGAACCGGGGGAGGCCCCTGTTGGCCGCCCGCAATCCACGTCGTCAGCCCCTGAAACTATGGCGGTGAGCGTCGTTCCCAGTTGTTGTTGCACTTGCTCTTGGACAATCTCCGGAATCCGCGCCACTTGTGCCTTGAGTTCTTGAACCTCGCGCGACTGGCTTTCTGAGCTGGTCTTTTTCTCCTTTCGCCCACCAGCGGTATAGTATGACGACCATTTTGTGGACAAGCCTTTGCCGGCCACATGACCAGCTGACGACGGCTTACTGAGCTTATCCTTGTTTTTCATTACGTTCAACGCCCTATTTAAAGGGGTGTCAAAAGGGGAGCTCTGAGACGACCCCGCGCTACTGCTTTCAGCCTCCTGCGGAAGGAATGTGAACCATTTAGAAATTTGGCTTCATTAATTAGAATGCAACCATATGGAGCTAATTACGCGGGGGGTGTATTCCTTACCAGAACAAGCTCAAGCGCCCTGGTCTTCGGATCCGTGGTAAGCTCCTTTGTTACCGGGTCCTCCTTGTACCGGGCCCTGACAAAGTTCCTGGTCTGCTTGTCACATAATTTCTCGAAGCGGGGCGGTAGGCCTTGCTCGGCACGCTCCGCGTCCTCCTTGTCCCATATAGGCTCCGCCACTCTGTAACCGCCGGGACCGAGTTGGTGGACCCCTAAGTTCAACTCCCGCATTTCTTTCCCCCACTGACTTGATTCGGAGGTTGCGCTGCTCTCGCACTTGATCTTGAACTCCTTGTAGTCATCTTCGCTCATCAAAGGATATTTCGCCTTGATCTTCTCATAGCTATCACCTTTTTCAATCATTGCCTTCACCGTGCTTCTCCATGTAGACAGGGCCGTGCTCATCCTCGTGAGGGCGGCATTGTTCACTTTATTCCCTGAGAGGTGTGTGTTTGCAAACTCAGTGGGGAACTTGTCTCGTTCGTGCAGCTTCATGAAGAGGAGGCTGCGCAAATTCCCTCGGTCCTTATGCCTTAGGTTCTCGGTGTTGATCAAGACGGTGCTCCGGAGAATGCACCCGAGCTGAACCGAGTACCCCTTGACTACTTGTTTGGGCGCCGTTGGATGCCCGTCGGAGTTCACTTCAGTAAATTCCTCCTTGACGGTGCCGAGCACGCTCGGGCGCCGGTCCTTCCGTTGCCTCTTCGTTTGGCTGCCATCTGTGCGTGCGCTGCCATCATCAATGGTGGCATCCTCGGCGGCACCATCACTGGTGTCATCCCCGACGCCACTAGGGGTTGTGTAGTCAGGATTGGTGTCTTCCGCGGCGTCCTCATAGCGGTGAGGTTCTTCCTCCAGCTCCTGGGACAGCTCCCAGAATTGCTTGCCGCCCGAACCGCCGGCCTCATCGTTGTGGGCCATGTTTCGCTCTAAATAGGAAAAAAGTTTGGTCAAAAAGTTGGTTATTGTCAAGGAACAAGATCATGGTCTCATCATTTAGGGTTTGTCGACACCGAGAGGCATCCTAAAAGCTAAGCTTTTATCATTTAGGGTTTGTCGACGTCAAGGCACCCTAAAAGCCTAAGCTTTCATCATTTGGGCCTAATCACTTGGCTCTATTGCCACCTATGGTTTAATGCAGCAAGAATAAAGGGGCAATTGATCCTACTTAATTAAGTACTAAGATACCCCGGCCCCTGCATTAGTCGCAAGTACCCCATATGTCCTATTTTTAGCAAAATCATGCTAAAATTCACGGAAAATTTCAGCATGACCTTTGCTGAAAATAGGACATATGGAGTACCCGAATTTGCCGGAAAGGAAGTTAATCAACATTCCGGCAAACTCAAGGGCCTCTCGGGGTACCTGCAAAATCATCACGACACGATGGTCGGAGACAAAACCCAGCAAACTAGCACCACAATGTGCCTCTACTTTCATATGGATGAAAAGGCCACAATGTGCCTCTACTAGCACCACAATCTTAGTTAACTTCCGGGGACATCAGAAAGTTAACATCCGCCTGATTATTATGAGGACTTCACTGCCACTGTTTACTCAAACTTAAGTTAGTAATTAAAAATATAAAATAGGATAACCCAGTGACAGGACTGTTGGTTGATGTCACAAAAAAGTTGCTAGTCTCAACATGTTCTACAGTTGTTAAAATTATCTTACTGTATTTAGAACAAACTAACACCACAGAGTCTACTAATTCAGGTAGAAGCCATCATTCATTACAAATTTGAATATATGATATTCCAGAAAATAATCTGTCTACAAAATGAGATACATCCCGTTTGAACTACCAAAACTGTAACCAACGTTATTACCTAATTATGAAAAAAGTGCAGTACATATAAATTATTTCATCACTGAGAGGAGATAACCAAAAGTTTCCAAGCAATATGATTAAGAAAATGGGATTTAGGCATCCAAATGCCACAAAAGACCAAATCACATTTTTAAACCAAATTACACAAAGAAAATGCACCTAAGCACCAAGAGGAACTGTTACAACTCCATAAGGTATATCCAAGTCACTGCTGCTCATATTCAAAAAACCTAACTCCAATATAACCAGAAAGATTTTAAAACATTATATCTCCCTGCTGACACGAACTGAAAGCGTAACAAAAATACCATCTTCTTTTGGTGATGCGTTGGTGTTTCAGAGCAGAGGTAAGAAAACCGGAGACCATATATGTAGTTTCTAACATATGCAAGATTACTGAAAAATTGGAGAGCCATGTCGTTTCTACTGGACCTAAATAGAGCTAGCTGCTGGCGTTGAACAATAAACAGCCACACCACACACTAAGACAAGTAACTGAAATGACTCTCTTTGTATTGTAGTAGAAGAAGAAACAAGAGAGAGATGCAAGATAGTAGTATATATAGGTGAGTCAACCTATTATTCTAGGCAGCTGCCTTGCTGGTGATTCGGTGTCATCGCAACTAGATCCCTCCCACTCGACCTGCGATCTTCTACAAGGAAAAAGTAGCAGCTCAGTCAACCACCATATAATTATACAAGGAAAAAATGTTACTTGGCACAAGTGTAAACGAGAAGCTTGAGGTAGCAGCAGATTGAAGTGATAAAGTGCAAAGGAGAAGCTTGAGCTAGTAAACAATTTCTGAATGTTATAAAGTGGGGAAAGTAAAATAAAATTCATGACTAGTCATGGCAGTAGAAAAGAGATGAGATTTCACAAAACCAGAGCCAAGCATAGTCCAGAATGTCAAATTTTCAGTTAGTTAATTATTACAGTCCTTTGCTAAAAGAGATGATCCGTCCAAGAAATTTAATACTAGATGCATGCAGTCTGTTGAGGATCTTTTAGTGAATGACTAACAACAAGTAGCCGAGCTTGCCCAAGAAAGATTAGATTCAGAAGTGCTGGCTGCTGCTAGTGAATGGAGCTGACAGTTATACAGTATCAATTGACAGTAAGTAGAGTGAGATGATCAAACGTTTGTGCTGAATAGCAGTGGCAGTGTAATGTTAACTAAATACAGTTGGCAGGGTATAGAGTGTTAATTGACAGTGGCTTGTCCTGGATATAACTCATTTTCTAGGTTTACCTTGGGTAGATAGCCCATGAATGCGGAACAGATACTTACATTCATGCCGTGAGATAAACTTATTTTCAGGTATAAACCATGGACAATTACCCGATGATATAGTGCATTTTTCTTCAGTGTATGTCCAGTACAATTTTCTTCTTCTTTCGTTGAGTAGCATAAATTAGACCTATCATTGTGTAAGATGCAGGAGTACTTCTTATACTCTGTGGCATTGCCATACTTAGCCAAGAGTCCCCATTTCTTATATTCTGTGAGATGTAGTCATCTTTTACTCCAGTTCTTATAGTATTTTGGAGTACATTGCCTGTTATGCTGCTTGCAAGGTTAGCATAGGTTCAGAAATGGGGACTAAAAAACAGTGATTTAATTCTCCAATTCAATTTTCATTTTCAAGTTTAAATTTGAATTTCAACAGTAGTGATTTTACACCCAGTTCAACAGTGATTTTACCTCGATTTCAACGGTAATTTCAGCAGCAGAGTCGGGGGCGGGGACTAAAAAAATCTTAACCCTAACAGCATAGTGGAGCGCGTGGAAGACGAGGTGGGGCGGCGGGTAGACGGGCACCTTGGCGTGCAGGCGCTCGAGGGGGACGAACTGGCGCTCGAGGGCGGCGGGTAGACGGGCACCTCCCCGGAGAGCGCCTCCAGCCACGTCTCCTCCACGAGCAGCTTCGGACTCGGCGAGGCGGAGGTTGCGGCGCGCGCGGGTGAGGGCGAGGTTGGTGTCGGCCCTGCGGCGTTGCTCCAGCGAGAGTGGGGTGGGGTCGGAGGGGAGGAAGGGGAGGATGGGGAGAGGGAGGCGGCGGGGGCGCGGATTGGGAGCGGACGGAGAGGAACTGGCGCGAGGGAGAGGGACGAAGGGGAACTGGCGAGGGAGAGGGAGGAATTAGCTATAGGGGGGAAACTTACTAATGGCGCACCCCGAAGCGGTGCGCCATTAGAATGTTTTTATATATAGCAATGGCGCACCCACGATCGGTGCGCCATTAGTAAACTTTTTTTTATATAGCAATGGCGCACCAGCCAGAGGTGCGCCATTAGTAATCTTTTTTTTATTATTTTTTGTTGCATCTAATAATTTTTTAGAAAATGAATATGAATATGAAACAGTAATAATTTTTTTAAAAATATAATCAAATTTGTTATTTGAAAATATTTATGAATATGAAAAAAATCATCAAATTTATTATTTGAAAATATAATCAAATTTGTTTTTTTTTGCAATTTTAGTTGCATTCATTTGTGACGGTGGAGCGGGCCGGGGAGGGTGCGGGGGGTCGTCGGCGGCGGTGGAGCGGGCCGGGAAGGGTGCGGTGGGTCGTCGGCGGCGGTGGAGCAGGGGAGGATGCGGTGGGTCGTCGGCGGCGGTGGAGTGGGGGAGGGTGCGGGGGGTCGGCGACGGCGGCCGGTGGAGCGGGGTAGAGGGTGCGGGGGGTGCTCGGCGGCGAGGGGGACCGGATCTGGCGAGGTGGGATAGCGATCGAGATGGAGGGGGATCGAGATCGAGTGTCCATGAAATTTAAAAATATTCATGAGTTCAAAAAGTGCCCATGAAATACAATCAAGAAATGAAGGCTACAATTTAAATACAATCGATCTTAGCTAGCTATCTGTTCACAATCTTCTTGCCCTTATTTTCCGTAAATGGAGTTCTTCTCTTGAACGGACGTCCTTTAGGTAGGGTGGTCCTGCTTCTTCTTGTGGTGTATGCTGATACTTCATCGTCGTCGTCATGTTCCATCTTCGGGTCGCCGTACTTGGCGAAGTCTTGCTCATTGGCGACTCCATCCATTCCGATGATCTTCCTTTTGCCTCTCCTCACGACAACACGACTGGGCTTTGACGGGTCGGTAATGAAGAAGCATTGGTCCACTTGGGAAGCCAGTACCCATGGCTCATTTTTCGCGGTGACGTTCGCGCCTGCGGTCCTGGATTTGGCTTCGGGTATAACCATGGTGGTGAAATACCGGTCTTCTTTTATGACGCTCTTGGCCCATCTGACACGGAACATCGGGACCTTCTCTCCAGCCTAGCTCAGCTCCCAGATCTCCTCGATCCTTCCGTAGTATCTGTCCTTGTCGTTACCGGTGTAGGATTCCATCGTTACCCCGGAGTTCTGATAACCATCGCTCTTCATGTCCTTGTCCTCGGTGTAGAATGTGTAGCCGTTGATATCGTACGCCTCATACGTCATCAGGTTGTGCTCGGCGCCCTATGACAAGGCGAATATGAGTTGTTCTTCCGCGGAAGAATCCTCATGTAAAGGGTACGACAGAAGCTTCTGCTTGAACCAACGCGTGAAACATGAGTTGTGCTCTTTGATTATATCTCCGTCCATCCTCTGTTGGCCTCGGTCATTGTACGTCTTCTCAATAAAGGTTTTGTGCTCTACCACCCAAGGATCGACCACGTCTATGTGTTGTAGCGTGACTAGGTTTGCTCTTTCAAAGTCGGCGAGTCGACCATCGAAGTCGACATGCATTTCGCGGCGACCCTCACGGTGACCCCATCCAGCGAGCCTGCTGAGGTGCCTGTTGACGGGCAGACCAACGGGGTTCTCGATGCCTAGATAATTCGTGCAGTAGGAGATGCACTCTTCGGTCAGAAAGCCCCTGGCTATGCTTCCCTCTGGACGTGACATGTTGCGAATGTATCCTTTGATGACACCATTCATCCTTTCGAACGGCATCATGCCGTGCAGGAACGTCGGCCCGAGTTGGATGATATCCTCCATGATATGGACCAGCAGATGCACCATAACGTCGAAGAATGCGGGTGGGAAGTACATCTCAAGCTCGCATAGTATCACCACGATCTCTTCCTGTAGCCTTCTGAGTTGCCTCACGCCAGCCGACTTCCGAGAGATGACGTTGAAAAAGTTGCATAGGCCAAATAGCGTTTCACGGACGTGCGCATCCATGATCCCACGGATTGCAACTGGAAGTATCTGCGTCATCAGCACGTGACAGTCGTGAGACTTCATCCCGCTGAACTTCTGCTTCGCTGAGTCTAGGTATCTGCTTATCTTCCCCGCGTAACCGTAAGGAAGTTTTACTCCTACGAGGCAGGTGAAAAATTGATCGATCTCGTCCTGACTTAGAGTGAAGCACGTGGGAGGGAAGTCATTTCCGGTCTTCTTGGCCTTTTTGCCTTTGCGACGACTTTCCGTGTCCTGCTTCGCCTCATCATCATCATCATCATTAGCGTGAAGCTCCTCCCTGATGCCCATTGATTTCAAGTCTGCCCTTGCTTTCGGCCCATCTTTGGTCCTCTCTGGCATGTTGAGCAGGGTACCAAGCAGACTCTCACACACGTTCTTTGTGATATGCATGACATCAAGGCTGTGAGGCACACGGTGGATCTTCCAGTACGGCAAGTCCCAGAAAACAGACCTCGTTTTCCATACCTTCAGCAGCGGCTCTGGTGCCTTTCGCTTCTTTCCCGGCTCTGGCGCCTTTTGCTTCTTTCCCGGCAGTGGGCAATCTTTCTAATTTTTCAACAGCTCGTCTATTTCCTCGCCGCTCCTCGTACGTGGGCGTCTTCGGGGTTCGGTTTCACCATTGAACAGATCCTTGCGTTTCCTCCACGGGTCATCATCGCGAAGCCACCTTCGATGTCCCATGAACACGGTTTTCGAAGACCCGGGATCTCTATCTAGCTGGCGATACGTTGTGTCATCCATGCACCTGACGCATCCAGAAAATCCGTGGACCACCTGCCCCGCGAGATATCCGTAACCGAGATAGTCGTGCACCGTCGTGAGCAGTGCGGCTCTCATAGGGAAATATTCTTTCTCTGCGGCGTCCCACGTATTGGCTGGCGTTTTCCACAGCGTGTCTAGCTCCTCTTTCAGTAGCCCCAGATACAGATTGATGTCGTTCCCTGGTTGTTTCAGCCCTTCAATTAGCATACTCATGTGAATGTACTTCCTCTTCATGCACAACCAGGGGGAAGGTTGTACATCCACACAAACACAGGCTAGGTGCTATGTGTGCTTCTCTGGCTACCAAACGGATTGACTCCATCGGTGCTCGCGCCCAGCACGATGTTCCTTGGATCCTTCCCAAATTCTCGGTGTTCGAAGTTCAACGCTTGCCACTGGCTCCCATCCTTAGGGTGACTCAGCATCTTGTCTTTTTTATTTATCTCCGGATCATTTGCGTCATCTTCTCGCTTCTTCTCCTCCCTATCCGCGTGCCAACACAGGAGCTTTGCTACCTTAGGGTCCGTGAAATACCGCTGCAGACGAGGAGTGATCGGAAAGTACCACACCACTTTTCGAGGAGCTTTCTTCCTCTTCTTGTATCGAGTGACGCCGCACACTGGACATATGGTAGACTCCGCGTGCTCGTCCCGATAAATGATGCAATTATTCATGCACACATGGTATTTCATGTGCGGTAAATCCAGAGGACACACGATTTTCTTGGCCTCCTCGAAACTGGTCGGGCACTTGTTCCCCTTGGGAAGACGTTCGTGCCAGATTGACATGTTCTCGTCGAAGCATGCGTCGGTCATTTTGTGTTTTACCTTCATCTCTAGAGCCATGAGCGTTACTTTCAGGCGGGTATCCTCGGGCCTGCATCCTTCATACAATGGAGTAACCGCGTCTATCTCCAGTTGATCCAGCTTGGCTTTCTCTCGGGCGGCAGCTCTTGCGTTATCCGTCTGCTTGAGAAGCAGCTCTTGAATATGAGGGTCCCGCACCCAGCCCATCGATGGTCCATCGTCGTCTGCTCCGCCGGCATCTTCATCTTCATGATCATGCCCTTCGTCTGCTCCCGCATCTTCCTCATCATCATGTCCGGCATCTTCTACATGATGACTGTGTACAGCATCACCGTCGTGATCATGTCCTGGAGATTCTTCGTCTTCTCGCCCGCCCGAGACGCGGTGGTTGTCTTGCCGCCCTTCCTCATTTCTTGCCCGGCCCCCATGGACGACTTCATAGTCATCTTCATCACCTTGCCACCGATAGCCATCCATGAAACCATGCAAGAGCAGGTGGTCCCGCACCTGCCCGGAATCCGGGTCCGCAATAAGGCTCTTCAGCTTGCATCTTCGACACGGACATCTTATCTCCGTCTCGTTCTTTTCAAGCATCTCGGCCTTTGCGGAGCTCAAAAACCTATTCACGATGCCTTCGGTCATCGTGCGGACCATGGTCGCCTGCGGGGTAGAGCAAAACGATATTTTAGAACCAAGAAAAAATTTGGCATGACTTTCCCTAAAAATAGGACAAAAAAGAATGCATAGTGCCAAAATTCTCGCCGAAACGGAAATGAATCAACATTCCGGCAAAATATTGGCAACTATCGCATTTCAAATACCGGTACCTGCAAACACAAACATATATGCAATACCACAAACATATGCAACACCACAAACATACATAGATCTAGCTAGGCCATAAAAAGTGCATGTGCACGTTGTTGGAGGGAGAACAACATAAAGATAGCTTCCTCCTTACTTACCTATCAAAAAATGGTAATTTAACCACTTAATTTGGATGAATTTATGGTGCAAATGAGGTGAGGAGGAGGAGGCAGCCGAGACAAGCTTGGAGGAGGAGGTGGAGAGAATGAAGTGGGGAAAGTGAGTGGGTAGGTGTGGCTGTCCAAAATATCTAGCTCGTCCCAGGTTACTAATGGCGCACCACCAACAAATGCGCCATTAGTAACCCTGGTTACTAATGGCGCACCTGCTGGTGGTGCGCCATTAGTAGTTTTGCAAAAAAAACACTAATGGCGCACCAGGGAACAGTGCGCCATTACTAGTTACTAGTAATGGCGTACTGTCCCTGGTGCGCCATTAGTAGTTTTGCAAAAAAATAAAAAATAAAAAATATAGTAGTGGCGCACTATGTGGCTGGTGCGCCATTACTAGTTAGAACTAGTAATGGCGCACTGTGCCCTGGTGCGCCATTAGTATGTTTGGAAAAAAAATTGTTACTAGTGGCGCATCGTGTGTCTGGTGCGCCATTAGTGTCTTTCACACTAATGGCGCACCAACACATGGTGCGCCACTGCTATATAGTAGTGGCGCACCACATGTCTGGTGCGCCATTAGTGGCCATTCCATCTATAGCCCTTTTCCTAGTAGTGGTCAAAGCAGCTCAACAAGATGTGAATACATCAAATGCTTAAACAAAAAATGGTAACCCCATTTTGAGTTTTAACGATGAGTAAGACTTGTGATCAAGTGTTCTCACTTGATTCCTCAGTCAATATACTCTAACATAGGTGACTTTGTCGCCTCCCAATTCTAGATGTTCTCTAGTGTTTCTATGAGTTCTTGCATTTGTACTTTGCATATTTGTTCCCCTTCTTTCTAATAAAAAAACTTCATCTAGATCTTCTTTTTGTTAGTTTCGTTATGCATTTCCTGCATCTAATTCATTGCAAATCCTTCAGTTAATTCCTTGCAAATCTTTGTGAGATCTTATTTGCCTAGTGAGCTGAGGTGAAAATTGCTCTTTCTCTGTGTTAAACTCGGTCACACCGATTTATCACTTTCGGTCAAACCGGAAAATATATCTCGGTGTCACCGATTTCACTGCAGAGAAGACAATTTGCCACTTGTTCCTGCACTTTTGTTCCAGCTCCACTCAATGATTCTTGTCCTCTACCAGCATCATATTCTATATGCTGCTTTGCTCTGTGACTCAAGGACCAAACCTATCTTGACTCACACTCCAGAAGACTTCTTCTTGGAAATTGATGTCAAGGGGGGAGGGGAGAGCACATCAAACTTATTCACTTCAAAAGGGGAGAGAGTGAGATAATCACATCAAAGTCCCCAGATGCTTGGTGTTCAAGAGGAGAGAAGTCACATGTCTTTGAGAGGGGAAAGACATGTTTATGTTATCTGATCTGCTTTTGCTCTGATTTCGTTTCTCAAATTTCTCCCATTATCCAGTATAAGATTCAGGGGGAGAAAGACTGCTAGGGAAGGAAATCTTGAATTCATTGCATATCTTTTTATCTTTGGGGACATGTCTGTATCAAACTAGAGTACCTAGTACTCACTCTCTACATGTCATCCCAGTCTTGGTACTCTTGTGGATCTTTTGTTTGCTCTGTCTAGTAGTTGTATCTACGTTATCTAACCTTGTTTACTCAGGTTCATCTCTTCCTAAGTCAACTCAAGACCACAAGGTAAGTATATGCATCACACTCATGTGCATGATGATTTCTTGCTAAATGCACATATTGTTTGCAAGAAGGAATCATGAACATGAAGTTACAACTTCATATATTCACATCATTTGCTCTGATGCATATAGCCAAGATACATGTAACTCATTGCTTGCTCTGTCATGTTTATGCATTCACATGCTCGTATATTCCATATTGACATGATTGCATACATGTAGGGGGAGCCTATGCATGTTACATGTCTTTCCAAAGCTTTAATTGCTATTCTCTATATCTTTATCTAAAGCTTTGATGTATGTTGTCATCAATTACCAAAAAGGGGGAGATTGAAAACACAAGTGCTCCCTGGGTGGTTATGGTAATTAATGTCAACATATCTCTTGTTGGACTAATGCTTTATCTAGAATATTTCAGACAAGTTCAACAGATGGAGTGGCGTGGACAAGAGGATGTGGAACCCCTTCAAAATGGTAAGGACAAAAGATTGGCTCAAGCTCTAAAGCTCAAGACTCTACATTTTTACTTTTAGTGATCCAAGATCACATTGAGTCCATAGGAAAAGCCAATACTATTAAAAAGGGATGAGGTGTTGCTTAATGGATTGCTTGCTCAAAATGCTTAGTGATTGTAACATCCCAAATTTTCAATTTGGAATGTTATACATAGATCATTCATGCATATCATATTTCATTGCATTTCGTTTCGCGATCCTCGAAATCCTAAGCAACTCAAGGACCCTCGGAGAGAGTTGGGGATTTCCCTGTTTTCATATTTGAGTTTTATCAAATATTGAAACGAGGATTTTTGGTTTTAATTATTTTCTCTCCAAAAATATTTCATATTAAAAACATATGAGAGGAGATAATATGACTTCTCCCAAAATAAATGAAATATTGGAGGAAAAATATTAAAATCAAATATTTGATTTTATTCAGAGTTTATTGCTATTTTATTTGCATTAGAAAAATTGCACGTCTTTCAAAGTTGCATTTTAGGGCCAAGAAAATGTTCATCTTGTTCTAAATATTTTATTTAGACGGCTAAAATTTGTTTTGGCATTTTTAGATTTTTATTTTATTTTCTAGGATTTATTTAAGTTCTGGCGAATTTTTTTTTAAATCTCCAGCGCCCGACTGGGCCGAAGCCTAGCCGAGCCGGCCCACCTCCCCGCACCTCGTCTCCCTCCAATAGACCGGGAGGCCGCCGCCGCCCAAAGCCGAGTCCGGCCGGGACTCCTCCCGCGCCGCCTTGCCCCCTCCCCCAAGCAAGCCCCCTCCTTTTATAGCACCGCCCCGCACCCCCACACCACCACCCGAGCCGCCCCGCCAACCCCGCCGCCTAGCCGCGCCGCGCCGTCGCCCTTTGCTTCTGCCGCCGCCGCCTAGCGCCGCTGCCGCGCCTCGCCGCACCTCCCTGCCGCAGCGCCGCCGCCCCGCAGCCCCACCCGGACCCCGCGGAGACCGCCGGACCTCGCCGGAGCCCCACCAAGGTAGTCGCCTCGCCGCCGCCGGTTTTGAGAGAAAAAAAAACTGATCCGGTTTTTTAGAAAACCCTAGGTTTTTTTAGAAAACCCTAGGTTTTTTTAGAATAGATCGGTTTTATTTTATTTTCTGGTTTAGTTTATTTAGCGGACGTTCGTCCGTACGTTCGTTTTAACAAACGGTTTTCGCTCGTTAGTTACAGACAACGAACGTTCGTTCGTTAGCCTGTTCGTCAGTTTTTCTTTTTCTCGGGTTTTTCGCGTTTATTTTCGATCGCGATTTCTGATCCGATTTTCGTTTTAGTTTATCTTTTCGCTCGTTTATCGGAATCAGGCGATTCAAGCGCCTAGATCTTCGTCTCAAAACCCTCTTTCTGTTTAATCAACTTGAACAAGATTTTGGTACTGTAAAATTTGACTTTAGTTCAGATTAGTAAACGGATCTTGTTTCTTTGGCAGTTTGAGTTTCGTTGCTTCGTTTGATTTGATTCTTTTCGCAAACCGGAGTTCTTAAGTTGAACTTTCTGGTTAGATCGTCCTATTTGAGTTTTACCCGTGCATCTTTGCTTGATTGCTTATGTATGCTATTGTTTGTTTGCGATAGAACATCCGGAGTGCGAAGCGTGCTACTACGAGTCCCTAGGTTTTGCGGACTGTCAGCAAGGCAAGTAACACATTGATCATACTCTTTTCATACCCAGTTTTTATGCATTAGTTTCAACCCTGAAACACTGCATGATTAGGTTGTGATTAAATTGTGGGTATTGGGAAGTAGTTGATGAGGTAGAACCTATTGCCCTGTTACTATCAAACCCTTGGGAGTTACTTCTACGTATTGCTTATATTGCTATGCTATGCTCGTAGACGTGGTTTGGGTGAGTGAATCCATGACAGATGTGAGATTGTTAATTAATGGTTCTACTTAAGGTGGCAACTTTATTACACATCTGGGTGGATTGCTTGTCGGGCACCTGGAGAATCCAGTGTTGTCCTAGGATATCCTGGAGTACCCGTCTGATCACCCTAAGGTCCGCCACCCAGGCTCAAAGGGAACTGAGATATTTTCATGCTAGAAACTTCCGTGTGCAGACACAAGCTATTATGGGCTCTAGCATAGTTGAGTAAGTTGCGTGAGCTCTGGAAGAGGTGGATCAGCAGGTAGAGGGATGTAGGTTTGGTATGGTCTGCCCGGAGTAAAGAGTTAATGTTTCTGAAAGACTGTGTCTCGGTCATCCGTTTCTCAAACACCATGTAGTGCGAGAAATCCAACGGAGGAGATCGAGTCTTGTGGGGAAAAGTGCGCAAACCTCTGCAGAGTGTACAATCTAATCATGGTTAGCCGTGTCCCCGGTTATGGACAATTTTGAGTATCTAGTACTTGGATTATCATAAGTATCTCATCACTCTTAATTAATATTGTTGGGTTGATAATTACTTTAATTGGGATTGAGTTGGAGGAACCTTCTCAATGATGTTTCAACTACCATGATATTTAAAATAAAACTTATTCCTTTGTTGTAGGGAAAAATTTGCTTTTCGCAAAACTATAACCATAGAGCTTTCCAGCAGCCAAATATGCATGTAGTGATAGCATTATTCTGTTCTTGCTCTACTGTGTGATATTGCCCGCATATTCCATGTGCTGACCCGTTTTCGGGCTGCAACGTATTATGTTACAGACTTTTCAAACGAGGAGTAAGGTTCGTTAGGTCGTTGCCGTGTAGCTCAGCTATGCCATTGGAGTTGATGGACTCACTTTATCTTCCAAGCCTTCCGCTGTTATCGTATTAGATGGCCTTAAGCCATATTTATTATAATAAGCTCTCTTCTGAGACATTCGATGTAATAAGTGTGTGATTGCTACTCTGTTATAAATCCTTCGAGTACTGTGTGTGTCAGCATTACCGATCTAGGGATGACACTGGAGCACAGAGACTTGACCGTTTGAGGTTGGGTCGCTACGAGGAGCCGAGCATAAAAGTTCTGAATAATAATTTCTCTTGAGAGCTTATGATTGGGGCATGAATATAACATTGACTTAAGCCTCCCCCAAGCTAGAGAGATACTTTCTCCTTCATGAGGTTGAAAATTATATATGTAATTCCGATCACGATGAACTAGATGCAGAGGATATTTTTTGGTGAAACTCCAATTTCAGTCGATTCCAGTCCCAAGATCCAATATCATCGCATAGCCTATACCATGTCAATACTTTTCCCTTCAAATATAAAGGGAAAACCTTCTTCTTAGCTTCATCTCCGGATAAACTTGCAAGCTTAAATAATCCACAAATTTCATCCACATATATCAAGTGCATATCAGGATGTTCGGTTCCATCTCCCGCATAAGGATTAGCTAGCAGTTGTTCTAACATACCCGAAGGAATTTCATAACCAATACTTTCAGTAGGTGCAATAGGTCGAGGGTTAACTAATTGTGGTTCTGGTCGAGGTGAATATACCTCGAACAAACCCCTCAAAGGATGATTCTCCATAGTAGCAAGTAACAATAAATTTCAGCACATAGTAATAATTTTTCCTTACTAATTTCCACTTACCAAGAGCGCTTCACTCCCCAGCAACGGCACCAGAAAAGAGCCTTGATGACCCACAAGTATAGGGGATCAATCGTAGTCCTTTCGATAAGTAAGAGTGTCGAACCCAACGAGGAGCAGAAGGAAATGACAAGTGGTTTTCAGCAAGGTATTTTTTGCAAGCACTAAAATTGTCGGTAACAAATAGTCTGATAGCAAGATAATTTGTAATGAGCAAGTAATGGTAACGGTAAATAAAGTGCAGCAAGGTAGCCCAATTCTTTTGAGGTAAAGGGCAGGCCAAAACGGCCTCTTATAATAAGCAAAGCGTTCTTGAGGGTACACGGGAATTTCATCATATCACTTTCATCATGTTGGTTTGATTCGTGTTCGCTACTTTGATAATTCGATATGTGGGTGGATCGGTTCTTAGGTGTTGTTCTTACTTGAACAAACCTCCTACTTATGATTAACCTCCTCGCAAGCATCCACAACTAGGAGAAAAGTATTAATATAAAATCTAACCATAGCATTAAACTTTTGTATCCAAATCGGTCCCTTACAAAGTAGCACATAAACTAGGGTTTAAGCTTCTATCACTCTAGCAACCCATCATCTAATAACTACTCCACAATGCATTCCCTTAGGCCCTAATAAGGTGAAGTGTCATGTAGTCGACGTTCACATGACACTGAAGGAAACATGCCCTAGAGGCAATAATAAAGTTGTTATTTATATTTCCTTATATCATGATAAATGTTTATTATTCATGCTAGAATTGTATTAACCGGAAACTTAGTACATGTGTGAATACATAGACAAACAGAGTGTCACTAGTATGCCTCTACTTGACTAGCTCGTTGAATCAAAGATGGTTAAGTTTCCTAGCCATAGACATGAGTTGTCATTTGATTAACGGGATCACATCAGTAGAGAATGATGTGATTGACTTGACCCATTCTGTTAGCTTAGAACTTGATCGTTTAGTATGTTGCTATTGCTTTCTTCATGACTTATACATGTTCCTATGACTATGAGATTATGCAACTCCCGAATACCGAAGGAACACTTTTTGTGCTACCAAATGTCACAACGTAACTGGGTGATTATAAAGGTGCTCTACAGGTGTCTCCAATGGTGTTTGTTGAGTTGGCATAGATCGAGATTAGGATTTGTCACTCCGATTGTCGAAGAGGTGTCTCTGGGCCCTCTCGGTAATGCACATCACTATAAGCCTGGCAAGCAATGTGACTAATGTGTTAGTTGCAGGATGATGCATTACGGAACGAGTAAAGAGACTTGCCAGTAACGAGATTGAACTAGGTATTGAGATACCGACGATCGAATCTCGCACAAGTAACATACCGATGACAAAGGGAACAACGTATGTTGTTATGCGGTTTGACCGATAAAGATCTTCGTAGAATATGTGGGAGCCAATATGAGCATCCAGGTTCCGCTATTGGTTATTGACCGGAGACGTGTCTCGGTCATGTGTACATAGTTCTCGAACCCGTAGGGTCCGCACGCTTAACGTTCGGTATTATGAGTTTATGTGATTTGATGTATCTAAGGTAGTTCAGAGTCCCGGATATGATCACAGACATGACAAGGAGTCTCGAAATGGTCGAGACATAAAGATCGATATATTGGATGGCTATGTTTGGACATAGGAATGGTTTCGGGTGAGTTCGGGCATTTACCGGAGTACCGGGAGGTTACCGGAACCCCTCGGGGAGTCAATGGGCCTTAATGGGCCATAGTGGAAAGGAGGAGGAGGCGGCCAAGGTGGGAGCGCCCCCCCAAGCCCAATCCGAATTGGGAGGGGGGTGTAGCGACCCGACCCGAAATCGGTCAAGTCTCTGTAGCTATACCATCCCAAGATCATGCTGGCACACACAGTACATTGATGAAAAGATTCAAAGTTCAGTCACACCTGAATTTATTACACGATTCTCATATCGAGTCTTTATTACATCATAATAAATTCGGCCGAAGGCCAACTCATTAGAAATAAACTAAATAAAGCTGCGGAAGCGTAGACGAATAGCGAGTCCATCCGACTCCATAGGGCAATCGCCAAGTGTGGATCGTAGCCTCACTCCTGGTCGGAAAACTCCTCTGCAACATAAATGACAACGGCAATGAAAGCTCAGCAAAGAAGCCCAACCCTTTTCCTTGTGCTCAGGTGAATCACCTTGACGTGGAGGACGTCTATGATCAGCCAGACACTGTGGTTGGTAAGTTTTTATTAAATTCACATCCAGTATTGGTACTCTTTGATTCCGGTGCAACGCATTCATTCATATCAAGGGTAGTTGTGGAAAAGTACGGGTTGCCCACTAGAACCCTTAGAACCCCACTTCAGGTCACTTCCCCAGGAGGAGAGATGACGGCAGGCTTAGGCTGTCATTCGACTCTCAGCATTGTAAATCATGATTTTCCCGCAGACCTCATAGTATTGGAATCCCAGGGATTGGACATAATCCTAGGCATGGATTGGTTGACCAAGTTTGAAGGAAACATCGACTGTGCCCGCAAGACGATTTTTCTCACCACCCCGGAGCAGAAGAGGATCAAGTATGTATCCAGATGCACACCGATGAAGAATCGGGTGAATTCCCTCATGGGTGTTGTTCAGGAGGAATAGCCCGTAGTGCAAGATTTTCCCGATGTGTTTCCAGAGGAATTACCAGGAATGCCACCGGACAGAGACATTGAGTTTTTGATTGAGTTATTGCCCGGCACAGCCCTAATATCCAAGAGACCCTATCGGATGCCCCCGAATGATTTGGAAGAGATCAAGAAGCAAATTAAGGAGCTGTTGGAGAAGGGATATATTCGGCCAAGCTCGTCACCTCGGGGAGCCCCAGTTCTTTTGGTAGAGAAGAAGGATGGAACCCTGAGAATGGTTGTGGATTATCGTTCATTGAACGATGTGACCATCAAGAACAAGTACCCTCTACCGATGATTAATGATTTATTTGATCAGCTAGTTGGAGCCAAGGTATTCTCCAAGATCGATCTTCGATCAAGGTATCATCAGTTGAAGATTCATGAACAGGATATACCCAAAACAGCTTTCACCACCAGGTATGGTTTATATGAGTATACCGTCATGTCATTCGGATTGACTAATGCCCCTGCGTATTTCATGAGCATGATGAACAAGGTATTTATGGAATATCTGGACAAGTTTGTCGTGGTGTTCATCGATGACATATTGGTTTTCTCCAAGAGCGAGGAAGAGCATAAGGAACATCTGCGTCTAGTTCTCAAGAAACTCCGAGAACATCATTTATATGCCAAGTTCAGCAAATGTGAATTTTGGCCGAAGGAAGTCGGATTCCTCGGACATGTTATTTCAGGAGAAGGAATAGCAGTCGACCCCACCAAGGTCGAATCGGTCACCAACTGGCAGTCCCCCACCTCAGTCAAGGAGATCCGCAGTTTTCTCGGACTCGCAGGATATTATCGGAGGTTTATTGAGAATTTCTCCAAGATTGCCAAGCCCATGACTGAGCTGTTGAAGAAGGAAGCCAAGTACATTTGGACCGAGGATTGTGAAGCCAGTTTTCAGGAGTTGAAAAAACGTTTGGTTACCACCCCGGTGCTAATTTTGCTGGACATACACAAGGATTACCAGGTATATTGTGATGCTTCTCGTCAAGGACTCGGAGGAGTGCTCATGCAGGAAGGAAAAGTTGTAGCTTATACCTCCGGACAGCTACGACCTCACGAGATGAATTACGCCACACACAATTTGGAGTTAGCAGCCGTAGTGCACGCACTCAAGACCTGGAGACATTTACTTGTCGGAAATAGTTGTGATGTTTACACGGATCATAAGAGCTTGAAGCATATTTTCACACAGAAGGAATTGAACCTCGGGCAGAGGAGATGGCTTGAATTGATCAAGGACAATGACATGAGATTGCATTCTCACCCAGGGAAGACAAATGTTGTAGCTGATGCCTTGAGCCGTAAAAGTTATGTGAACACCCTCATAGCTGGAGGATTACCTCAGGAATTAGCCGACGATCTTAGAGAGCTCCGACTGGAGATAGTACCAAGAGGATTTGTTGCCACCTTGGATATACAGTCCACTCTGACCGAAAGAATCCGTGAAGCCCAGAAGACAGACAAGGGAATTGCAGAGATAAAGGATAAGATGAGTAACGGAAAGGCTAAAGGTTTTCGTGAAGATGAGCACGGAACTTTATGGTTTGAGGATCGCATCTATGTGCCTAATGACCCAGAGGTCAGGAAGTTAATTCTTCAGGAGGCCCATGATTCACCGTACTCGATTCACCCAGGCAACACCAAGATGTATCTGGATTTGAAGGAAAGTTTCTGGTGGACAGGTATGAAGAAGGATATTGCCGAGTACGTAGCAGTATGCGATGTTTGTCAGCGAGTAAAGGCGGAACATCAGAAGCCGGCAGGGTTACTTCAACCTTTGCCGATACCCGAGTGGAAATGGGAAAAACTTGGAATGGATTTTAGCACAGGATTACTGAGGACCCGTTCAGGTTATGATTCTATCTGGGTAGTGGTTGATCGCTTGACCAAGGTAGCTCATTTCATTCCCGTGAAGACCACATATACCAGCGCTAAGTTAGCCAAGATATACATGACTAGGATCGTATGTCTGCATGGAGTTCCGAGGAGTATCGTGTCTGATAGAGGAACTCAATTTACCTCAAAGTTTTGGAATCAGTTGCATGAAACTTTGGGTACAAGGCTGGAGTTCAGTACAGGTTTTCATCCGCAGACAGATGGATAGACCGAGAGAGTCAACCAGATTTTGGAGGACATGTTGAGATCCTGTGCGCTAGACTATGGGTCTAGCTGGGATGACAACTTGCCATATGCAGAGTTCTCGTACAACAACAGCTATCAGACCAGTCTGAAGATGGCCCCTTTCGAAGCTCTATACGGAAGGAGGTGCAGAACACCATTGTTGTGGGATGGTGTTGGAGACCGAAAACTTTTTGTTCCCGATCTTATCAGAGACTCCGAAGAGAAGGTCAAGCTGATTCCAGATAGACTCAAGATAGCCCAGTCGAGACAGAAGAGTTATGCCGACAGTAAACGCAAGGAGATAACGTATGAAGTTGGAGACCGAGCATATCTCCGTGTGCCCCCACTTCGAGGAATCAAGAGGTTCGGTGTTAAAGGAAAGTTAGCACCCCGGTTTATAGGCCCCTACAAAATCCTCGAACGCAGAGGAGAAGTTGCATACAAGCTGGAATTGCCAGAAGGATTGTTAGGAGTTCACGATGTCTTCCATGTTTCCCAGCTGAAGAAATGCCATGCTGAGATGGCTGATATTCCTTTGAGAGACACAGTGCCCCTAGAGGCCATACAGCTCGACAGTGATCTGACTTATGAGGAGAAACCCGTCAGAATTCTCGAGACTGCGAACAGAGTTACCCGCAGCAAGATCATCAAGTTTTGCAAGGTTCTGTGGAGTCATCATTCCGAGGATGAAGCCACCTGGGAGCGAGAAGAAGATCTCCGCCGAGACCACCCGCACCTATTTGCTAGCCAACCCGAATCTTGAGGGCGAGATTCATCTTAAGGTGGGTAGGTTTGTAACATCCCAAATTTTCAATTTGGAATGTTTTAAAATTATTAGTTAAGCATCTATGAATTTTGTTTGAATTGTGTGGCATTTGGAAATTTTCAGAGGCATTTGAGTTTTATTTGAATTTGAATTCAACTTGGCATTTGAAATTTGTTTCAAATATCCCTGACAAATACTTGTTTAAAAGTATGAGAGGAGCTAACATGACACTCCAAAAATGTCAGAAGAAAATATTGCCAAAAGGTTTGAATTCAAAATTTGAATTTTATTTGGAATTTGAGAAAATGTTTTTATTTTGTTTCTGCTTTGCCTCTGGAAAAATGTTCACGTTGTAGGATTTATTTTTCTGATTTTATTGATATATATGTCCTATATAAAAATATTATAGGTTTATCTATAATTAGTTTTCTCTCTCTGTGGTAATTCAAAAAAAGGAAAAAACCCGCGCGCCAGGCTCCAGGCCAGCAGGCCCAGTCGCCGAGGCCGCAGCCCACCAACGCCGAGGCCGCCGCCCAGCGCTAAGGCCACCATACTTGAAGGCAAGCAGCAGCAGATTGATAGCCGCAAGCGGAAATATGGCCAGGGAAAGTACAACTCCGGAGCTCAGCAGAAGCCCCGCTATACCCCATAATCGGGAGGACATACCCATCACACCCATGGAGGACATAATCATGGAGGACATAACCATGGAGGGAATGGGAACAGTCACAACCACGACAACAACTCCAAGTCAGGCAATGGAGGCAATGGCAACCAGCACCGTCCTGCTCCGGCTCAGAAGGATCTGAGTCATATCACCTGTTTCAAGTGCCAGAAGACAAGACACTATGCCACCGATTGACCGGAAGCTTACCTGTGCAGCCGCAAGCCACTATGGGCTCTGGCTGGGTTGACCTTAGGCGTGACTCTAGACGGACGGTGCCAGCACATGTAGAAGAACGGCCGGACATGGATGGGCACCGGCAGTGCCCAGAGAAACTCTACGGAAGACCCTGTTTCATTCGTCCTGTCTTCAAACACCAGGCAGTGCGAGGACATAAAGGAGGGAACGATTCTTGCGGGTAAAGTGCAGAAGACTCTGCAGAGTAGCAACCTAATCGATTAGCCGTGTCCCTGGTTACGGACAAATGAGCCTCTAGGATTGGAGTATTTCAGAAATCTCAACACCGAACTTAATAAATTAATTGAGGGGTTATTTAATATTTGGGAATGAGACATTGGTTGGCGGAACCATCTCAATAACAATCAACATTTTGTAGTAATTGCAAGCAAGTCCTTTTGTTATAGGGAAAAATTTGCTTTTTCGCAAAAACATAAAACTTAGAGCCCCACAGCCAAATTGCATATAGTGTTAGAAATTTTGTTGTTGTTCTCTCTTCATGACTTGCCGGCATATTCAAAATGCTACCTACACGGCTGCAACGTCTTATGTTGCAGAGGAGTTTTCCGACCAGGAGTGAGGCTACGATCCACGCTTGGCGATTGCCCTATGGAGTCGGATGGACTCGCTATTCGTCTACGCTTCCGCAGCTTTATTTAGTTTATTTCTCATGAGTTGGCCTACGGCCGAATTTATTATGATGTAATAAAGACTCGATATGAGAATCGTGTAATAAATTCAGGTGTGATTGAACTTTGAATCTTTTCATCAATGTACTGTGTGTGCCAGCATGATCTTGGGATGGTACAGCTACACAGAGACTTGACCGATTTCGGGTCGGGTCGCTACAGAGATGGTATCAGAGCACACGCTGACCGTAGGACGTAACCCCTAGGATCGGAAAGCCATAGGAAGAGACTATTTTATTTTATGTCCTTACCATTCCGTAATTCTCCCCTGTTCATTTCTGACTTCTCTCCGATTTTCAACATTCTAGATGGCCGCCGAGTTCACCCCAGTTCTGCTACCGGAGTTTTGCCAGCCAGATGAGACGATGCTTCTCGGCAAGAAGCTAGATCAGATCGTGAAGAAGCTGAAGATTGCTCTGCCCTCAATCACCGGGGAGCCTACCAATGCACTTCCGACGGATACCCGCTACAGGATTAAGGTTCACATTCCAGGGAGGACCTTCGGAGGACATTCAGAGCCCATTGACTTTGAGTTTACCGATTTCACGTGGATCCTCTGAAGAGACATGGCGATTTATCGTGCACTTGGACATCTCCGACAAGAGTACAGGGCCGAGCTCGACCCATCAGACCTCGCCATGATTTCTCGCAGAGCTAGGAATGGAGATATCATCCGTACCGTAGAGGACGACTCCATTCTTTCATATGTCCAAGACTTGGAGAGTCTCATCAGGAACCGGGAAATCCAGACGCGCCGAAACTCGAAGGTACACAGGAGGCTGTTGTTCCGTGAACTGGAACTGGAGGAGAAGGCACATGCGGACTTCCTTGAACATGAAGAAGAAGTCAAGGATTTTATGGATAGAATCGAGGACTGGGATAAATATATTGCCACACTGGAGGAGAAGATGGACATAGGAGAAGACCTTTTTCCGAGTGGAGATGATGGACCCCTCGTGAGCAATGACCAGGATTATGCAGAGAGCTCCACCGAAGGAAGCCACAAGAGGAGACGCCGCACCAGAGGACGACGCATCAGAGGATGCCGCACCGGAGGATGCAAGGATAATTGATGAAGACATTTAGTCGACCGCCATGTTATATTTTTTTCGTCGATCAGTTAGGCCGTTATTTTTTGATTAGTCGTAAGATTTTGTAATCCGAGATGGAACCTTGTTTGAGATGAATGAATAAATGATTGGTGTGATTATGATTGTGCATTCATATGGGTAGTGCTATTTTCTCATTAGAACCTTGTTCTATTGTAATGTCTCATCCACTCCAAAACACCAGATGCCTCCGAGACGTCACCCCGGTTTCAACTTTCCGCCGGAGCTCACCCAGCTGATCCAGCAGCAGAATGCCCTGATGCAGATGCTCATCCAGAACCAGAACAATAACAACAACAACAACAATGCACCGCCACCACCCCCTGTTGACAACTTGACCCGCTTCCTAAGGCTGAATCCGCCAGTGTTCTCTAGCAGCACTGAGGCGATTGTGGCCGATGATTGGCTCCGCAAGGTCGGAAGGGAGTTAGCCACTACTGGGTGCACAGATGCAGAGAAGGTGAGCTTTGCCGCACATCAGCTTGATGGACCTGCAGCCTCTTGGTGGGAGAACTACACCGCCACTTATCAGGTCGCCACCATGACATGGGATCAGTTCCAGCAGGCTTTCCGCACCGCTCATGTCTCAGCTGGAGCCATGAGTCTGTGTAGCTGTACCATCCCAAGATCATGCTGGCACACATAGTACATTGATGAAAAGATTCAAAGTTCAATCACACCTGAAATTATTACACGATTCTCATATCGAGTCTTTATTACATCATAATAAATTCGGCCGAAGGCCAACTCATGAGAAATAAACTAAATAAAGCTGCGGAAGCGTAGACGAATAGCGAGTCCATCCGACTCCATAGGGCAATCGCCAAGCGTGGATCGTAGCCTCACTCCTGGTCGGAAAACTCCTCTGCAACATAAGACATTGCAGCCGTGTAGGTCAGCATTTTGAATATGCCGGCAAGTCATAGAGAGAACAACAATAATAATGCTAACACTATATGCAATTTGGCTGCGGGGCTCTAAGTTTTATGTTTTTGCGAAAAAGCCAGTTTTTCCCTACAACAAAGGACTTGCTAGCAATTACTACGAAATGTTGGTAGTTATTGAGATGGTTCCGCCAACCAATGTCTCATTCCCAATTATTAAATAACTCCTCAATTAATTTATTAAGTTCGGTCTTGAGATTTCCGAAATACTCCAATCCCAGAGGCTCATTTGTCCGTAACCGGGGACACGGCTAATCGATTAGGTTGCTACTCTACAGAGTCTTGTGCACTTTACACGCAAGAATCGTTCCCTCCTTTATGTCCTCGCACTGCCTGGTGTTTGAAGACGGGACGAACGAAACAGGGTCTTCCGTAGAGTTTCACTGGGCACTGCCGGTGCCCATCCATGTCCTACCGTTCTTCTACATCTGCTGGCACCGTCCGTCCAGAGTCACGCCTAAGGTCAACCCAGCCAGAGCCCATAATGGCTTGCGGCTGCACAGGTAAGCTTCCGGTCAAGGTGTATCCATCCGTCTCTTCGTGGCTAGGTGAAGCTTTCCGCAAGATGTCATGGCACTTCTCCATGCATCCCGGCCATCCGCTGTTTTCTCCAGGGTGCCCGTCAACCGTCCTCCACCCAGTAGTGAATTTGAAGTCCATCTTGAGCTTGAAGTCATGGGGTTGTCATCATCTTGACTCTCACATCTCCCTTATGAATCTCTCAACCAACCCCGTCTACGAGCATAGCAAAATATACTACATCATCGCGGGCAATGGTAACAAGGGGAATTGGGTTCATCCTACCTCATGATACTACTCAAGAACATAACTTAAAATTCTCCTACTGCATGCATGGTGGGGAGGGATAATTCTAATGCAACAAAATCATAGGTATTGTAAAACATGATCAAATGACTTGCCTGGCTGACAGTCTTCGAAAGCTAGCGACTCGTAATAGCAGGCTTCGCACTCCGGAAATTCTATCGAAGCAACCAATAATCATATAAGCATACAAACATGCAATCGCATTAACATAACAACAAGCTAACATAAATCACACAAAAGCAATCAAACCAAATCCAAAGAAGACTCAAAGAACTCCAAGCCAACAACTAGCAAGAAAATAAAATAAACATTCTCTTTTCTGTAAATAAAAGTGCACCCTCTGTAACTACAGAAACTAATCTAAAATAAATTATAACAGAGGTAAAATACAATTTTAAAATTACTAAAACAACAGAAAACAGCAGCAAGCTAAAAAAAACTAGAAAAGCTTGTTTTCGCATAAAAACTATTTTTCATAAAGACTAAAAATACCCAAATAAATTCCTACTGCTAGGCAAGGTCAAAACAAAGCCGTGACAAAAAGAATCACTAAATTTTTTTAATCCTAGCTCAATTTATAGCAGAAATACTATTCTGACTAAAACTAATATAAACAATTTTTAAAAAACTAAAACATGGCCGAATCTATTTTCTACAGAAACTATAGGAAATTTTTAAACTAACAAAAACAGAATCAACTAAAAATAATAAATAACCTAAAAGATATAGATTTTTCAAGATTGGAACTATTCTGTTTTAAAACAGAAACGAAAATAAAACGAAAATAAAACTAACGCGCTAACGGGCCGAAACAGTGAGCGTTCTAAAACTAAACAGCGCCTAAGCGTTTAATAAACCATTGCGTCCACGGGCTAACGGAAATAAACCAATCGGCCGGTCCAACTAAACCGCAACTTAAAATAAACCGTTCTAAACCGAAACTAAAACCGGTCTACTAAAGAAAAACTAAACTCTTCGCGTGATCTAATCTAGGCCCTAGATTGGAAATCAGACGGTGGTGGGGAGTCTGGTGGCTTACAGCGGCGGTCGACGGTGAGGTGGGCTCGGGCGTTGGTGGCGGGGGTGCTCCGGTGGTCCGGGGCGGCGACGAAGTCGTCGGGCGGGTGCGGCAGCTCGAGGGGAGGTCGGGGATGGAGTTAGTGGAGCTCGGGGGCGACTGTGGCGATCGGGGTAACGGCGGTGGCTCCCTGTGAGCTGCAACTCCGGCGAGCGGTGGTCAAGCTCGGGGGCGATGGCTCCGGTGGTTCCCGGGCGACGAGAGGATGTCAGGGAGGTGCGAGATGAAGCGGCGGTGCGGGTGGAGTAGCTTGGATGGGCAGGGGGGTGCTCACCGGTGGCAGAAATAGCAGCGAACCAAGGCGGCGGCGACGAGATGCGTTCGGCGAGGGCGCGAGCTACGGGTGGAGTTGAGCTTAGGGTTTTAGGGGGATCGAGAGAGGAAGGAGCTGGGTTTATAAAGGGCATCAACTTGGGCAAGGGGGCGTCTCGGGATCACGATCCCGAGAGGATCGGAACCGCGGCGGCGTCGGGCGTGCTCCGGGCGGTGTTTGCGTGCGTGAGAGGAAAGACAAGGGGTGGGGCCAGCGCGTCGGTGAGAAAGAGAGAGGGGGAAGGCGCGACGGGTGACCGAGGGGGAGAGGAATCGGGCGCGGGGCGCTGGGGGCAGGCCGGCTCGGGCGCTGGTGGGCTACGGCTGGCCCGCTGGTGTGGGCTGCGCTCGGCGCTGGCTGGCGCCTGAGGCTTTTTTTTGGAATTAGAGAGAAGAAAAAAATATAGAAAAAAAATATTATTTTATATAGGACATACATATATCAAAATTCTCAGGGGAATAAATCCTACAATGTGGACATTTTTCCAGGGGCAAAACTCAAACTAAAAAAACAATTTCTGGAAATCCCAAATAAAATTCAAATTTGAATTGAAACTTTTTGGCAGTACTTTTCTTCTGACTTTTTGGAGTGTCATGTTTACTCCTCTCATACTTTTCCTCAAGTATTTGTCAGGCATTGTTTTGAAATAAATTCAACCGCCAATTTGAATCCAAATTCTAACAAACTCAAAAGCCTCTGAAATAATTCAAATGTCACTCAATTCAAACAATAGGCATAGATGCTTAGCTATAATTGTAAAACATTCCAAATGGGAAATTTGGGATGTTACAAACCTACCCACCTTAAGATGAATCTCGCCCCGGAGATTCGGGTTGGCTAGCAAATAGGTGCGGATGGTCTCGGCGGAGGTCTTCTTCTCGCTCCCAGGTGGCTTCCTCCTTGGAATGATGACTCCACAGAACCTTGCAAAACTTGATGATCTTGCTGCGGGTAACTTTGTTCGCAGTCTCGAGAATTCGGACGTGTTTCTCCTCATAAGTCAGATCACTGTCGAGCTGTATGGCCTCTAGGGACACTGTGTCTCTCAATGGAATATCGGCCATCTCGGCATGGCATTTCTTCAGCTGAGAAACATGGAAGACATCATGAACTCCGAACAATCCTTCCGGCAATTCCAGCTTGTAAGCAACTTCTCCACGATGTTCGAGGATTTCGTAGGGGCCAATGAACCTGGGTGCCAACTTTCCTTTAACACCGAACCTCTTGATTCCACGAAGTGGGGACACACAGAGATATGCCCGGTCTCCCGCTTCATATGTTACTTCCTTGCGTTTACTGCGGCATAACTCTTCTGCCTCGACTGAGCTACCTTGAGTCTATCCCGAATCAGCTTGACCTTCTCTTCGGAGTCTCTGATAAGATCTGGACAGAAAAGTTTTCGATCTCCAACACCATCACACAACAATGGTGTTCCCTTCCGTAGAGCTTCGAAAGGGGCCATCTTCAGACTGGTCTGATAGCTGTTGTTGTACGAGAACTCTGCGTATGGCAGATTGTCATCCCAGCTAGATCCATAGTCTAGCGCGCAAGCTCTCAACATGTCCTCCAGAATCTGGTTGACTCTCTCGGTCTGTCCATCTGTCTGCGGATGAAAAGCTGTACTGAACTCCAGCCTCGTACCCAATGTTTCATGCAACTGATTCCAAAACTTTGAGGTAAATTGCATTCCTCTATCTGACACGATACTCCTCGGAACTCCATGCAGACATACGATCCTGGTCATGTATATCTTGGCTAACTTAGCGCTGGTATATGTGGTCTTCACGGGAATGAAATGAGCTACCTTGGTCAAGCGATCAACCACTACCTAGATAGAATCATAACCTGAACGGGTACTCGGTAATCCTGTGATAAAATCCATTCCAAGTTTTTCCCATTTCCACTCGGGTATCGGCAAAGGTTGAAGTAACCCTGCCGGCTTCTGATGTTCCGCCTTTACTCATTGACAAACATCGCATACTACTACGTACTCGGCAATATCCTTCTTCATACCTGTCCACCATAAACTTTCCTTCAAATCCAGATACATCTTGGTGTTGCCTGGGTGAATCGAGTACGGTGAATCATGGGCCTCCTAAAGAATTAACTTCCTGACCTCTGGGTCATTAGGCACATAGATGCGATCCTCAAACCATAAAGTTCCATGCTCATCTTCACGAAAACCTTTAGCCTTTCCGTTACTCATCTTTTCCTTTATCTCTGCAATTTCCTTGTCTGTGTTCTGGGCTTCACGGATTCTTTCGGTCAGAGTGGACTGTATATCCAAGGTGGTGACAAATCCTCTCGGTACTATCTCCAGTCGGAGCTCTCTGAGATCGTCGGCTAATTCCTGAGGTAATCCTCCAGCTATGAGGGTGTTCACATAACTTTTACGGCTCAAGGCATTTGCTACAACATTTGCCTTCCCTGGGTGATAATGCAATATCATGTCATAGTCCTTGATCAATTCAAGCCATCTCCTCTGCCTGAGGTTCAATTCCTTCTGCGTGAAAATATACTTCAAGCTCTTATGATCCGTGTAAACATCACAACTGTTTCAGACAAGGAAATGTCTCCAGGTCTTGAGTGCGTGCACTACGGCTACTAAGTCCAAATCGTGTGTGGCATAATTCATCTCGTGAGGTCGTAGCTGTCTGGAGGTATAAGCTACAACTTTTCCTTCCTACATAAGTACTCCTCCGAGTCCTTGACGAGAAGCATCACAATATACCTGGTAATCCTTGTGTATGTCCGGCAAAATGAGCACTGGGGCTGTAACCAGACGTTTCTTCAGCTCCTGAAAAATGGCTTCACAATCCTCGGTCCAAATGTACTTGGCTTTCTTCTTCAACAGCTCAGTCATGGGCTTGGCAATCTTGGAGAAATTCTCAATAAACCTCCGATAATATCCTGCGAGTCCGAGAAAACTGCGGATCTCCTTGACCGAGGTGGGGGACTGCCAGTTGGTGACCGATTCGACCTTGGTGGGGTCGACTGCTATTCCTTTTTCTGAAATAACATGTCCGAGGAATCCGACTTCCTTCAGCCAAAATTCACATTTGCTGAACTTGGCATATAACTGATGTTCTCGGAGTTTCTCCAGAACTAGACGCAGATGTTCCTTATGCTCTTCCTCGCTCCTGGAGAAAACCAATATGTCATTGATGAACACCACGACAAACTTGTCCAGATATTCCATAAATACCTTGTTCATTATGCTCATGAAATACGCAGGGGCATTAGTCAATCCGAATGACATGACGGTATACTCATATAGACCATACCTGGTGGTGAAAGCTGTTTTGGGTATATCTTGTTCACGAATCTTCAACTGATGATACCCTGATCGAAGATCGATCTTGGAGAATACCTTGGCTCCAACTAGCTGATCAAATAAATCATTAATCGTCGGCAGAGGGTACTTGTTCTTGATGGTCACATCGTTCAATGAACGATAATCCACAACCATTCTCAGGGTTCCATCCTTCTTCTCTACCAAAAGAACTGGGGCTCCCCAAGGTGACGAGCTTGGCCGGATATCCCTTCTCCAATAGCTCCTTAATTTGCTTCTTGATCTCTTCCAAATCATTCGGGGGCATCCGATAGGGTCTCTTGGATATTGGGGCTGTGCCGGGCAATAACTCAATCAAAAACTCAATGTCTCTGTCCGGTGGCATTCCTGGTAATTCCTCTGGAAACACATCGGGAAAATCTTGCACTACGGGCACTTCCTCCTGAACAACACCCGTGAGGGAATTCACCCAATTCTTCATCGGTGTGCGTCTGGATACATACTTGATCCTCTTCTGCTCCGGGGTGGTGAGCAAAATCGTCTTGCGGGCACAGTCGATGTTTCCTTCAAACTTGGTCAACCAATCCATGCCTAGGATTACGTCCAATCCCTGGGATTCCAATACTATGAGGTCTGCAGGGAAATCATAATTTCCAATGCTGAGAGTCGAATGACAACCTAAGCCTGCCGTCATCTCTCGGGAAGTGACCTGAAGCGGGGTTCTAAGGGTTCTAGTGGGCAACCCGTACTTTTCCACAACTACCCTAGATATGAATGAATGCATTGCACCGGAATCAAAGAGTACCAATACTGGATGTGAATTTAATAAAAACTTACCAACCACAGTGTTTGGCTGATCGTAGACGTCCTCCACGTCAAGGTGATTCACCTGAGCACAAGGAAAAGGGTTGGGCTTCTTTGCTGAGCTTCCATTGCTGTTGCTGTTTCCATTCCTCTGCTTGCCCTCCGGACAATCGGTGGCATAGTGTCCTGTCTTCTGGCACTTGAAACAGGTGATATGACTCAGATCCTTCTGAGCCGGAGCAGGACGGTGCTGGTTGCCATTGCCTCCATTGCCTGACTTGGAGTTGTTGTCGTGGTTGTGATTGTTCCCATTCCCTCCATGGTTATGTCCTCCATGATTATGTCCTCCGTGGGTGTGATGGGTATGTCCTCCCGAGTATGGGGCATAGCGGGGCTTCTGCTGAGCTCCGGAGTTGTACTTTCCCTGGCCATATTTCCGCTTGCGGCTATCAATCTGCTGCTGCTTGCCTTCAAGTATGGTGGCCTTGTCTACCAGCTCCTGGTAGTTGTTGAAGGTAGCCACCATTAGCTGCATTGCTAGCTCATCATTGAGTCCCTCGAGAAACTTCTCTTGCTTTGCGGCATCTGTGGCCACATCATCTGGGGCATAGCGAGATAATTTGCTGAACTCATCCACGTACCGCCCCACAGTACGGTTCCCCTGGCGTAAGTTGCGGAACTCACGCTTCTTCAGACTCATGGCTCCAGCTGAGACATGAGCGGTGCGGAAAGCCTGCTGGAACTGATCCCATGTCATGGTGGCGACCTGATAAGTGGCGGTGTAGTTCTCCCACCAAGAGGCTGCAGGTCCATCAAGCTGCTGTGCGGCAAAGCGCACCTTCTCTGCATCTGTGCACCCAGCAGTGGTAACTCCCTTCCGACCTTGCGGAGCCAATCATCGGCCACAATCGGCTCAGTGCTGCTAGAGAACACTGGCGGATTCAGCCTTAGGAAGCGGGTCAAGTTGTCAACAGGGGGTGGTGGCGGTGGATTGTTGTTGTTGTTGTTGTTGTTGTTCTGGTTCTGGATGAGCATCTGCATCAGGGCATTCTGCTGCTGGATCAGCTGGGTGAGCTCCGGCGGAAAGTTGAAACCGGGGTCACGTCTCGGAGGCATCTGGTGTTTCGGAGTGGATGAGAAATTAGAATAGAACAAGGGTCTAATGAGAAAATAGCACTACCCATATGAATGCACAATCATAATCACACCAATCATTTATTCATTCATCTCAAACAAGGTTCAATCTTGGATTACAAAAATCTCATGACTAATCGAAAATAACGGCCTAACTGATCGACGAAAAAATAAAATAACATGGCGGTCGACTAAATGTCTTCATCAATTATTCTTGCGTCCTCCGGTGCGGCGTCCTCTGGTGCGTCGTCCTCTGGTGCGGTGTCTCCTCTTGCGGCTTCCTTCGGTGGAGCTCTCTTCATAATCCTGGTCATTGCTCATGAGGGGTCCATCATCTCCACTCGGAAAAAGGTCTTCTCCCAGGTCCATCTTCTCCTCCAGTGTGGCAATATATTTATCCCGGTCCTCGATTCTATCCATAAAATCCTTGACTTCTTCTTCATGTTCAAGGAAGTTCGCGTGTGCCTTCTCCTCCAGTTCTAGTTCACGGAACAACAGCCTCCTGTGTACCTTCGAGTTTCGGCGCGTCTGGATTTCCCGGTTCCTAATGAGACTCTCCAAGTCTTGGACATATGAAAGAATGGAGTCGTCCTCTATGGTACAGATGATATCTCCATTCCTAGCTCTGCGAGAAATCATGGCGAGGTTTGATGGGTCGAGCTCGGCCCTGTACTCTTCTCGGAGATGTCCAAGTGCACGATAAATCGCCATGTCTCTTCCGAGGAGCCAAGTGAAATTGGTAAACTCAAAGTCAATGGGCTCTGAATGTCCTCCGAAGGTCCTCCTTGGAATGTGCACCTTAATCCTGTAGCGGGTATCCGTCGGAAGTGCATTGGTAGGCTTCCCGGTGATTGAGGGCAGAGCAATCTTCAGCTTCTTCATGATCTAAACCAGCTTCTTGCCGAGAAGCATCGTCTCATCTGGTTGGCAAAACTCCGGTAGCAGAACTGGGGTGAACTCGGCGGACATCTAGAATGTTGAAAATCGGATGAGAAGTCAGAAATGAACAAGGAAGGATTACGGAATGATAAGGACATAAAATAAAATAGTCTCTTCATATGGCTTTCCGATCCTAGGGGTTACGTCCTACGGTTAGCGTGTGCTCTGAATACCATCTCTGTAGCGACCCGACCCGAAATCGGTCAAGTCTCTGTGTAGCTGTACCATCCCAAGATCATGCTGGCACACACAGTACATTGATGAAAAGATTGAAAGTTCAATCACACCTGAAATTATTACACGATTCTCATATCGAGTCTTTATTACATCATAATAAATTCGGCCAAAGGCCAACTCATGAGAAATAAACTAAATAAAGCTGCGGAAGCGTAGACGAATAGCGAGTCCATCCGACTCCATAGGGCAATCGCCAAGCGTGGATCGTAGCCTCACTCCTGGTTGGAAAACTCCTCTGCAACATAAGACGTTGCAGCCGTGTAGGTCAGCATTTTGAATATGCCCGCAAGTCAGGAAGAGAGAACAACAATAAAATTTCTAACACTATAAGCAATTTGGCTGTGGGGCTCTAAGTTTTATGTTTTTGCGACAAAGCCAATTTTCCCTATAACAAAAGGACTTGCTTGCAATTACTACAAAATGTTGATTGTTATTGAGATGGTTCCGCCAACCAATGTCTCATTCCCAAATATTAAATAACCCCTCAATTAATTTATTAAGTTCGGTCTTGAGATTTCCGAAATACTCCAATCCCAGAGGCTCATTTGTCCGTAACCGGGGACACGGCTAATCGATTAGGTTGTTACTCTGCAGAGTCTTGTGCACTTTACCCGCAAGAATCGTTCCCTCCTTTATGTCCTCGCACTGCCTGGTGTTTGAAGACGGGACATACGAAACAGGGTCTTCCGTAGAGTTTCTCTGGGCACTGCCGGTGCCCATCCATGTCCTACCGTTCTTCTACATCTGCTGGCACCGTCCATCCAGAGTCACGCCTAAGGTCAACCCAGCCAGAGCCCATAATGGCTTGCGGCTGCACAGGTAAGCTTCCGGTCAAGGTGTATCCATCCGTCTCTTCGTGGCTGGGTGAAGCTTTCCGCAAGATGTCATGGCGCTTCTCCATGCATCCCGGCCATCCGCTGGTTTCTCCAGGGTGCCCGTCAACCGTCCTCCACCCAGTAGTGAATTTGAAGTCCATCTTGAGCTTGAAGTCATGGGGTTGTCATCATCTTGACTCTCACATCTCCCTTATGAATCTCTCAACCAACCCCGTCTACGAGCATAGCAAAATAAACTACATCGTCCCGGGAATGGTAACAAGGGGAATTGGGTTCATCCTACCTCATGATACTACACAAGAACATAACTTAAAATTCTCCTACTGCATGCATGGTGGGGAGGGATAATTCTAATGCAACAAAATCATAGGTATTGTAAAACATGATCAAATGACTTGCCTGGCTGACGGTCTTCGAAAGCTAGCGACTCGTAATAGCAGGCTTCACACTCCGGAAATTCTATCAAAGCAACCAATAATCATATAAGCATACAAACATGCAATCGCATTAACATAACAGCAAGCTAACATAAATCACACAAAAGCAATCAAACCAAAACCAAAGAAGACTCGAAGAACTCCAAGCCAACAACTAGCAAGAAAATAAAATAAACATTTTCTTTTCTGTAAATAAAAGTGCACCCTCTGTAACTACAGAAACTAATCTAAAATAAATTATAACAGAGGTAAAATATAATTTTAAAATAACTAGAACAACAGAAAACAGCAGGAATCTAAAAAAAGTAGAAAAGCTTGTTTTCGCATAAAAATTATTTTTAATAAAGACTAAAAATACCCAAATAAATTCCTACTGCTAGGCAAGGTCAAAACAAAGCAGTGACAAAAAGAATCACTAAAAAAAATTAATCCTAGCTCAATTTATAGCAGAAATACTATTCTGACTAAAACTAATATAAACAATTTTTTAAAAACTAAAACATGGCCGAATCTATTTTCTACAGAAACTATAGGAAATTTCCAAACTAACAAAAAAAGAATCAACTAAAAATAATAAATAACCTAAAAGATATAGATTTTTCAAAATTGGAACTATTCTGTTTTAAAACAGAAATGAAAATAAAACTAACGCGCTAACGGGCCGAAACAGTGAGCGTTCTAAAACTAAACAGCGCCTAAGCGTTTAATAAACCATCGCGTCCACGGGCTAACAGAAATAAACCAATCGGCCGGTCCAACTAAACCGCAACTTAAAATAAACCGTTCTAAACCGAAACTAAAACCGGTCTACTAAAGAAAAACCAAACTCTTCGCGTGATCTAATCTAGGCCCTAGATTGGAAATCAGACGGTGGTGGGGAGTCTGGTGGCTTACAGCGGCGGTCGACGGCGAGGTGGGCTCGGGCGTTGGTGGCGGGGGTGCTCCGGTGGTCCGGGGCGGCGGCGAAGTCGTCGGGCGGGTGCGGCAGCTCGAGGGGAGGTTGGGGATGGAGTCAGTGGAGCTCGGGGGCGATTGTGGCGATTGGGGCAACGGCGGCGGCTCCCTGGTGAGCTGCAGCTTCAGCGAGCGGCGGTCAATCTCGGGGGCGAAGGCTCCGACGGTTCCTGGGCGACGAGAGGATGTCAGGGAGGTGCGAGATGAAGCGGCGGTGCGGGTGGAGTAGCTTGGATGGGCAGGGGGAGCTCATCGGTGGCAGAAACGGCGGCGAACCAAGGCGGCGGGGGCGAGATGCGTTCGGCGAGGGCGTGAGCTACGGGTGGAGTTGAGCTTAGGGTTTTAGGGGGATCGAGAGAGGAGGGAGCTGGGTTTATATAGGGCATCAACTTGGGCAAGGGGGCGTCTCGGGATCACGATCCCGAGAGGATCGGAACCGCGGCGGCGTCGGGCGTGCTCCGGGCGGTGTTTGGTGCGTGAGAGGAAAGAGAAGGGGTGGGGCCAGTGCGTCGGTGAGAGAGAGAGGGGGAAGGCGCGACGGGCGACCGAGGGGGAGAGGAATCGGGCGCGGGGCGCTGGGGGCAGGTCGGCTCGGGCACTGGTGGGCTGCGCCTGGCCCGCTGGTGTGGGCTGCGCTCGGCGCTGGCTAGGCCGGTTGGCCTGGCTGGCGCCTGAGGCTTTTTTTTGGAATTGGAGAGAAGAAAAAAAATATAGAAAAATATATATTATTTTTATATAGGACATATATATATCAAAATTCTCAGGGGAATTAATCCTACAACGTGGACATTTTTCCAGAGGCAAAACTCAAACTAAAAAAAACAATTTATGGAAATCCCAAATAAAATTCAAATTTGAATTCAAACTTTTTGGCAGTACTTTTCTTCTGACATTTTTGGAGTGTCATGTTTACTCCTCTCATACTTTTGCTCAAGTATTTGTCAGGCGTTGTTTTGAAATAAATTCAACCGCCAATTTGAATCCAAATTCTAACAAACTCAAAAGCCTCTGAAATAATTCAAATGTCACTCAATTCAAACAATAGGCATATATGCTTAGCTATAATTGTAAAACATTCCAAATGGGAAATTTGGGATGTTACAGGGGGCCGGCCCCCCTTTCCTTCTCTTCCCCCCTTCCTTCCCTCTCCTACTCCAACTAGGGAAGGGGGAATCCTACTCCCACCGGGAGTAGGACTCCCCCCTTGGGCGCGCCTAGGAGGCCGGCCCTCTCCCCCTCCTCCACTCCTTTATATACGGGGGAGGGGGCACCCCATAGACACACAAGTTGATCATTGATCTCTTAGCCGTGTGCGGCGCCTCCCTCCACCATAATCCACCTCGGTCATATCGTTGCAGTGCTTAGGCGAAGCCCTGCGCCGGTAGCTTCATCATCATCGTCATCACGCCGTCGTGCTGACGAAGCTCTCCCTCGACACTCAGCTGGATCGAGAGTTCATGGGACGTCACCGAGCTGAACGTGTGCATATCGCAGAGGTGCCATACTTTTGGTACTAGGATCGGTCAGATCGTGAAGACGTACGACTACATCAACCGCGTTGTTATAACGCTTCCGCTTATGGTCTACGAGGGGTACGTGGACTACACTCTCCCCTCTCGTTGCTATGCATCACCATGATCTTGCGTGTGCGTAGGAATTTTTTTGAAATTACTACGTTCCCCAACAGTGGCATCCGAGCCAGGTCTATGCGTACATGTTATATGCATGAGTAGAACACAAATGAGTTGTGGGCGATAATAGTCATACTGCTTACCAGCATGTCATACTTTGATTCGGCGGTATTGTTGGATGAAGCGGCCCGGAAAGACATTACGCGTACGCTGACGCGAGACTGGTTCTACTGACGTGCTTCGCACACAGGTGGCTGGCGGGTGTCAGTTTCTCCAACTTTAGTTGCATCGAGTGTGGCTACGCCCGGTCCTTGTTGAAGGTTAAAACAGCACACTTGACAAAAAATCGTTGTGGTTTTGATGCATAGGTAAGAACGGTTCTTGCTCAGCCCGTAGCAGCCACGTAAAACTTGCAACAACAAAGTAGAGGATGTCTAACTTGTTTTTGCAGGGCATGTTGTGATGTGATATGGTCAAGACATGATGCTAAATTTTATTGTATGAGATGATCATGTTTTGTAACAAAGTTATCGGCAACTGGTAGGAGCCATATGGTTGTCGCTTTATTATATGAAATGCAATCACCATGTAATTGCTTTACTTTATCACTAAGCGGTAGCGATAGTCGTAGAAGCAATAGTTGGCGAGACGACAATGATGCTACGATGGAGATCAAGGTGTCGCGCCGGTGACGATGGTGATCATGACGGTGCTTTGGAGATGGATATCAAAGGCACAAGATGATGATGGCCATATCATATCACTTATATTGATTGCATGTGATGTTTATCCTTTATGCATCTTATTTTGCTTAGTTCGACGGTAGCATTATAAGATGATCTCTCACTAAATTTCAAGGTACAAGTGTTCTCCCTAAGTATGCACCGTTGCGAAAGTTCGTCGTGCCGAGACACCACATGATGATCGAGTGTGATAAGCTCTACGTTCACATACAACGGGTGTAAGCCAGTTTTGCACACGCAGAATACTCGGGTTAAACTTGACGAGCCTAGCATATGCAGATATGGCCTCGGAACACTGAGACGGAAAGGTCGAGCGTGAATCATATAGTAGATATGACCAACATAGTGATTTTCACCATTGAAAACTACTCCATCTCACGTGATGATCGGACATGGTTTAGTTGATATAGATCACGTGATCACTTAGATGATTAGAGGGCTGTCTATCTAAGTGGGAGTTATTTAGTAATATGATAAATTGAACTTTAATTTATCATGAACTTAGTACCTGATAGTATTTTGCATGTCTATGTTGTTGTAGATAGATGGCCCGTGCTGTTGTTCCGTTGAATTTTAATGCGTTCCTAGAGAAAGCTAAGTTGAAAGATGATGATAGCAACTAGATGGATTGGGTCCGTAACTTGAGGATTATCCTCATTGCTGCACAGAAGAATTACGTCCTGGAAGCACCGCTAGGTGCCAAACCCGCTGCAGGAGCAACGCAAGATGTTATGAACGTCTGGCAGAGCAAAGCTGATGACTACTCGATAGTTCAGTGTGCCATGCTTTGCTTAGAACCGGGACTTCAACGACGTTTTGAACGTCATGGAGCATATGAAATGTTCCAGGAGTTGAAGTTAATATTTCAAGCAAATGCCCGGATTGAGAGATATGAAGTCTCCAATAAGTTCTACAGCTGCAAGATGAAGGAGAATAGTTCTATCAGTGAACATATACTCAAAATGTCTGGGTATAACAATCACTTGATTCAACTGGGAGTTAATCTTCCTGATGATAGTGTCATATACGGAATTCTTCAATCACTGCCACCAAGCTACAAGAGCTTCGTGATGAACTATAACATGCAAGGGATGGATAAGACAATTCCCGAGCTCTTCGCAATGGTAAAGGCTGCGGAGGTAGAAATCAAGAAGGAGCATCAAGTGTTGATGGTCAACAAGACCACCAGTCAAGAAAAAGGGTAAAGGGAAGAAGGGGAACTTCAAGAAGAATGGCAAGCAAGTTGCTGCTCAAGTGAAGAAGCCCAAGTCTGGACCTAAGCCTAAAACTGAGTGCTTCTACTTCAAAGGGACTGGTCACTGGAAGCGGAACTGCCCCAAGTATTTGGCGGATAAGAAGGATGGCAAGGTGAACAAAGGTATATGTGATATACATGTTATTGATGTGTACCTTACTAATGCTCGCAGTAGCACCTGGGTATTTAATACTGGTTCTGTTACTAATATTTGCAACTCGAAACAGGGACTACGGATTAAGCAAAGATTGGCTAAGGACGAGGTGACGATGCGCGTGGGAAATGGTTCCAAAGTCGATATCATCGCGGTCGGCACGCTACCTCTACATCTACCTTCGGGATTAGTTTTATACCTGAATAATTGTTATTTTGTGCCAGCGTTGAGCATGAACATTATATCTGGATTTTGTTTGATGTCAGACGGTTATTCATTTAAATCTGAGAATAATGGTTGTTCTATTTATATGAGTAATATCTTTTATGGTCATGCACCCTTGAAGAGTGGTCTATTTTTGTTGTCGATAGTAGTGACACACATATTCCTAATATTGAAGCCAAAAGATGCAAAGTTAATAATGATATTGCAATTTATTTGTGGCGCTACCGTTTAGGTCATATTGGTGTAAAGCGCATGAAGAAACTCCATGCCGATGGGCTTTTGGAATCACTTGATGCTTGCTAACCATGCCTCATGGGCAAGATGACTAAGACTCCGTTCTTCGGAAGAATGGAGCGAGCAACTGACTTATTGGAAATAATACATACTGATGTATGCAGTCCGATGAGTGTTGAGGTTCGTGGCAGGTATCATTATTTTCTGACCTTCATAGATGATTTGAGCAGATATGGGTATATCTACTTGATGAAACATAAGTCTGAAACATTTTGAAAAGTTCAAAGAATTTCAGAATGAAGTGGAAAATCATCGTAACAAGAAAATAAAGTTTCTATGATCTGATCGCGGAGACGGATATTTGAGTTACGAGTTTGGTCTTCAATTAAAACAATGTGGAATAGTTTCACAAATTCATGCCACGTGGAACACCACAACATAATGGTGTGTCCGAACATCATAACTGTACTTTATTGGATATAGTGCAATCTATGATGTCTCTTACCGATTTACCACTATCGTTTTGGGGTTATGCATTGGAGACAGCTGCATTCACATTAAAAAGGGCACCATCTAAATCTGTTGAGATGATACCGTATGAACTATGGTTTGGCAAGAAACCTAAGCTGTCGTTTCTTAAAGTTTGGGGCTGCGATGCTTATGTGAAAAAGCTTCAACCTGATAAGCTCGAACCCAAATCGGAGAAATGTGTCTTCATAGGATACCCAAAGAAGACTGTTGGATACACCTTCTATCACAGATCCGAAGGCAAGACATTCGTTGCTAAGAATGGATCCTTTCTAGAGAAGGAGTTTCTCTTGAAAGAAGTGAGTGGGAGGAAAGTAGAACTTGATGAGGTAACTGTACCTGCTCCCTTCTTGGAAAGTAGTTCATCACAGAAATCTGTTCCTTTGACTCCTACACCAATTAGTGAGGAAGCTAATGATGATGATCATGTAAGTTCAGATCAAGTTACTACCGAACCTTGTAGGTCAACCAGAGTAAGATCCGCACCAGAGTGGTACGGTAATTCTGTTCTGGAGGTCATGTTACTTGACCATGATGAACTTACGAACTATGAGGAAGCGATGATGAGCCCAGGTTTCGCAAAATGGCTTGAGGCCATGAAATCTAAGATGGGATCCATGTATGAGAACAAAGTGTGGACTTCAGTTGACTTGCCCGATGATCGGCAAGCCATCGACAAGAAAATGGATCTTCAAGAGGAAGACGGACGCTGATAGTAGTGTTACTATCTACAAAGCTAGAATTGTCGCAAAAGGTTTTCGACAAGTTCAACGTGTTGACTACGATGAGAGTTTCTCACTCGTATCTATGCTTAAAGTCTGTCCGAATCATGTTAGAAATTGCCGCATTTTATGAAATTTGGCAAATGGACGTCAAAACTGCATTCCTTAATGGATTTCTTAAAGAAGAGTCGTATATGATGCAACGAGAAGGTTTTGTCAATCCGAAAGATACTAACAAAGTGTGTAATCACCAGTGATCCATTTATGGACTGGTGCGAGCATCTCGGAGTTGGAATGTACGCTTTGATAGTGTGATCAAAGCATATAGTTTTATACAGACTTGCGGTGAAGCCTGTATTTACAAGAAAGTGAGTGGGAGCACTACAACCTTTCTGATAAGTATGTGTGAATGACATATTTTTGATCGGAAATGATGTAGAATTTTCTGGAAAGCATAAAGGAGTGTTTGAAAGGAGTTTTTTCAAAGAAAGACCTCGGTGAAGCTGCTTACATATTGAGCATCAAGATCTATAGAGATAGATCGAGACGCTTGATAAGTTTTTGCAATGAGTACATACCTTGACAAGTTTTTGAAGTAAGTTCAAAATGGAACAGACAAAGAAGGAGTTCTTGCCTGTGTTGCAAGGTGTGAAGTTGAGTAAGACTCAAAGCCCGACTACGGCAGAAGATAGAGAGAGAATGAAAGTCATTCCCTATGCCTCAGCCATAGGTTCTATAAAGTATGCCATGCTATGTACCAGACCTATTGTATACCCTACCCTCACTTTCATCATGTTGGTTTGATTCATGTTCGCTACTTTGATAATTCGATATGTGGGTGGATCGGTGCTTAGGTGCTGTTGTTACTTGAACAAACCTCCTACTTATGATTAACCCCCTCGCAAGAATCCACAACTAGGAGAAAAGTATTAATATAAAATCTAACCATAGCATTAAAGTTTTGTATCCAAATCGGTCCCTTACGCAGTAGCGCATAAACTAGGGTTTAAGCTTCTGTCACTCTAGCAACCCATCATCTAATAACTACTCCACAATGCATTCCCTTAGGCCCTAATAAGGCGAAGTGTCAAGTAGTCAACGTTCACATGACACTGAAGGAAATATGCCCTAGAGGCAATAATAAAGTTGTTATTTATATTTCCTTATATCATGATAAATGTTTATTATTCATGCTATAATTATATTAATCGGAAACTTAGTACATGTGTGAATACATAGACAAACAGAGTGTCACTAGTATGCCTCTACTTGACTAGCTCGTTGAATCAAAGATGGTTAAGTTTCCTAGCCATAGACATGAGTTGTCATTTGATTAACGGGATCACATCATTAGTTTCCTTAGCACTTGATCGTTTAGTATGTTGCTATTGCTTTCTTCATGACTTATACATGTTCCTATGACTATGAGATTATGCAACTCCCGAATACCGGAAGAACACTTTGTGTGCTACCAAATGTCACAATGTAACTGGGTGATTATAAAGGTGCTCTATAGGTGTCTCCAATGGTGTTTGTTGAGTTGGCATAGATCGAGATTAGGATTTGTCACTCTGATTGTCGGAGAGGTCTCTCTGGGCCCTCTCGGTAATGCACATCACAATAAGCCTTGCAAGCAATGTGACTAATGAGTTAGTTGCGGGATGATGCATTACGGAACGAGTAAAGAAACTTGCCGGTAACGAGATTGAACTAGGTATTGAGATACCGACGGTCGAATCTCGGGCAAGTAACATACCGATGACAAAGGGAACAACGTATGTAGTTATGCGGTTTGACCGATAAAAATCTTAGTAGAATATGTGGGAGCCAATATGAGCATCCAGGTTCCGCTATTGGTTATTGACCGGAGAAGTGTCTCGGTCATGTCTACATAGTTCTCGAACCCATAGGGTCCGCACGCTTAACGTTCGGTGATGATCGGTATTATGAGTTTATGTGATTTGATGTACCGAAGGTAGTTAGGAGTCCCGGATATGATCACGGACATGACGAGGAGTCTCGAAATGCTCGAGACATAAAGATCAATATATTGGATGGCTATGTTTGGACATCGGAATGGTTCCGGGTGAGTTCGGGCATTTACTGGAGTACCGGGAGGTTACCGGAACCCCCCGGGGAGTCAATGGGCCTTAATGGGCCATAGTCGAAAGGAGGAGGATGCGGCCAAGGTGGGGGCGCTCCCCCAAGCCCAATCCGAATTGGGAGGGGGGCCGGCCCCCTTTCCTTCTCTTCTTCTCCCCCTTCCTTGCCTCTCCTACTCCAACTAGGGATGGGGGAATCCTACTCCCACCGGGAGTAGGACTCCCCCTTGGGCGCGCCTGGGAGGCCGGCCCTCTCCCCTCATCCACTCCTTTATATATGGGGGAGGGGGCACCCCATAGACACACAAGTTGATCATTGATCTCTTAGCCATGTGCGGCGCCCCCTCCACCATAATCCACCTCGGTCATATCGTTGCAGTGCTTAGGCGAAGCCCTGCGCCGGTAGCTTCATCATCACCGTCATCATGCCATCGTGCTGACCTAGCTCTCCCTCGACACTCAGCTGGATCGAGAGTTCGTGGGACGTCACCGAGCTGAACGTGTGCAGATCGCAGAGGTGCCGTACTTTCGGTACTAGGATCGGCCGGATCGTGAAGACGTAGTTTTCATAATGCTTCCTCTCACGGTCTACGCGGGTACGTGGACTACACTCTCCCCTCTCGTTGCTATGCATCACCATGATCTTGCGTGTGTGTAGGATTTTTTTTGAAATTACTACGTTCCCCAATAGACACCACTAAGGGAATCACAACATACATATCATCAAAATATAAAAAACATATCAAGTTCACATGATTACTTGCAACATGACTTCTCCCGTGACCTCAAGAACAAAAGTAACTACTCACATATGATAATAATGCTCAAGATCAGAGGGGTATTAAATAGCATAATGGATCTGAACATATAATCTTCCACCAAATAAACCATATAGTAATCAACTAAAAGATGTAATCAACACTACTAGTCACCCACAAGTACCAATCTGACGTTCCGGTACAAAGATTGAACACAAGAGATGAACTAGGGTTTGAGAGGAGATGGTGCTGTTGAAGATGTTGATGGAGATTTACCTCCCAAAGATGGGAGGTTTGTTGGTGATGACGATGACGATGATTTCCCCCTCCGGGAGGGAAGTTCCCCCGGCGGAATTGCTCCGCTGGAGGGCAAAAGTGCTCCTGCCCAAGTTCCGCCTCGAGACCGCGGTGCTTCGCCCCGAAAGTCCTCCCTCATTTTTCTAGGTCAAAATGACTTATATACCAGAAGAGGGGCACCAGAGGTGGGCCGAGGAGGGCACAACCCACCAGGGCGTGCCTGGGCTCCCTAGCGCGCCCAGGTGGGTTGTGCCCACCTTGTGGGGCCCCGCTGGTAGATATTTGCTCCAATATTCTTCATATATTACAAAACAATTCTCCGTAAATTTTCAGCTCATTTGGAGATGTGCAGAATAGGTAAGTCTGACGTAGCTTTTTCAGGTCCAAAATTCCAGCTGCCGGTATTCTCCCTCTTTGTGTAAACCTTGCATATTATGAGAGAAAAGGCATTAGAATTACTCCCAAAAGCATTATTATGCATAAAAACATTATAAATAATAGTAGGAAAACATGATGCAAAATGGATGTATCATTGACTCATATCCCTATCACATTCATCATCACTCTCATCAATATCATTACTAAGAGTAGATGATACCTCGGTATTACCTCTTGCCATGAGGCACATGTGAAAAATCGGAGGTTGGTGATGATTCTTTTGGAGAGGGAGTTTCTTTATCATCAAGAGTACGATATCCATGTCCATCCTCTTGATACTCATAGCATTTCCTCTTCAACATGGTGATGTCCTTCTTTGCTCTTCTAGCTATTTCCTCATTAATGATGTGTGCACTATTTTTCCTTATTTCCTCTACATTGTTAGCCAAACAACAACTAGAGGAAATAGAAGCATGGATATTATGGCAATAAGGAGTATCAAGCATATCATCACAAAAAGTATCCAAGGAATCTCCAAATGATATGCATGGACTATCAACACAAGAATGTATGTCATTTTTGCTAGATATGCTCAAGTCCATAGAAGCTACAACACTAGAATGTATACATGAAAGATCATAAATGTTTAGCACAACATCATCATCACAAATGATATTTCCACACACCATGCTATTACCTTGGAACATGCCATATGATGGTGAGGTGGAAGAAGTAGAAATGTCCAAGCACACAGAGGAAGAAGCAATATGGAGTTCTTCACGATTTGTAGATGTGGAGAACTGATCAATTGACTCCTCCAAAAGATGATGAACCTCACCAATATTGGACACACTATATATTTCTTCAAGTTTGTTCCACATCTCATGAGCTGTCACACAAGTCATGATTGACTCAAACACTTCGAGGGATGTAGACCTGATTATGGCATTTTTAGCACCATACCCACAAAGCATATCATCATTTTCCTCAATAGTTGGAAAAAGTTCATCCTTCCATAGAGAAGACCCTACAAGAACTATTCGCACAAAATTTGGACCCATGGTTCGAAAAAGACAAAGGATGCGAATTTTCCACAAGTGATAGTTTGTGCCACTAAAACAAAAGGTGTCTTTGTGCACTAAACCACTAGTCGACATCTTTACTCTCTAGGCGGTGAAGCCTACTGACGTGGGAAACCATGGCCACCTATTGGGTCATGAGCCCCTTTTTGGTTCGACGGGGGGATAGGCACATCGCACAAAGAGCAGAGAAGCGTAGCACAGCGCGACAGAGGTCACACAGGCAGTTTTACCCAGGTTCGGGCCGCCGTGAGGCGTAAAACCCTACTCCTGCTTTGGTGGGTTGATAGTGGAAATATGGTGGCGAACGTAGCGCACTTGCCCGGCAAGGTTGCCTCAGGGCGAGAGCGGCTACGCGCGTATGAGTGTATGAGGGTTTGAATCAGCCAACCCTTTCTACGGTCGCCATGGGCCTCCTTTTATAGATTATGGGGTCACCACAGTGGCAAATCAGTCTTTACGCACTGATTAGATAGCAAACAGTGCTATCAGACCTAGATCTGCAGGCTGACAGAGCGCATTAAATGCGCCGTCTAGTGTCACATCACAGTGTGCCCGGCAACCCTTGCCGGGCTGTTTTGCCAGCTTTGCACCTGCTTGCTTGACACGTCTCAGGACGGGTGTCATATGGAGGTGTTTGTTGTATGAAGTGGCTCCATGTGGCAAGAAGAAGCCACTTAGTCACTTAGGGGCTTGACACCACACTGATCGATGAGTTGGGTCGCTTGTGAGGTGGAGCGGTGGCGTGGCTTGCCTTGGCTAGCCCTGGCAGGCCTGCTGGGACGATATGGAAGCTCGCTTCCGGGGCAAACCCAACCTTGCCAGGCTCGCCTACTGATGACCCACAAGTTTAGGGGATCTATCGTAGTCCTTTCGATAAGTAAGAGTGTCGAACCCAACGAGGAGCAGAAGGAAATGACAAGCGGTTTTCAGTAAGGTATTCTCTGCAAGCACTGAAATTATCGGTAACAGATAGTTTTGTGATAAGGTAATTTGTAACGGGTAACAAGTAATGAAAGTAAATAAGGTGCAGCAAGATGGCCCAATCCTTTTTGTAGCAAAGGACAAGCCTGGACAAACTCTTATATAAAGGAAAACGCTCCCGAGGACACATGGGAATTATCGTCAAGCTAGTTTTCATCACGCTCATATGATTCGCGTTCGTTACTTTGATAATTTGGTATGTGGGTGGACCGGTGCTTGGGTGCTGTCCTTCCTTGGACAAGCATCCAACTTATGATTAACCCCTATTGCAAGCATCCGCAGCTACAAAAGAAGTATTAAGGTAAACCTAACCATAGCATGAGACATATGGATCCAAATCAGCCCCTTACGAAGCAACGCATAAACTAGGGTTTAAGCTTCTGTCACTCTAGCAACCCATAATCTACTTATTACTTCCCAATGCCTTCCTCTAGGCCCAAATAATGGTGAAGTGTCATGTAGTCGACGTTCACATAACACCACTCGAGGAAAGACAACATACATCTCATCAAAATATCGAACGAATACCAAATTCACATGACTACTTATAGCAAGACTTCTCCCATGTCCTCAGGAACAAACGTAACTACTCACAAATCATATTCATGTTCATAATCAGAGGGGTATTAATATGCATAAATGATCTGAACATATGATCTTCCACCGAATAAACCAACTAGCATCAACTACAAGGAGTAATCAACACTACTAGCATCCCCCAGGTACCAATCTGAGGTTTTGGGACAGAGATTGGATACAAGAGATGAACTAGGGTTTGAGAGGAGATGGTGCTAGTGAAGATGTTGATGGAGATTAACCCCCTCCCGCTGAGAGGATCGATGGTGATGATGATGGTGACGATTTCCCCCTCCCGGAGGGATGTTTCCCCGACAGAACAGCTCCGCCGGAGCCCTAGATTGGTTCCGCCAAGGTTCCGCCTCGAGGCAGCGGTGTTTCGTCCCGAAAGCTTCCTTCTGATTTTTTCCAGGGTGAAATACTTCATATAGCAGAAGATGGGCACCGGAGGCCTGCCAGGTGGCCCACGAGACAGGGGGCGCGCCTAGGGGGGTAGGGCACGCCCCCACCCTCGTGGCCAGGGTGTGGGCCCACTCTGATACTTTCTTCGCTCAGTATTTTTTATAAATTGCAAAATTAACTTCCATGGAGTTACAGGACTTTTCGAGTTGTGCAGAATAGGTCTATAATATTTGCTCCTTTTCCAGCCCAGAATTCCAGCTGCCGGCATTCTCCCTCTTCGTGTAAACCTTGTAAAATAAGATAGAATAGGCATAAGTATTGTAACATAATGTGTAATAACAACCCATAATGCAATAAATATCGATATAAAAGCATGATGCAAAATGGACGTATCAACTCCCCCAAGCTTAGACCTCGCTTGTCCTCAAGCGGAAGCCGATAACAATAAATATGTCCACATGTTTAGAGATAGAGGTGTCGATAAAAAAATACGGACATGAGGGCATCATGATCATTCCTATGACAACAACATAAATATATATTGTCATATGATTTCTTATGCTAAAGTAACAATCTATTCATAATGTCAAGTATGAATCAGAAACTTCATTGAAAACTAACAAACTATAATCTCGGTCATTGAAGCAATTGCAATTTATTATAACATAGGAAAGAGTCAATATAAGAGATTTTCAGCAAGTCCACATACTCAACTATCATTTAGTCTTTCACAATTGCTAACACTCACGCAATACTTATGGGTATGGAGTTTTAATCGGACACAGAGAAAGATAGGGGCTTATAGTGTTGCCTCCCAACCTTTTACCTCAAGGGTAATGTCAACAATAATAGTTCATGATAACTTACATCCAATTGGATATATATATATATATATATATATATATATATATATATATATATATATATATATATATATATATATATCAGGATCTTTCCAACACAATGTGCTTGCCAAAGGATAAAATGTAAAAAGGAAAGGTGAAGATCACCATGACTCCTGTATAAGGTATAAGACAAGAATAAAAGATAGGCCCTTCGCAGAGGGAAGCAGAGGTTGTCATGTGCTTTAAGGTTGGATGCACAAAATCTTAATGCAAAAGAACGTCACTTTATATTGCCACTTGTGATATGGACCTTTATTATGCAGTCCGTCGCTTTTATTTCTTCCACATCACAAGATCGTATAAAGCTTATTTTCTCCACACTAATAAATCATACATATTTAGAGAGCAATTTTTATTGCATGCAACAATGACAACTTACTTGAAGGATCTTACTCAATCCATAGGTAGATATGGTGGACTCTCATGGCAAAACTGGGTTTAAGGATATTTGGAAGCACAAGTAGTATCTCTACTTGGTGCAAAGAATTTGGCTAGCATGAGGGGGAAAGGCAAGCTCAACATGTTGGATGATCCATGACAATATACTTTATTCCGCATATAAGAAAACATAACCCATTACGATATCTTCCTTGTCCAACAGCAACTCTTTAGCATGTCATATTTTAATGAGTGCTCACAATCATAAAAGATGTCCAAGATAGTATATTTATATGTGAAAACCTCTCTTTCTTTATTATTTCCTATTAATTGCAACGATGACCAAAACTATGTTTGTCAACTCTCAACAGCTTTTATTCATCATACTCTTTATATGTGAAGTCATTACTCTCCATAAGATCAATATGATCTCTTTATTTCTTTGTGTTCTTTCTTTTTCTTTTATTCCCTCAAGATCATAGCAAGATAATCAAGCCCTTGACTCAACACTAATCTTTATTATATATAGCTCACGGACTCGATTACATAGAAGGACCATAAAGCAAAACTCAAAACTAAATCATACTAAGCTTTATTCTACTATATCAAGATATTACTAAAAGGATCGAGCTAAGAAAAATGGTAAAGATAGGAGTGTGATGGTGATACGATACCGGGGCACCTCCCCCAAGCTTGGCAGTTGCCAAGGGGAGTGCCCATATCCATGTGATTATGTCTCTTTCTTCGGAGGTGGTGATGTAATATTCTTGGTGATGATGCCCCTCAGGATACGATTCTCTTCCTCGAGCTTATTGACTTGATGCTTGAGGTCCATTATTTCCTTACGGAGCTTGCCCGTGATGGCTAAAGCTCCTTTCAGCCAAGGATGTTGCATAGCTGCGGGAGAACAAGTAACACTCTTTTTCATATTTTCATAAGAAAGAAATCTGAAATTGGAAGGGATGACCGAGTTTGGAATAGCTGAGCTCTGTAGTTCCCCCACCGTGAATCCGGTACGGAAACGAGAGGTAACTTCTTGATCCTCCTCCATGGCATCTATCCTTTTCAAGTCGGCCTCCATCTCTTCCTACATTGCTGGCCCAAAGTGGCCAGCGTCGCTGTTTGCTCCTGGTCCTGGTGTCGGATGAGACACCCAGCTCTCCCCGACTGACTCTTGAGAAGACATCCTGCTCTAATCGATGGCAAAAAACAGCTCAAAACAAAAACAGAAGATATCTGCGTGATACGGTGGTCAAAACCTTCAGTAGATTATATAATGAATTTAGTATTGTGTAAGAAAACGGAGTCCAGAGAGCACACGAGGTGCCCACGAGGCAGGGGTGCGCGCCCAGGGGTAGCACTACAAAAAAATACACTTCCGTGATGATACGTGTTTGTCACAGTAGGTCGCGTTTTTTGTCATGCATGTACATCCATGACAAATTTATGACAGAATCAAGATAGTCATACCTGTGCCGTCGTAGAAGTGTTCCATGACATTACCAAAATTATCATCACGGAAGTGTCCACTTCCATGACGATAAATCGCGCGTCACAGAAGTGCTTTCGTCAAGGGTGACCAACACGTGGCATCCATCGTAACGGAACGCCGTTAAGCTATCGGGTCGGGTTTTGGATCCGATAACCCGTTAACAGCCCCGACCGATGGGGATTTTCCACGTGTAAAATCATCATTGGCTGGAGGAAACACGTGTCGGCTCATCGTTGGGACAGATGTCATCCACTCATTGGACGAAAGGCGCTTATGATACATCGACACGTGGCACGGCCAAACAGAGGCCCATTCCTGTGAAAAGGCCGGCTTGTTTTGACTTGGTCAAAAGCTGGCGGGCCGGCCCATGGAAAGCCTGTTAACGGCCTGTTCGCATATAGCCCATTTACAGCCCGCTAACCCAAGGCCCGTTACGCCCTATCCGAATTAGGCCTAGTAGCGTCATCTGGGCCATCCAATATGATTCCAGCCCGTTTTCACTTCTGGCGCATGTATGGCCCATGATGTATTTCGGCCCATATGAGGCCCTATGTAACTCTTGGCCTATTAACGGCCCGTGGTGAAACTGGCCCGTAATGAACAGTGTATTACTTTACACCCATTAACGGCCCGTGGTGAAACTGGCCCGTAATGAACAGTGTATCACTTTATACCCATTAACGGCCCGTTATTCCGTTGGGCCGTTTCCAGCCCATGTTATCTTTTGGCCTTCTCAAAGCCCATTTATTCTTGGGCTCATTTCCAGCATTCGGTTACTTACGTCCCGTTACTGTCATTTTCTGCTTGTGGGCCAAATTCAGCCCGTCGTTACAGTCGGACCGTTTGTGGTCCGTTAATACGTTGGGCTATTTTCATAGCATCATCAAATATGGCCTATTAACGATGGCCCGTTATGGTCGGCCCATGAACGGACGATTCCAACTCTAGCCCGTTTACGGCCATAATGCGGTCTGTTTGGCCCATGTTTGGCCAATCGATCATACGGCCCGTATAAGGCCCATTGATGATACGGCCCACAGAAGGCCCATTGTTTCTACGGCCCGTAGAAGGCCCATTGTTTCTACAGCCCGTAGAAGGCCCACTGTTTCTACGGCCAGTAGGAGGCCCAGTGTCACTACAGTAAATATTAGCCCATGGTTATTGTGGCCTAGTTTTAAAAAATAGGTTATTGCAGCCACTAGCTAACCGCGGAAAAAGAACTGCAATGACTACAAGCAAACAAATAAACAAGACAACAAGGAAATAAATAAGCAAGCAACTAACGCTAGGCTATCACGGCTATTACACATATTACATCCACTGGGCATCAAAGTTCGCTACTAGTGCAAATATAGGGAACAAAGCAACATATCATATACACTGGTTGTCAAAGTTGGCGACCAGCGCAAATAAACGCCATAGCAAAACAAATCCAGAACTGAAACCACTTCAGAAGATCTCAAGAAACAATATCCTGGGTACCCATAATGCTGGCAAGATGCTTAGCAAGCTTATTAACTTTCTCTTGTTTGGAGCTTAAATCCTCCAGCGCTTGCTGTTGCACCAGAAAATATGCATCTGAATTCTGCAGGGACTTCCTCAGTCCTTCAGCTTCCTGTCGCAGCACATCTGATCGATGTCTTTCAACTTGAAGTTGAGACTCAAGAAGACGAACTGGTTCAGGCGGCGATTTCGAAGAGCTTGTGCCAACAGTAGTGGCCAGTAACTCGAACACTACATCAAGACAGGACTTTTGGGTTCCCTCACTATCGTCAAGATAGTTTTTATCAGCTTTCTTGGAGACCAACAGGGATGTCTCACTATCTTGAACCTTATCTGCATTACTTCCTTTACCATTGGATAACGCGGTACTCTTCTCCAATATTTTGTCCGCATTCTAAAAGAGAAACAAGCAGACACATCACATGTTTACCATGTTGTATATGAAACTCATTTTGGTATATGAGTTCAGTAGTAAAGTGGACAGGATAATAGCATGAAACAAACATATATCTATGTACCGTGGTCACTTTATGGTCTATATCATTCTAGTTTTTGTTGCCAAATCAAGATAGAGACACAGTTCAAATAATATTTGTTCAAGACAAAGCAGAATAGACAGAATATAAGTGTGGGTAACTATAGAGCAATAACAACACTTGTAATGTGCATGACATGAGAACATAAATGTGTATTCAATTGAAACTGAAATCAACATAGAGCAGGTTACAACAGCAAACCAGTTAAAGAAACAGGTTTAAAACATACCTGTTGCGCCATTGGAGTTTAAATTCCATCCTACAAATTTGAAAATAGTTGGTATGAGTAAATACAGTAATGCAAGAGCAAAGGAGTATGAACCATAGCTACAGAACCTGACCTGAGAACAAATCTTCTTCTCCTTTAAGCGTTGAGTTGGGATTCGGAGTGGTGGTCCTCGTGCTTTGGGCACTGCAGTTCCCTTACTAACTGCTCGTGTTTGGGTGCTCTATGGTGGAGACGGTGTTGTGTCAACTGGAACTGGGTTACTATCTGCCGGGGTTGGGGTTAGAAGGGGTGTAGTTGGTTCTCTGTCCAACTGGGTAGGGGTACAATCTGCGAGAGTCTGGGTTATGTGTGGTGGATCTGGTCCTTGGGCAAGTACAACCGTGGTTCTATCTACATCAACTGGTAGCACTATCTTTTCTGAAGACCGAGTTGTTACTCCCTTAGATACTGCCATCATGCTCTGCAATTCAAATGGCTAATAAACAAGAAAAGTAATTAAAAGTATAGACATTGTATGACAGACAGGTGCAATGGATAGTGGGGAATAAAAGAGGGCATGAAATAATTCATATTTATGTTGTCTAACCAAACAGGATAGCATGACACAATTTCACATATATGATGGCTAACTAAACAGGATAGCATGACACAATTTCACATTATGATGGCTAACTAAAAAAGATGGAAAGACATAGTTCAAAATATGAGACTATGTAAACAGGATGACATGACATAACTATATAATGTGTTTATTAAATAGGTTGGCATGCCATAATTCACATACATTCACGGATAGAATGCCATAATTCAAAATATGATGACTGTAAACACTAAACAGGATGAGATGATATAACTATATGATGTCTTTATTAAATGGGTTGCCATGCCATAATTCAGATAGATGATGTGTATGTACTATGTAAACATGATGGCATGATATAATTCAAATATATGATTTATATAGTAAGCAAGTAAGCAGATGGCAATCCATATATGATGTAAAAACTAAGCAATGCAAGACAACATGCATGACATGGGTAATATAACCCTGCCAAGTTTGAGCATAGACCTCAGGGGGGAAATAGGACTGGTCATCAGTCTCTGAATCCTCCTCTGAGGAGCTCTCTGTTACCAGCAAGATGTCTACTTCAGCAGGTAGCATTGCCTGCTCTGAATACCTTGTTTTCACTCCAGATACTTCCATCACCGCTTCAAATGGCTGATGCACAGGAAGAGTAATTGAATATACAAACGTTGTCGACAAATGGAACACGTAATACAAAAAAATGATAGCATGATATAATTCACATACATGATGACTGGCTAAACAGCATGGCATTGCATAATTCACATATATAATGCCTTTGCAACAAGATAGCATTGTATAATTCACATATATAATGTCTTGCAAAAAGATGGCAATGCATAATTCACATATATGGTAATTAGACACTGAACAGGTGGCATTCACACAAAGCATGTCTAAACTAATCAAATGACATAGCAATGCGAGACACCATACACACGATATGAGCAACATAACCCTGCCAAGTTAGAGCATACACCTCGGGGGCGGGGGGGGGGATAGGACTGGTCATCTGTCTCTAAATCCTCCTTTGAGGAGCTATCCGTAACCAGCGAGATATGCGCTTCGTCAGATAGCATAGTCTGCTCTGAAGACCTTGTTTTCACTCCAGAATTTGCCATCACCGTGTCAAATGGCTGATGCACACGAAGAGCAGTTGAATGTACTAACATTGTTGACAAATGTAATATGTAACGAAAAAAAAGGATGGCCTGATATAATTTACATATAAGATGACTGGCTAAGCAGGATGGCATTGCAAAATTCACATATATGATGCCTGGCTAAACAAGATGGCATTGCATAATTCACATAAACGATGAATAAACTAAACAGATGGCATTCGCACAAAGGATGTCTAAACTAAGCAGATGACATATTTGATGTATAAAGTAAGCAATGCAAGACACCATATGCATGATATAACCAACATCAACATGCCAAGTTAGAGCGAAGACCTCAGGGGGTAAATAGGAGTTGTCTTCTCCTTCTGAATCCCCCTTAGAACAGATATCTTCCTCTCGATTACAATCCGAAATGCATGGAGGGGGGCTGCCTTTGCGCCTACCATGGAGCGACGTCTGCATGAAATTTTATTGCGACGCAAGGCTCGTCTCTTTTTCTCTACATGTTCAGTTCCATTGTTTACAATAACTGTCATGCATAGGAATAAAACATAGTGAGATTATGTAAGGAGTGCATGCAGAAATTCAGAGTGATGGTAGCAACCTATGGATAGACCCAAAACCAATAATAGCAGGCAGATAATGACTTCAGTTAAAAAATACAGATAATGGCTTCTTTACTGTTTGTTTCCCACCCAACATGAAACTCATAGTAGACACCGGAGATTAACCAGATAGTAGATAGATACTATTGATAGCGGCCCCGATATGTACCCCACAACCATTTAAAAACTCAAGTTTGACCATTAGTTTGGTGCTAACTCAGAGTCTAATCGGTGAACAGGACGATAAAGTAGCATGTAATATTAAGCGATGCATAACGTAAGCAGACACGAAAGAGTGCGACCTCTCTTGCGGACCCGTGTAGTCCTCGAGGTCATCTGCTCGGTTGATGATGGTAATGCAGTTTTCATGGCTGCCAGCGGCGGGGAAGAAGATCTGAGGCGGCGAAAGACAGTCTGGAGGCCGGATCCCTGCTGTGCTGGACCCTTCTGTCGTTGGAGCAGCTGAGCTGGGGTGGACGACGACGCAGCAGGAGCGGGACAAACCACGCAAGGTTTTCTTTGACAACTATCTGTAAGAGAAGTAATTTTGTAAGGGCTCGTTTGAATTGGAGGATTCCAACAATGCAGGGATAGGAAATAGACAGGAATAGGATAGGAATGCACGTGCAAAACAGAGAATTTAAAAACACAGGATTTCTGCCAATCTGGGTGTTTGATTCACAACAATTGGAAGATCACAGGATGCAAAGAAGCATGGTGAGATTAAGTCAAACCACAAGAAAATGTACGGTTATAATTGTATTATGCTACTATCTCTTAGTCTTGTGCTTCATACATAGGAATTTGAAAAGGAGGACAAGTAAAAATTAAAATTCCTACGTTTTTTCTTTCAAGGAGACACTAAAGGAATAAATCCGTGTGCTCGGTGGACAATATATATAACATGTAGAGTAAAAAAGAGATGCAACAAGTGTACAACCTCTTTGGCGAAGCCATGTCGATCTCAGCGTGATTGGGTTGGCCGGTGGGGATGCTCCGGCTGACATTGCTGTCGGAGGAGGGGAAGAAGATCTTAGGCGTCTAGAGATGGAGCCCGAGGTACTGCTCCGCTGTGATGGAGGGTTTCGTCGTTGGAGCAGCTCCGGTGAGTTGTACGATGCCGAGGCTGAAGCATGACAAGAGAGACAACGAACAACGTTAACCTGAGTGGAATTCTAATAGCATCTCCAATACATGACGTAAAATACATAACCACAAAGTGCTAGATGTAAAATACATCAGCCGCTCATCTCTGAACTTAACTGTCGAAACTGAACTTAACTGTCGAAACTGAACTTAACTGTCGAAACTGAATTTTGCTGTCGAAACTGAATTTTCTGTCAAAACTGAACGCACTAGCAAGGTGAGGCTACACGTCGGTCGACTGACTTTTTCATCTCTGGTCAGTCGATTTTGCAGCCGTTGGATGCGAAATCAAGGGCCTGCGGTTCATATTCAACCTCCACCCCCCTGAGCTGCCAGCCACCACTGGCCAAACAGCAGCCCCCGCCGCCCGCGGCCGGCGGTGCGCCGCCCCGCCCGCCCCGAAAACACTCCCCACCGCCGGTCCGCCGCCGCCCCGGCCATCCCTCTAGGCCCCCCCGTGCCGAGCTTTTTCTCCCGCGATCCCACGCCACCGCCCCGCCAATGCCACGCCACCGCCGGCGACCACCGCCCCCATCCTGAACCCTAAGATAGATAGTGGGGTACCTCTCCGGCAAGCCCCCCTCCCCGCTGCGTCTGGTTCTTCCTTCACCCCGGCGAGCCCCCCCACCCCCTGAAAATCGACTGACCCAAAAGTCGATTCAGTCGACTGAAGTGTAGCTAAATCGGAGCAGCATCGCAAGCAAGAGCAAGAGCGAGAGCAGCAGCGCGAGCAAGAGCAATAGCAAGAGCAGACCAGGCAGGGGACCGAGAGCAAGAGCAGAGCAGCAGCGCAAGAGAGAGCTAAAGCAGCAGCAGCTCCTACTGATGTGGACGTCGCCACCGAGGGAGCGGCGCCGTGGAGGAAGTGGTCGGCGACGCCGCCGTGGATGGAGCCGCGCTGTGTCGGCTCGGGACCGAGCGCCGGCAGCACCGTCAGATCGAATCAAGAAGAAAATGCGGCGATTAGTGTACAACCTCTTTGGTGGCGCCGATTAGGCCGCAGCTTCATCCGAGGAAACGGTGATGATGATGCTCTTCCGATGGTGCAGGTGAAGACGGCGGTGTGGGAATGGAGGTGGCACGAAAGACGAGGGGAACGTCGGGGCAGCTCCTTGGAGGTGGAGGATGGGGTGGCTGAACCGGCGGGATGATGAGATCGACGACGGATCCTCATCCGGTACGGTGGATGAGGGACGTCGAGGTGTTGCTGTGGACGACGTCGTCGGGGAAGAGGCTCTGGCTGGGTGGCGGACAGAAGAGGGTGTGGGGTTTCATCGCGGGTTTTCGCGGCCTCGGTGTATGAATGGGTGGGCAGATGGGATGGCAGTGGGGAACCATGGCTTAGAGACGCGCTTGTCCGAAATGTGGGGTAAGTTACGAAAGTACCCCCACCGATTTGACGCGGTTCTTTCGGTTCAGGGGTACCACGGGCATTTCGCGTGTCGGGATTTCACAGGAGGTGGGAGTTTTCGCGCGCGTTGTAATTTTGGAATAGCAAGGCGCGGGTTGAGATGGAGGGAGTTGTCGGAGCACAACGAGACAAAGATATATCTTAAATATTTCGGGCTAACAAGGCGCGGGTTGAAATTTCTGGACAAGTCTAACGTGTACTGTACCAAATCAATGCGCACTACAAATGTCATTCAAAACTTTGAATTCATGTTATGTTCAATTAAAATATTTCGCTACGTGTATAATGCATGCAACCTACTACTCAAATGAACGTTTTAGTGCATTCCAAACGTATATACTACCGCTTCAATATGAACTAAATTTGAATTCGTTTCTCTATTTGAATAAGATCTACAGTAATGATTGTTGTGAAGTCAAAGCATTTGAATTCCTTTCTCTGTTTTAATAAGATCTACAATCATCATTATTGTCAAGTTAAACCATCGTTTGTGTATTATCTTCACAGCACACCACATGATTAGTCTCGAGTTACATATGAACTATGTGTACTACATGAACTCGAACTAGATGTTTTGAATCCACTTTATTTTGATTTCAAATCACATTACATTTCTAGCTCTAGCTAGATCTTCATAATCTAAACCATGTCTCATATGTATAATGTGTTTATCATATTATGTATGGTGCCCCACCCCCTACGCCTACAAGTATTTAGATGTGAGTTGCAAACACCACACATTACCACAAATTCAAATAAAATGTGAGAATGTTCGATATATAGTATTGTTTAGATTGTTCGATATTTAGTTGTAAGCTGCAAACGCCACACATTATCACAAATTCTAATAAAATGTGAGATTGTTTGATGTATAGTATGGTTTAGATTGTTCGGCATTTAGCTGTGAGTTGCAAACGCCATGCATTATCACATTATGGTATAACATGTGCACATCACGTGTATCACCGCTATATTCATGCATGCAATGTTTAAAACACTATGATCTCCTATTCAAATATATGAATCAGCTTTCATATCAAATTATGATCTTTGTTAGTCTCTTACACCCACACAATCCTCTAACCTTTGTAGCTACCACTAACTTTCTCTCGTGCATGCACACGCCCTCCCCCTCCCTCGTCATTCTATCCACCGGGCACATTCATTTTTTTCTTTAGGTCGTTCTCCCAGAGTCTCCACAACTCTTTTCCGACACACACCGATCGATAAACCTCTCCAGCGATGCCTGCCTACAACATACACACACCTTCAATCTCCTCCTTTATGTGTCCTTGCCTCGTGTCTCTCATACGGTCAGACACACGTGTAAACTCTTGCCCCTCTTTTCATCGATCTCACAACCGCACACTCCTCCCCCTATCTAGCTAGTAGTTGGGCCTCTCGCAGCACCTCCTAGCTCCATTCTCTCTGTCTATCCGTCTCGCTGGGCCTTATTTGCCTCTAACAAATGGACGTACACCGACCGATCTCTCGCTATACATATAGCTAGCTAGGTCCTTATAACTCATTTTTACCCACACGTCAATCGATCTACCTCATTATAGTTGTGTCTCTTCCTTCCTCCGACAAACAACAATTGATCTACCGATCTAGTTAGGTTTGCTTACCAAACACATGGTTCCCCTTCATCATCCATGGATGCGTCCCGACAGATCTATCACACACAGGCACACACAGAAACACATCCCCACTCTTATTAATAACATTGCAGTTCCACCCTCAGTTTGTCTAGTAGGCCTCTCCCACCATCTTCGAGAAGCAACTCCATCACCCATCCAGCACTCTACCCCTCTCCCTCCCTCTCTCTCTGTCCCATCATATTTCCCGTCCTTCAGTTATGTATGGATGTCGACCGATCTCCCTCAAGACATAGCTGGGTCTCTCCTTCTCAACACATATACGAGTCGTTCTACCTCTATAGTTAGGCCTCTGCCTACCCCTCCCCCACCCCCCTCCCCCCACACACATCAATACATCGAGCGCTCTAGTCATGTCTCCCTGCCACACACAAACTTGACATGTGCCCTCTAACGTTCCGGTAGGCCAGTCGCCCTATATCTTTGACTTGCACACACACACAATTTCGATGGCTCTCTTCATCAATCTCGCACCCACCCACTTGATCCTCTCTTCGACTCTATCGATAGCTATGACCCCTCCCTCTCTTCTCGTGGATTGCCCGACCCTCTATGTATGATATGGATAGGCCTCCATTTCACACACATTGCATGCAAAATTTTGTTTGAGATGTCATCAACACATATTCCCACAAATAATTCACGAAATCAACCCCCACCCCAAAACAAAAAACACTCACGAACGCGGTTTGTATCTCTCACACACACCCACGTAGGTGGGGGCGTGCACGGAGAGAAGAGGTGCATGCACGGCGCACGTACTCCCGTCTCTTTCCCAACCACACCCGCGCGGGTACACGGTGGAGCTCATTTCTGTACGAAAAAGGCAGCCCACGTGGTAATTTGGCACGTGTACTGGTTGTCCAGTTGGTGGAGGGAGGATCGTCTACCACGGGTGAACAAACAAATTGCGACTTGACGTGTTATATTAAAAAAAAGAGGCAAACCATGTGGGGCCTACCTTGGAGGCAAGGCTCTATACACTGGAGTACTTTTGATGTGTCCCGTCAACTCGCAGAACGAGGAGAAGCTTGCTTAGTACGCCGTCTCCCCCGCCCATGGGCACGGTGGCTCGCAGGATGAGGTGAAGCTTGCTCCGCCTTACGCCCGCTCCCTCGCCCATGCGCGCGGTGGCTCGCAGGACGAGGAGAAAAATTTACTACTCCCTCCGTTTACTCCTCGTCCCTACTACTACCTTGGTTATAGAGATTATATCATATTGTTTGGAATATATATGTCCTTTAGTAGATTTCAATATGAACTACTAGTACATACTCCAAACACTGATGTATATAGACGTATTTTAGAGTGTAGATTCACTCATTTGCTCCGTATGTAGCACTCTCCCTTGCCCACGTGGTGGACGTGCAGCAATTCATTCGGTCTCATATAGCCAGAACGGTATATACTGCACTACCATTATTGCTTGACTTCCCGAAGAGGCGAAGAGCCAATCGCAAGGTTAATATTTTGGAGATGCCAAGCGCAAGGTTATAGGAGAACGAGTAGTAGGTGCCGCGTCATTTATAAATAAAGTTTTTTTTTTCTTCAGTGGCACGTATGCAATATGATAGGTTCATATGGAGAGAAAAGGAAACCGCTCCACTATATACATAGTCAGGACGGGCCAGCCTACACGGTTGCTTGCTGGTGTTGCTCTCTTCACAATCTCTCGCACAAAATGACTGTGGCCACATCTCTAACATCCCGGCGGATCACGTCCGCTTGGGGAAGGGGTGGATGCTTAGTGTAGATGCGGTGGCCGTCGCCGACGGCGAAAACTCACTGTCGGCACGTCCCGATCAGGGGTCCCCGCCGTTCTCTCTCACAAAGCCGGTGAGGTTGCCTTCGTCCCTTGCTCACTGCCGCGACGTGGGCAGTTGCCGCTTCCCGCCGCCCTCCTCAAGGTTGAGCTACGTCCCTCAGGTACAACTCCCTTTACAGCCGGCTTGCACCACTGCTCCAGCTGCCCACATCACTCCCTGTGGATATTTCTCTACTTCTTTGCCCCGCACATACCTCTACTGGCTTCTACGTACTGTATTTGTGATGAGTTTATGTCTCATCAACTAGTCCCAGTAATCTTATTCTAATCACGCTTCTTCGATTTCTTTGCCACAGGGATGCTCATCTCGATTTTGGTGAAACTGCACAAAATGATCCGATGGTCAAAAGGTTGCAAACTTCATTTATTAGGAAGCTCAAACGTTGCCAACAAATTGAAGCCTGGTCAGGGTTCACGGTTCAAGGGCTAGGGACTGCATGGATCGTTTTTTTCTTTAGCTGCCTCTGTTCCAAAATAAGTTTCAACTTTAGTAGTAGTACAACTTTGTACTAAAGTTTGCACAAAGTTAGACACTTATTTTGGAACGGAGGGAGTACATATTTGCTATGATCTGTCAATCATTGAGATGCAATAGCATGCATGTTAGTCTCCTTTGTATTTGATGAAATGTTGCAACGGGCAACCTTGGACGCAAGATACATGTAACAGAAGCTGGAAGCTTCATAGCATTGTATAAATTTATCTCGCTGATAAATTACAGTACGTACTATACTAGTACTTCCTCCGTTCCTAAATATAAGTCTTTGTAGAGATTTCACCATGAACCACATGCGGATGTATATAGATGCATTTTAAGTGTAGATTCATTCATTTTGTTCCGTATGTAGTGGAATCTCTACAAAGACTTATCTACTAGTAATAGCTAGCCCCCACCACTAGGAATTCTCTATCCTCTCCTTGAGCCACATCATCAAAATTGATGTAGCCGTTAGATGAAGTAAATCAGTCCATAATGGCCGTCTGATCTAGACGTTGAGAGGCTCCGCACTAAGCCACATGCAAGCATGCAGAAATACCATGGCACATGCATGTGAGTGGGTTTTAAATCACATCAACATGTCTGCATGCAAGCATGCACCGGTAGCATGCATGTAAGTGAGCTTTTAAGTCCCATTAACATGTCAAAAAGGAAAATATAATCTCATTATGCAGTAGGAGTTGGCTGATCTTTTTTCCTTACGTGGGATGATCTAAATGATGATGGGAGTTTATTTAGTTTGGATACCACATTTGTCATGCGGTTATAGAGTTTTTTTAGTTCTATGAAATTGATAATTTTGCGCAGAGAGATATACCGCTGTTCCGCGGCAACGCGCGGGGACTCATCTAGTAATATTTAGGAACGGAGGGAGTACTATGTAAAGAGTTAGGTGTCGCACGGTGATAGTGTGAGGTGGGCCATGTAATCACTGAGCCTGCGTGTTTTCACTGCTCTTGCACGCCTCCGCTGTAAGAATGGAGAAAATTGTAATCTAGTAGTAGTACCTCCTTTCGCCGAAAGCATGGGACATCCAGCAGTCCTACCACCTCAGTAATAAAGACCAATGAGCCGTCAAATCACATAGACCCAGCAGTAAGTTGGACGGACGAAGCAACCATCACTCTTGCGCCAGTGAGAGGTCGCGTCCGCTCTGCCCGGGCATGAATGCGGCACCGATTCTTTGGAGCGGCGCTGACCGTTTCGGACGGGAAGCGCGCGCGGGCGATGGAGGGGCTTTGGGTGGGCCAGGCTGGTCAGGAGCGGGCATGGCAACTGTCCGCATGTCCCTACCAGACACGCCCGGAAACGAGAGGATGCACCGACTCTCGCGGCTAAAACCGTACACTACACAACATCTCTCTATAGGAGTAGGTCGATCTGTCGCTCTCTCTAACACACACATGCTGTTACACACACACACACGCACCTTGGTCCCGTTGCACCTTCTAACGTGACTTATTACACCTAGACGGAGGGAGTAGTAAGTATAAGAGATACGGTGGCACACTGACTTAATTCGAATACAAGTGCCCAAAATTTGTGTGCATGTTATAATAAGGATTCACTTAAAATAGTACGTGAGCGAACAGAGGGATCAATTGGACAGTGTTCCCGAGCAGTAGCGAGATGTGTGAGGTAAGATACACCGCTGGCGCTTTTAATTTTTCTTATTAATTAGTTTGTTTCACCCTCTGACTGGTGGGACCCAACGTACTACGTGGAGAGAGGTAAGGTGACTAATGCTGCATTATTTCTGCACCATTGTGGATAGTCTTACCACCAAAGCCACATGACACGATTATGATTGAAATCCCAATGACTCCCACACACACACAAAAAAACACGGCATGCTTGTCACACGAATGCAAGAATGTATAAAAGGTCATTTCCCTCTCGTTGAACATAACGGGAGGGTTGTGTAGCTGGTTAGCCTGTTCGCTCATCAAACTTGAGGTCTCAGGTTCGATAACTACACTTTAGCATAATTTGTGCCAGGAGGATTCTTTGACTGGTCAAAATGTTTTCTAGGGTTTGCACGCTTCACACTCTCTCTCCAGTATATATATACACGCTGGAGCCTCAACGCTTGTAGTTGCTCTCTTCACACTCTCTCGCCCTCTCCCGCTGGAGCCTCAGCGCTTGTAGTTGCTCTCTTCACACTCTCTCGCCCTCTCCAAATCTAAACAAGAATTCGTTGGCCTCTCTCTCCCCTCACTGTTGCTCAAAGAGCCGGCAGGATCCGTCCACCGGGAAGGGAAGGAGGCTTAACGCTGTCGCCGTCGACAAGGGACTACCGGCGCAGCTGTTCACTTTCCACCCAGCGGCGGCGCGGGAGGGCCTCCGACCCCTTCTTGTTCGCCGCCGTCCCGTCGCCCACCGAACCACGCCCCAAGAACCTTAAGGTATAATTTACTTACTCCACATGCATTGCTCTAGCTGCATGTATACCATGAATCTAGGATGTGGTTCAAAGAGGAAAGGAGTGGGGGAAAGTAGTGGGAAAAGTTGTATATAGCATGAATCTAGGACGTGGTTCAAAGAGGAAATGAAGGGGGAAAGTTGTATAGCATGAATCTAGGACGTGGTTCAAAGAGGAAAGGAATGGGGGAAAGTAGTGGGGAAAGTTGTATCGCATAAATCTAGGATGTGGTTCAAAGAGGAAAGGAAGGGGCGAAAGTACTAGTTCAAAAAGGAAAGGAAGGGACAAGGCTGTAGAGTTTGAGCAGGACTAGATTTGCTGCGCTCACATAGGGAAAGGTGTCTAAAGATAACAAAACTGGGACCAACACAAATATGCTCCTTGGTTGTTTGTTCTTTGTTGCAACAGAATGTGCATGACCACAGTACATCGGTAGATGCACATGGTGCTGGTGCGTCCACTGTCCCGTGCAAATCATTAGCTGTTGTTAATCTAAGGCCCTGTTTGGTTGAAAACTCCCTAGTCCCTACCTGCTTGGTTCCAGGGACTAAACATGGACTAGAGGTTATTAAATGACATGCTAAAAGACCATGTTACCCCTAGTAATGAACTAATAGAGACAAGGTGCGATGCGTGGCAGGGGCAACTGTTGGAAAAAGTCCCAAAAAGACTCCCTCGGGGTCTTCTTTCTTTAGTCCCAAATGCCCACTTTTAGTCCCAAAAAGTCCCTCCTGTTTGGTTTAGATGGAACTGACACGGAGTTTTTTTAGTCCCTACACCAAAATGTCCCTGTAAACAAACACCCTCTAATAATGCCGCTGGAAAATTGATGCAATGCCACAGTTAAAAGCAAATTACATGTTTACCGAATTTTATTATTAATATTATCTCTATGTTAATATTAATTAATGCCACCGTTTGAGAAATGCTACTGTCTTGCTTTCTTTCCCATTTAGATAAGGTAGATGCTTCTTTTTGTTGGCTTCTGTGTCATCCACCGTTATTGACCACTAATTGTTTCCTTTGCACCTCTGTGTAAACAGGGTTATCTACTTCACCTCGTTGCCATTGTGACCTTTTGTTGCGCTGCACAAAACACTTTTGTTTTAAGAGTGTTTTGTGCAGTTCAACCAAAATGTCACACCGACAATGTTGCTTGATTGCTTGATCTTAGTGGAACTGCACAAGAGGAGATCTTACTTCTTATCCGTTAAGGCGAATTTGGTTCAGATCTTCTTCTTGTGAGTTGTTTGAATTCCGCATCATGAGAGGTCAGTACTAGCCTTCTTTCACATGATTCTGCAGTGTGCTTTCATATGTTGTGCTACTTGTACGATAATGTTGCTTGATTTTAGTGAACTGCACAAATGGAGACAAGACTTCCAATCTGTATGTGCACCGTAATATCCCATTGAGGTAAGATAAGGATATTTCACAACTGCTGGCCTGTATTTTGCCACTTTCATCAGAAAATTAAGTTTAGTACTATACTTGTGCTCCCTAATTGACATGCCAAATCTTACACTGAAGGCGAAGCTTGTCTGTTATTGAACCAAGTGATGAAGGGGAAGAACAAGCGGAAGAAAAACAAAAATCAACTCCCGGTGCTGTAATGAAGCACTAGAACTATGATGACACAAGTACTGATATAGTTTTGCATCTTAATTTATTGCTATGGCTGGAACGAGCAATTGTTTTGCCACTGATTTGATGCCACTCTTAATGTAATATGTAATTATCTCTACTTGTGCAAACAGGGATCTTCTTTGAAGATACCATATATTTTAGTGGAACTACACAAGAAGATGTTGGAAACATTAAACTAATCGAGGAGTATATAGTAAGCATGGCCACCACCGTAGATAGCAACAGATGGTTCCGGAGAAGTGCTTCATCTGTGTGCTCTACACAATAAGCCTCCTGACAAAGGTTGGTACTCGCCCACTGATTTCATCCATATGATTGAGCTTTGTCATCTCTATTGGTGTTGTGCTACTGTTTAGATACTGTCATGAAAAGGTGGTATTGTCCTTGAGAAGTGCTTCATCTGTGCTGTTTTAAATATTTCCTTTCCTTTTTTTCGAGCGAACAGGGATGCTAGCATTTAGTAGTCCTCTTGTCTTTGCGCAACAGGATCATCTTCCTCTAAAGAAGAATATGGAGTACGTGAAGTGACTAGTTCCGATTATGCCAGGATGAAGAAGCCCTGTCTATCTTCTCATCGGAAGGAGCAGTTGAAGGATGGTTACATTACTCCCCACAAGACCAAACTAACTTCAGCTCAGAAGGACTGACAAATCTCCATTTTTTTGCTGTGATGCGCGAGTACAATGTTGTTCTAGGATTCTTTCTGGTGAGTTCCATTTTTCTAAAAGTGTGCTCTACATGGACCATGTATGTGCCCGTTGAAACTGTCAATTCATAGTACAGTTTGCTTTATACTAATCACTTTTTTGTATTTGTGCAAACAGGGGTGCTCAGCTTGATTTCAATGGGAACTGCACAAAATGTTCATGAATACATCGAACCATTCATTTCCACCACAAGAAAGGAGGCGCCGATAAGTTCAAGGCGTTGCAACATATAAGGGCGAAATCATACAAGCTACGCGCGAATTTGGTTGATTTTGGTGGAACTGCACAAAAAGAACAGCTGGTTTATTTAGCACGAGGTGCCATGTCAATGTCCGAACTGATAGCAAACCCTGCCCATTCCAAAATCGTAGGCATTTGATATTTTGGAATGGGACAACCTTGTCAAATTTTGCTCATTGATTTTAGCAACACATGCGTTTGATATTTTCGAATGGGACGCCCTTTGCTGTCAGCAGCGTCGATCAATTTTTTCCTTATTCGTTAGTTGTGAAGTAAATATTGCCTCTGACATGTGAGTCGCTGAGATGCATAATCATCGATTGTTTTGAATGTTCTCTATGAATTGCCAGACCTGTGTGTTTGATTGCAATGTACAAAAATGCTAAAAAGCTGCTCAAACTCTTTTTACTCCTTCTGTTCCTTTTTACTTCGCACATTGTGAAAGTGCATACTTTTTTGTATGAGATTGGTCAAAGTAGAGATACTTTGACTACAGACAAAACTTGTATGCAGACTAGAAAGGACCGGAGGGAGTACATGTGAAACTGCTGCAAACGAGGTGATCACCCTGGGAATAATGCTAGTACGTATTGTTTTGCATGTTCATCCAATGCCAGTGATACAGGAATTCGAACTAATCAAAATAAATTCATTCATACACGGTCGGATTTCATATAAACATGCCAGATTTCATTACATTTCATACATTCTTCAACTAAAAAGGAGTGCGCTGGAGGTATAATTAATTAACCGAAGCTACCCACCTGTGTCCCGCTGAGCCAAACAGAAGCTTCAGTGACTTAACTGCAGGTGCAGTTGCGTAACTGACATGTGGCCTGTTGGGCCCACGTGTCAGTCAGCCAACTGCACCAGCAGTTAAGTAGAAGCAGCGTTCTTCTCCAGCGCAGCTCTCCGACTCCACGTCGCCGCCAAGAAGCTAACCGGCCGTCAATGGTCAACCCGCCTAGCTTGGCTTCAACCGAAGGGTAGCAGCGGTGGCCTTACTTGGACCCGAGCGGCGGTGACCTACCGTGTTCTACTCTTCCTCGTTTTCTGTGTGGCGCGGCCTTGTTGGCAGCGGGGCGGGGCCTCGGCGGAGCCGACGATGTCCTCTGTCTCGTTGCCGGCGGGCGGCGCCTCAGCGGAGCGGTGGAAATCCTCCCCCACGTTGTCGGCAGGGTGGGGCCTCGGCTGAGCCGGCGATGTCCTCTGCCTCGTTGTTGGCGGGGCGGGGCCTCGGCGGAGCCGGCGGTGTCCTCTGCCTCGTTGTTGGCGCCGCGGGGCCTCGGCGGAGCAGGGCCTCGTCGACGCCAGCAGAGCGGGGACTCGTCGGAGCCGGCATTGTCCTCTGACTCGTCCTCGGTCTGGCCAAACAGCGCCTCGCCCGCTTCATCGCCCTCTTTGCTAGCCTCTTTGTAGGCAGCCGCAGCCTCTGCCACCCGCATGCGGTACCGCCAGCGCTCGAGGCGACCCTTGTGGGCGGAGCGGTACGAGTCGACCAGCGCCTCCTGTGCCGCCCGCTCCGCGGTGATCTGCTCCTCCGCCTGCAGGTGCTCCTGGAGGAGATGGTGGTTGTAGGCGGCGTCGGCCTGCGCCTCCCGGAATTGCTCCTCACGCATCTGCCTCACCCTGTCCATATATTGGGCACGGGCCTCGCCGATGGTCATGGTGCAATGCACCGGCGAGGATGGCACGGAGGAGGGGGTTGGCACCGGATCGTCAACTACCATGTTCTCCATTGGGACGTCGTCATCCTCCGGCTGCCTGCCGGCCAGCCGGTCGGCAGCAATGGCTGCCATCTCCTTGTGGTCCGTCGTCCGCCTGTCCCGAAGAGTGCTGGAGCGCGAGGAAGCCATGGTGGGCAGTAGTGGTGTGGACAGGAGAAAGGGAACGAATGCGGATGACTGCGGCTATGGCCGGCGCAGCAGTTTATATAGCAATGGTGGGCGGGCGGAGGGACGGACGTGTGGCGACGGAGTAGCCGCCTCGGCAACCGCGTATCATTAATGTGGGCGGCAGATGGACGGATGGACGACACTTGTGTCGTTTGAAGGCGGAGCAATCGCCTGCACCGGGAAGCGGGGCGGGCGGCGCTGACTGTTTCGGGCGGAAAGCGCGCGCGGGCGAGGAGATGACTTTACTTGGAGAGGATGACAATGGGGACCCACCGGTCCATAGCCTAACGTACGCAAGTGCCTCCTTATTATATATATATATATATATTGCTTCCTCCTGGTTTCCTGACATCACGGTCCCACACCATTGTCAACCTATGTAGTAGTCAATAAACGAGAGAATTGCACAAGAAGCGGCCGACAGCTGGGACCAAGCAGTTCGAGCAGTATTTGTGTTTTTGAGGTGTGAGCACTTCAGAGTTTTTCGATGTTTAGCCTAGATATTAATTTTTCTCCTCTGAACAACAACGAAAACATCGCTGCAGGTATTAACTGGGCGGGCTGTGGTCCGTCCAGCCCAGGCCAGATATCCAGCCCAGATATTAATTTTTTTCAAGCTGAAAATGGCTAGCCCAGCTATACTTTTTCTTAGGAATACCCAGGCAAGGTCAAGTTGTTATTCTCCGCCCCGCTGGGCTGCAAATCTTTCCTAGGAGGGATGCATTAGGCTTAACAAGAAAATGGGATTTAAGAAATAATAAATGGGATGTAATTATAAAAACTGGGCAGTAACTATAAAAAAATGCACCAAACACGTGATTACTTTATAAAATATTATTTTTGGATATTGAAATTTTTAATTTCATTAATTGTTGCGAGCGCAATGTTTCGTTGGATTTTTACGTAATATAAATTTATATTGAAATTGTATTTAATCTGACTAGAAATTTCGGGATAAAAATATTTCAAATCCCATCAAAATGTGGGAAATTTTTATTGAATTCTGTTTTGAACGGTTGGTTGAAATGGGCTGTACTTTTAACAAACTGTAAATGGGCTGTAGTAAATTCCATTAGAATTCAAAAATGGGCTACACATTCTTACAAATCTCAAATGGGCTATAAGTTCTCTGCCACACACTTCTGGCCTTACTAAGTTGACGCGTCCCCTAAAAAAATAGAGTTGACGCGTATGCAAGGCTTTGTCAACTTATAGTCAACACACAGTTCTAGCAGCAGTGGCCGTTGGATGTCCATCCAACGGATGCCGTGCTTCTTCTTCAATCTTGGATATTCTAGCTTCACCCGCCCAAAAAATGATTCCTCCCCTGACATCTGGGGCGCACCGTTTCGGAAGCTGACCTGTGGGCCTACTAAGTTGACGTACCAAGGGCTTTGTCAACTTAGTCAATATAAACGATTCTAGCTGCAGTGACCGTACGATGTCCATCCAACGGCCGTCGTGCTTCTTCAACCTCTGGTCTTCTTGCTCCAGCCGCCCAAAGCAGCGCCGGTCGTGCCGCCTGCTCCTGCCTCCCGTGGCCGGCTGTGCTGCCGCGGAGGCCTCACCGCCCCTACTACTTCCACCGCTGGCCAGGCCATCCCTCCACTCACCCACACCCCCTGTTATTCTGCGGCGATGGCAGCCTCACACCGCAGCCGAACCAGTGAACCCTCGTACTCCTCTCCGCGCGGGCTTCCACTCCTGCGTCTTCCCCGGCTCCGCGTCGTCCCCTTCCTAGGCCTCGCTGTCGACCAGACCACCGCCCTGGTGCTCTCGGCGCGGCGTGGTCAACATGGTCAACGACCGACTTCCATCGGAAGAGTACTGTACGTGGAGAGGCTGACAGCTGGATCCAGGCGGCCGCACGGAAGTGCCTCCTTATTACGCGCAAAATAATTATCCCTCCACCTGACAGCAGGGACCCACCGGACGGGCCACATTATTTCGCGAAAAAATGTTCCCCCCTGACTGCTGGGACCCACCGGATGGGCCAGCGTATTTCGCGAAAAAACGTTCCCCCCGCTGTCAGCTCGGACCCACCGGAAGTGCCTCCTTATTACGCACAAAAAAATGAATACTCCCCCTCCTAGCTGGGACCCACCATGGTGGGAGGCTGTCTTGTGGGCCTACTAAGTTGACTGGGACGGGGGCCTTTGTCAACTTTAGTTAATATGAACGATTCTAGCTCAAGTGACCGTACGATGTCCATCCAATGGCCGTAGTGCTTCTTCAACCTCTGGTCTTCTTGCTCCAGCCGCCCAAAGCAGCGCCGGTCGTGCCGCATGCTCCTGCCTCCCATGGCCGGCTGTGCTGCCGCGGAGGCCTCACCGCCCCCTACTATTCCCACCGCTGGCCAGGGCCTACGGCGACGGTAGCCTCACACCGCAGCCGAACCAGTGAACCCTCGTACTCCTCTCCGCGCGGGCTTCCACTGCCGCGTCTTCCCTGGCTCCCCGTCGTCCCCTTCCTAGGCCTCGCCGTCGTCCACTGCCCTGGTGCTCTCGGCGCGGCGTGGTCAACGTGGTCAAGGAACGACTTCCATCAGACGTGGACTGTACGTGGAGAGGCTAACAGCTGGGTCCACGGCCGCAGCAAGGAAGTGCCTCCTTATTACGCGGAAAATAATGATTCCTCCACCTCAAAGCTGGGGCCCACCGGATGGGCCACTGTATTTTGCAGAAAAAAACATTTCCCCCTGACTGCTGGGACCCACCAGCTACATCTTCGCACGCAAGGAAGTGCGTCCGGGCAAAAAAAAATGATTCGCCCCCCTGACTGCTGGGACCCACCAGCTACATCTTCGCAGGCAAGGAAGTGCCTGACAGTCGGGACCCACCTGGTCGAAGCATACATAGCGTTGTCATTCTGGTCGCGAACGTGTACGTACATATATACTGGTGGATGTAGAGGCGCGCACGTGTCGTAGTAGAGGCGCGTACGCGTCGTAGTAGAGGCGTCCACGTAGCATGTACACGTACGTACATCGGCCGGGGTGCAAGAAAGAAAATACGACCACGTATGTGTACATACAGGCGGGGTCTCGAACGCCTACTCGCGCATATGTACGGCCAGGGCTCGTGTACATGGCTGGGTCGGAACGGAGAAACAACATCGTCGTCATGTTCATGGGGAGGCAACGGAATGCGTCGTGTTCATGGGGAGGAAACGGAACGCGTCGTGTTCATCGGGAGGCAACGGAACGCGTGGGAGCAAACCGGCTGGGTCGGAACGGAATGCGTGGTCGTGTTCATCGGGAGGGCTTGGACGGAACAGGCGATGGAAACGAGGCCTCGCGTACCGCACGACGAAGGAAATGGACCTCCTACGTTCGGAACGGGGTCCTGTTGATCGGGAGGGGTCTGGCGTACCCCAAAACGGAGGAAACGAACCTCCTACGGTTGAAACGGGGGTCCTGTTGATCGGGAGGGGTGTGGCGTACCGCAAAACGGACGAAAGGGACCTTCTACGGTCGAAACGGGGGTCCTGTTCATCGGGAGGGGTGTGGCGTACCGCAAAACGGACGAAATGGACCTTCTACGGTCGAAACGGCGGTCCTGTTCATCGGGAGGGGTGTGGCGTACCGCAAAACGGACGAAACGGACCTCCTACAATCGAAACGGGGGTCCTGTTCATCGGGAGGGGTGTGGCGTACCGCAAAACAGGACTCCACGAGATACTGTTGATCTCCACCGTCGACCTCCTCCAGCCTCCACCGGCTCCTGTTCATCCAGCCTCCACCGCGTGCTACTCCACTGGCTACTGTTCAACCACCCCTCCACGGGCAACCCTCCACCGTCTACTGTTCATCCAGCCCTCCACACCACGGGGTCCTGTTCAACCACCCCTCCACGGGCACCCCTCCACCGTCTACTGTTTATCCAGCCCTCCACCACACCACGGGGTCCTGTTCATGCAGAGGCAACGCCACCGCTCACTGTTCATCCAACCCCCCCCCCCCTCAACGCTCACTGTTCATCCAATCGATCGGCTTCAGTTAGCAGCAGTAGCGAAGGAATCGCTCGATCGGGTTCAGTTAACAGCCATCGATCGATCGCTCGGGTTCAGTAACGCGTAGCCTGCAGTGCAATCGCTCGGGTTCAGTTAGAGCCCAACGCCTCGCTCGGGTTCAGTTAGAGCGAACGCCTCGCACACACGCGCGTACGTGTACGAGAGAAACACGCATCGCTCGGCCCCCAACCTCCCACCGTAACTGGGAACTCCCCAAAATTTTCCTCCCCCTCACTTCTACCACGGGTTTTTCCGTCATCGACGGCCCAAAGAATGTCATGCAGCTGCGTCTCCGGCCCGCCCAGGACGAAAAGCCCATTTTCTGTCATGATTTTTTGTCATAGAAGTAGGAGCCCACCACATCTATGATGATACCGGGTTTTGTCACAATTATCGTCATAGAAGTGTCATATGTATGACAGAAAAAAATTTCGTTCGGCCCAAAATGTCATGGATGTGTCTTTTTTTTGTAGTGTAGGGCGCACCCTCCACCCTCGTGGATGCCTCGTATCCTTCTCGGACTACTTCTTATTTTCCTATTTTCTTAAATATTCCAAAACGGAGAAAAAGTGATGTTAGAACTGTTTTGGAGTCGGTTTACTTACCGTACTACATACCTATTCCAAACCTCGAAAAAATAACTTCTTTAAGCATCTTAATAAAAGTGTTATGATCAGCACTACTAGTTGGAATAGCTTCTACCCACTTAGTAATGTAATCAACAACAACTAAAATATGTGTATAGCCATTAGAGGAAGGAAACAGTCCCATATAATCAAAGCCCCGAACATCAAATGGTTCAATAACAAGTGAATAATTCATAGGCATTTCTTGACATCTACTAATATTACCAATTCTTTGGCATTCATCACAAGACAAGACAAACTTACGGGCGTCCTTGAAGAGGGTAGGCCAATAAAAACCGGATTGCAATACCTTGTGTGCAGTTCTATCTCCAGCGTGGTGTCCTCCATAAGCCTCGGAGTGACACTTGTGTAGGATCTGTTCCTGTTCATGCTCAGGTACACAATGTCTAATAACACCATCTACTCCTTCTTTATAAAGGTGTGGGTCATCCCAGAAGTAATGTCTTAAATCATAGAAAAACTTTTTCTTTTGCTGGTATGTGAAACTAGGAGGTATAAATTTAGCAACAATGTAATTAGCATAATCAGCATACCTTGGAGCAGTGCGAGAAGCATTTATGACAACTAATTGTTCATCAGGAAAGCTATCATCAATAGGTAGTGGGTCATCAAGAATATTTTCTAACCTAGACAAGTTGTGTGCAACGGGGTTCTCAGCTCCCTTTCTATCAATAATATGCAAATCAAATTATTGTAGCAAGAGAACCCATCTAATGAGTCTAGGTTTAGCATCTTTCTTTTCCTTAAGATATTTGATAGCAGCATGATTAGTGTGAACAGTTACTTTAGAATCAACAATATAAGGTCTGAACTTATCACACGCGAATACAACTGCTAAAAATTCTTTTTCAGTAGTGGCATAATTTCTCTGGGCACTGTTACTGGCATATTGGATAACATTTAATTTCTTATCAACTCTTTGTCCTAGAATATCACCTACAACATAATCACTAGCAGCACACATAATTTCAAAGGGTAAATTCCAATCAGGTGGATGAACAATAGGTGCAGAAATCAAGGCTTTCTTAAGTATTTCAAATGCTTCTACACAATCATCATCAAAGACAAAAGGAATATATTTTTGTAAGAGATCAGTCAGAGGCCTAGAGATTTTTGAGAAGTCCTTAATGAGCCTCCTATAAAAATCAGCATGACTAAGGAAACTTCTTATACCTTTAATGTCCTTGGGACACGACATCTTTTCAATAGCGTCAACTTTAGCTTTATCAACTTCAATACCTCTTTCAGAAATTTTATGCCCCAAGACAATACCTTCATTAACCATAAAGTGGCACTTCTCCCAATTCAAGACAAGATTAGTTTCTTCGCATCTCTGCAAAACTCAATCAAGGTTGCTCAAGCAATCATCAAAAGAAGTTCCATAAACGGAGAAATCATCCATGAAAACCTCAACAATCTTTTCACAGAAGTTAGAGAATATAGCCATCATGCATCTTTGAAAGCTAGCAGGTGCATTGCACAAACCAAAAGGCATACGTCTATAAGCAAAGCTACCGAAAGGGCAAGTAAAAGTGGTGTTTTCTTGATCCTCTTTTGACACAGGTATTTGAGAGAAACCAGAATAGCCATCTAGAAAGCAAAAATGTGTATGTTTGGGTAATCTTTCTAGCATTTGATCAATACAAGGTAAGGGGTAATGATCCTTTTTAGTAGCTTTATTTAGTTTGCGGAAATCAATTACCATCCTATAACCTGTAACAATTCTTTGTGCGATCAATTCATCTTTATCGTTAGGAACAACAGTAATACCTCCCTTCTTAGGGACACAATGGACAGGGCTTACCCATTGACTATCAGTAACGGGATAAATTATACCTGCCTCCAGAAGCTTTAGTATTTCTTTCCTTACCACTTTTCATCTTAGGATTTAACCGTCGTTGGTGATCAACAACCGGTTTAGCGTCTTTCTCCAATTTTATTTTGTGCTAGCATAAAGTGGGACTAATGCCCTTAAGATCGTCAAGAGTCTATCCAATAGCAGCACGGTGCTTCTTCAGAGTTTTCAATAATTTCTTTTCTTCATGCTCTGAAAGGTTAGCACTAATAATAACATGATATATCTTTTTCTCATCAAGATAAGCATATTTAAGAGTATTAGGTAATGGTTTAAGATCAAACACGGGATCACCCTTGGGTGGAGGAGGATCCCCTAGGATTTCAATAGGCAAGTTGTGTTTCAAAATAGGACCTTGTTTAAAGAATATTTCATCTATTTCCCTTCTTTCATTCATAAACATATCATTTCCATGGTCTAGCAAATATTGTTCTAAAGGATCATTAGGAGGCACGGCAATAGAAGCAAGACCAATAATTTCATCTTTACTAGGCAATTCTTTATCATGGAGTTGTCTACGAAATTTAGCAAAATTAAACTCATGAGACGTATCCCCTAAACCAATAGTAACAACATCTTTTTCGCAATCTGTTGGGGATATTACTGCTGGGCGTAAATCGGCCAGGAGAGGCCGGGTTACCCCCATAATGGATTATTATATCTGAAGCCCATGAAGATCAAGATGGAGGCTCTTTATGAAGGCCCAGGGCCCAAAGTCGGTTTAAAGGTCTGTAGATGTAAACCGGCATTGATATGTAAACTTGTGTTGTAAGATAGAAAGAGCAGAGACCGAGCCGGACACGTTTATGAGCTGGCCTCGGAATCCTGTAAACCAGCGGGCGTCAACCCATGTATATAAGGGGACGACCCGGCGGCGGTTTAGGGACAACATACAACAACTCGAGACTCAGGAAAAGCGTATTCGCTCCCTGGTCGTCGAAACCCAAGCAATCCCACAACAACTGGATCGTAGGCTTTTACCTTCACCGCAAGGGGCCGAACCAGTATAAACTCTCTGCGTCCCTTGTCCACTTTAACCCCTTTAAGCTAACCCGTCGCGATGGCTCCACGACTAAGTACTTTCTCTAGGACATCTGCCGTGACAAAACCACGATAGCTGGCGCCCACCGTGGGGCTATCGCACGATGGTTTCGAGTTCTTAGAGGGCAGCTTTGAAGGACTCAAGGGCTATGTTGTGGGCCGGATGACCAAGAGTCATCGCGGCAAGCTCTACATCGACGACGCGGGCTGGGGCCCCGAGGCCGGCTCAATTGAGTACGGGTACCGGGTCCCCTTCGGCGGCATCCACGTTTTCATTGGCAAGATCGACGAACCGGGCCCTGAGCTGGACATCTGCACCGACATCATCGAGACGGCTCAGCGTGCGAGATCTGCCCGAGTTAAGCCTATCATGAAGCGTGCCTTCGTGGGAGACATCCACGGAGTGGAATCTGAGGATAGATCAGAATCTGGTGGTGAAACCGTTGTTTATTCCGGCGACGAGTCATCGACTGGAGAGACCGAGTCATTGTACCAATTGCAAGATGGCTGGATTGGGGGCTGTTCCGATGGCGACAGTATTCCGGACCCCTTTGATCCGCCAAACCGGGTTGCGATCTTCATGGTCGGTACATAGCCAACGCTCCACTCTTCGACCGCAGCGGCGATGATTTACGGATCAGTAGCAGCGACAGCGGCCGGGGCAGGAGGCCCTGTGCGACCGCCGGCTCAGGTTTTATCTGATTTATTTGACGCCTTGGCAGCACTGAGGGCGGAGGTTAATCCGGCGAATCAAGATGAGCATAATGTGGAAATCGCGAAGGTGAAAGATCAGATAACCCAGGCCAAGGCCGACCTGGCAGCTGAGGACAGGATGGCTGTGGAATGGGCCGCATTGGATGCACAGGCTTACCGGCTTATGCTCGATCAGAGCGCGTCAAATGATGTCATGAGGTGAAGGTACCGATCTCACCTGCTGCCGGTTTATGAGGCCAAGAACCTCTTTAATACCCCAGGAGTGGGGACCAGTAATCCGCCAGTGGTAAACCGGGCAGAGACACCTGGAATAGGGGCGCCGGTTCAGCCACGTCCAACTGATCCGCCTCGTCAGAACAACGTTTTGTCACAACACGTCCCAACACCACCGGGTCATTACTCTAACCCGATGGATAACATTGTCGCTACCGCTTCACGACTGGCAGCCCTCCCGATCGAGGGCGAATCCCCAGTAGCGGTCGAGACGCGACGGGCTAGGGAGCTCCTTCAGACAGCTTTGACTCAACAGCAGGCTTATTCATATAGTCGCGAAAGGATCCATTCTACTCCCCGCCCAAGCCGGAGTTACAACAGGCATATCGATGAACCGGCCGTATCAAGCAGCTCGCGAAACCGTAATCCGCCCCGTGGCCATGACCCGGCGGGTGGCGGTGGTGATGCTCAGGATGTGGTGGATCGTGCTAGGGCACATCAAGAGGCCGACTTAGCGGCGCAGCATGACGCCCGTCAACTTACTCCAGTTCGTCCGACCTCATCGGTGGAGCGAGGGATTACTTCCAGTTCTTTGGAAGTACCGTGTCTCGTCCCAGCGCTGCGCAACGTGCGTCTGCCCAAGGATTTCAAGGGCCCACGTAAAGTACCGAATTACACCGCCGATTTATCCCCCGAGTCATGGGTTGAAAGCTATGAGATGGCAATGGAGATGCTGGATGTGGACGATGCAGCGTGTGCTAAATACTTCACCATGATGCTAGAGGGGACATCCCGCACTTGGCTGAAGAACTTGCCGGCTAACTCCATTGGGTCATGGGCCGAATTAAGGGCCCGGTTTATCCGGAATTTCAAGGATACATGCAAGCAGCCCATGTCAACTGTGGACTTAGCTGCCTGTGTCCTGGAGGAAGGAGAATCAACAACCCGTTGGGTGCGCCGGGTTTTGGAGATTTTGCATTCATCGGACCGCATCAAAGCTGATACAACAGTTTTCACATTGGAAGGCAATTGCCGGTTTGCACCTCTGAAGTTGAAGTTGGGACAGCTCAAGCGTCATTGTAATGACATGAGAACACTTATGGCAGCTCTCGTAAAGTATGCCGACTCTGATAGTACCAAGGACCCCGAGTCTGACGATGACAAGACAGGGAAGGGAAAGAAGAGCGGCAACACCAAGGGGCAGCAGCATAACCTGGTGGGTCATGGAAACAGCGGTAAGCGTAAGGCGGATAACAGTTTAGATTTTGTGGCTAATACCAACACACAGGACAAAGGCCAGAGGCGTAAGGATAAACTGCCCCAGCGTGGTGGAGGACCGAGTCCTAATCCGGAGCGTTTATCTTATCTGTTAAACCAGCCTTGCCCAAAGGACGGGACGCAGGACAAACCGTCCACGTACCTCTGGAAAGATTGTTATATCATGCAGGAGTTCAAAAATTCCGACTTTTTCGGCATGATCACGGACCGGGCAGCGGTTCAGGCCCTGGATCTCATGGGCCGAGTTACGGTGGAGGCAGTTCCGGTTCAGGTTTTCACGGTAACCAGAGCGGACATGGTAATCAAGGCAATCAGGGCAACCAAGGTGGTTATAATCATCAGGGGAGTCAGCAGCAACAGCAGCAGTCGGGTTACCAGAGCAACCCGAAGCAATTGAATAGCGGACAGTATCATGTCTTCACCACTAGTCTATGCAAGCGTGATCATAAACTTCATAAAAGGGCCGTGAATTCCGTTGAACCGGCGGTGCCCCGTTACTTGCGCTGGTCTGAGCAGCCGATCGTGTGGAGTAGAGAGGATCATCCGCCCCGGGTTGATAATCCGGGTCATCTGGCATTGGTGGTGGCGCCTCAGGTCGGAGGTTATGAGTTTACTAAAGTACTCATGGATGGGGGGAGTACTATCAATATCCTTTATTATGAAACCTTCCGTCGCATGGGGTTAAGAGATAAAAATCTTAGACCGTCCAATACGGTCTTCCATGGTGTGGTGCCCGGTAAATCGGCATATCCTGTTGGTAAGATAGCTCTGGAGGTAGCTTTTGGAGATGAGCATGACTCGAGATGAGAGACATTGACTTTTGAAGTAGTGAAAATCAATAGCCCGTATCATGCCCTGTTTGGACGGCCGGCTTATGCTAAGTTCATGGCGAGGCCCTGTTATGTCTATCTGTAGCTCAAGATGCTGGGCCATAAGGGGACCATCACGGTCCATGGGAGCCGCAAGATCGCTTTAGAATGTGAAGAAGGTGAAGCGGCTTATGCTGAGTCGGTTTGCGCAACAGAGGAGTTGAAGTTCTATAAGGACAATGTTGATCCGGCGGATATGACTTCTTTGAAAAAGCCAACTACAGAGCATGATCTGGCCTTGAAGTTTAAATCGGCTGATGAGACTGAGCTTGTATATTTCGTTCCTGGCGATTCATCCAAGCAATTTAGCATCAGCGCTAACTTGGATTCGAAATAGGAAAGTGCGCTCATCGAGTTCATCCGTGAGAATCGGGACATCTTTGCGTGGAAACCTTCTGACATGCTAGGTGTGCCGAGAGAACTCACTGAGCACACTCTCAATGTCTATCCCAAGTATAAACCGGTCAAACAGTTTCTTCGCCAGTTCAATGAAGAAAGACGCAAGGCTAATGGTGAGGAGGTAGCCAGGCTCTTGGCGTCTGGATTCATCGTTGAAGTATTTCATCCTGAATGGTTGGCTAATCCGGTGCTGGTACTTAAGAAGAACGGCACTTGGCGTATGTGTGTGGACTACATAGATCTCAACAAGGCCTGTCCAGCAGACCCTTTTGCCCTCCCTCGTATTGATCAAATCATTGATGCTACGGCTGGTTGCGAGCGTTTGAGTTTTCTGGATGCGTATTCTGGTTACCATCAGATCAAAATGGCAGTTAAGGACCAGGAGAAGACATCGTTTATAACTCCTTTTGGAGCCTTCTTCTATGTATCTATGCCTTTTGGGCTTAAGAGTGCCCAGGCGACTTATCAGCGCTGTGTGCAGAATTGTCTTCATGATCAGATCGGCCGCAATGTTCATGCTTATGTGGATGATATTGTGGTGAAATCCAGGAAGAAGGAGACATTGATAGATGACTTGAAGGAGACCCTTGATAACCTCCGGGTTTATAAAATGATGCTTAATCCGGCCAAGTGTGTCTTTGGTGTACCAGCAGGCAAACTCTTGGGCTTTTTGGTGTCTAACAGGGGTATTCAAGCTAATCCGGAGAAAATCAAGGCTATAACTTCGTTGGCTAAACCAAAGTGTATCAATGATGTTCAATGCCTGGCAGGCCGGATTGCCGCCTTGAGTCGGTTTATCAGTCGCCTTGGTGAGAAGGCCATCCCTTTGTATCAGATGCTGAAGAAAACTGATGACTTCGTCTGGAGTGACGCCGCGAATGAAGCATTTGAGGACTTAAAGCGGCAACTGGCTAATCCGCCGGTTCTTGCTGCTCCTGTTGATAAAGAGCCATTATTGCTATATGTGGCAGCTAACGCCCGGGCTGTTAGCGTGGCTATTGTGGTGGAGCGCAAGGAGGCCAGAAAGGAGTATCCGGTTCAACGGCCGGTTTATTATATCAGTGAGGTACTTATTGAGTCCAAGCAGAGGTACCCACATTGGCAGAAGCTGGTGTATGGAGTTTTTATGGCAAGCCGGAAGCTTAAGCAATATTTTCAAGGTCATCCCATCACTGTGGTCAGCTCTGCTCCTTTGGGGGATATAATCCAAAACAGAGAAGCAACTGGCCGGATTGCTAAGTGGGCTATTGAGCTTGGGCCTCATGGGTTAAAATATATACCCCGGACGGCGATCAAATCTCAGGCACTTGTGGATTTCATCAATGACTGGATAGAATTACAGGCGCCAGAAGAGAAGCCAGATCATACTTATTGGACTATTCATTTTGATGGGTCCAAGCAATTGGAGGGCTCGGGGGCTGGAGTCGTATTAACTTCCCCATGAGGTGATAAGTTTTGTTATGTTCCCTGTTTAATGTTCCCTTGCACTAACAATGCAACTGAGTATGAGGCTTTACTCCATGGTCTACGGATGGCTAAAGAGATGAATCTAAGCCGAGTTAAGTGCTTCGGTGACTCGGACCTGGTGGCTCAACAAGTGTATGGTACTTGGGATTCCAAGGACCCACTCATGGCAGCATATCGTCGAGAGGTGGATATTGTTGTAGGTCACTTTAAAGGTTATCAGGTCGATCATGTAGACTGGCGAAAGAATGAAGCGGCGGACACTTTAAGCCGCTTGGGTTCCCAACGTAAACCGGTTCCACCCAATGTCTTCCTGGATGTGCTGCATAATCCGTCCGTCAAGCTCCTTGGCGAAGAGGATTTGGTTGTTCCTGATCCGGAGGCTCAGTTGGTGGCGGCTCTTCATGTTATCCCGGATTGGACAGTTCCATATTTGGTGTATATGAACCGGGGTGAGTTACCAGAGGATGAAACTTCGGCTAGGAAGATAATCCGGCGGTCCAAGTCCATGACTATTATCAATGGAGAGTTACATCATTGCAGTGTGACAGGGGCATTTCAACGTTGTGTATCTCCTGAAGAAGGCCGTGAAATTTTGCGTGAGATCCACGAAGGAGATTGTGGTCACCACGCCGGTTCAAAATCTCTGGTGGCCAAGGCGTTTCGTCACGGTTTCTATTGGCTGACGGCTCATGCTAATGCCGAGGACTTGGTCAAAAAGTGTGATGGATGTCAAAAATTCTCACGACGCGCTCATGTACCGGCTCAAGAGTTGAGGATGATTCCAGACACTTGGCCGTTTGCGACTTGGGGGCTAGATATGGTTGGGCGCTTTAAGAGATCCAAGGACAAGAAGACCCACCTTCTGGTGGCGGTTGATAAGTTCACTAAGTGGGTGGAGGCAGAACCAGTCAGTAAGTGTGATGCAGCTACGGCGGTTCAATTCATCAAGAAGGTGATTTTCCGATTTGGCTTTCCACACAACATTATAACTAATAATGGTACCAATATGTCCAAAGGTGCTATGAAGGAGTTCTGTCAACGTGAGCACATCTGGCTTGACGTATCATCAGTGGCTCACCCACAGTCTAATGGTCAAGCAGAGAGAGCTAATCAAGAGATCTTGAGAGGCATCAAGCCCCGGCTTATGGTTCCTTTGCAAGGGACGCCGGGTTGTTGGGTGGAGGAGTTACCTTCTGTGTTATGGAGCATCAATACCACGCCCAACAGATCCACGGGTTACACGCCTTTTTTGATGGTTTATGGAGCGGAGGCGGTTCTCCCTAGTGACATCCATCATGACTCGCCCCGTGTGGCGGCGTATGTCGAAGCTGATAATGAGAAGGCACGGCAGGAAGCACTCGACCTGTTAGATGAGGAACGTGACATGGCAGCAGCCCGTTCGGCGATTTATCAGCAAGATCTGCGTCGCTATCACAGCCACCGGGTTAGAACCAGAACCTTTCAAGAAGGTGATTTGGTGCTCTGACTCATCCAGGATCAGACTGATATGGACAAGTTATCCCCCCTTGGGAAGGACCCTTTGTGGTCAGCAAGAATCTGCACAACGGGTCATACTACCTAATCGATGTTGGATAGCACAAAGACTCACGTAAATCGGAGGAGGAGACCCACCGGCCGTGGAATATCGCTCATCTTCGGCCCTACTATACTTGAGCCATAGGCTATGCTTATGTACATAGTTATGACAATGTATATATTATGATCAATATAATAAACCGGAACCTCAGCTAAACCGGGTATCTGTTGTTTTTCTTACATCATGTGTGGTTACATGGGGGCTTTTATTTTATAAAGCGGCTTCCGGTTTACCCCTTGATTCAGCTTATCAAAGCTTTATATAAAAATCACTTTGGGGCTTGGTTGTACTTCAACCATAGCGACACCTCTTGATCGGCGCAAGGCCACCAGAAAAATCACTTGGGGACTTGGTTGTATTCGAACCATAGTCACACCTCTTGATCGGCTCAACGCCAAATTACTTCGGGGCCAAAGAGAGTGTTGCAAAAGAACAACTCAAACATAGGCACCCACTGAGCACGGCTCAAAATATTGCTTGGGGATTCTTTGCTATCGCAATGAACAAAGAATCTACACTTGTAATAGGCTATCAAGCCATGGCTTGGAAGCCTGGTGTATACACCTAAAACCCCGGGTTAGCCTGCCTTTTTAAGTAAGTCACTCCGTCCAGGTAAACCTGGTATGACCCGTCAAACTTTGACAAGTTACTCTGATAAGACCCTGAACTTGCCAAGTTAAAACGACGATTGGTTAAGGATTGAGGACCACCTTAAAATGCTTTGTAAAATGGTTTAACTCAGTGGCCTGGCTGCCCATGAAAAGCCTCGAATTTCGGGCCTGGCAGCCCGTGAAAAGCCTCGACTACAAGTTTTTTTCGTATATTTTTATTTGCCAAGGTTTTTCTCTTTTGATGATATTTATAATGTTCTGATAAACCAGTGTTCATTAAACCCGGCTTAACTTTCAACTACAAGTTGTCAGTATATGATCAGTCATAATCCGGAGATTATTAACCCGGTCTGGTTTTGACTATAAGTCGCCAGAACTGAATATGAATAAACCGGTGTTTATCATAGCCCGGAGCGGTTTTATCATAAATCGGCACAATATGACAGAAGATTACGGTTATTACCCTCATTACAACAGTTGGTCAGCCAACATTATGACTCAAGGTCACATGTATCAATTATTTCCATATTTGATTATATTTATACCCTTGGTTATAAACCCTGGCTAATGGGCATCATGACCCGTCCGGTGGTAAACCGCTAGGACACTTTCAAATTTCTTATACGCAGGAGCTGCTACGGATTATGAATATCATATATCTTAAGCATGGAGAATTAACAAGTATCAGGCAAAATAAATGTGCACGATGGCATAGCAGACCAAGTGTTTTATCTAGCCTTTTACAAGGCGTTTCAGTGCCCAAAGGAATAATTGTTTTTTGATAACTATTGTAGCACACGGAAGGCTAAACCGGCCTCCGGATCATGCTTCATCACCAGCTTGACCTCACAGCTACGGATCATCTTGCGCCGGTTCATCCTCTTCGTCTCTACCCAGCGACTGGAAGTCAATAGTTGCCTAGTCGATCCCAGTTAGGGCTTGGAACACAGCCTCGTCGCTTATAAGGGTGGACGGTTCAATGTCAGGGGCATAGGTATGCTTACGAATTGGCGGGATGAGATTTTGAACCTCAGGAATTGGTGCAGCAACCCGTTTGTTGTGGACATCGTAACTTGCCTGATAATGTGAAAGATCAGCTTCTTCAGCTAATTGGCAAGCCAGTGGACGTACTTCCCGGTTTATGGCTCGGAGGTCATCATTTCCGAATTCTGATCCGTCTTCTTTTAAGCTCGGATAGCCTTTGCTGACATCCTCCGGATCAAGATTAGGCACCCATGCCTTTGCCCGGGTTAGTGCGGTCAGAGCACCAGCCCTTGCAGTAGATCTCTTTAGTTCTTCTACCCGGGCAGGCAGCATAGACAACCTTTCTAAGGTATCCTTGATTAACGTTGGGGGCGGTTTATTGTGAGAAGCGGTGCAGATGATTCGTTGCGCGCCGGTATACAACTGCTCTATCAGAGTATAGGCAGCCTTCAGCTTCTTCTATACGTCAGAGCCCAGATGACTAATGCGAGTTCCTGTATTATTACAAACGTCAGTAAACCGGCAACGTATGGGATGATATGTTGAAAATATAAAGCAAGGATGTTTACCGAACACAGCAGCGGTCATGGCATGTATCTGCCGCTTTACGCTAGTCAGTTCATCTACCACCGGTTTAAGAGCCGCTTCTGCATCCTCGGCTCTTTTTTGTAAAGCGGATTTTTCTGTGCCCCAATCCGCCCGCTCCTTGTTGAAACTCTCCTTCAGTTTTTCTATAGCAGCTAAAGCGCTGGTCAGCTCATCCTTGGCTTTGGAGGTTTCGGCTTGCTGGGACTTGATGTTTTCTTGCAGATCGGCGGTTTGAGATTCCTTTTTGCTCAGCTCAGCCTATAAGAAACAGACATATTATGAATTGACGGTACATATTTGAAGTACCAAGCACATAACAAGTTATGCACCTGATACTTGGGGGCTAAGGCATATTTGCTTGTTCTCGGAAATTTCTACAAGTCCCAAGCACAATACAAGTATAACTCTTGGCACTTGGGGGCTAATGTATGTTTGCTCAAAATACTGATATGGAAATTCTTTTAAAGTCCCGGTTCATCTTTATAAAGTTAAACCGGCCCTTGGGGGCTACACTAGTGAAACATACAGTATTGCAATTCTAAAATACCGGTTCATCTTAAAAAGATAACCCGGTCCCTAGATGCTAAGCATATAAAGTTAAGTTATTATTAAGTCCCGATTTGGATTGATATCATAAACCGTCACCTGGGGGCTACTGGAGTTGATATTTGGAATTAAAAAGAGAAACAGTTATGCAGAGTTGAGCATTAGTTACCTCGTATCGCTCTTTCATCAAGTTTACCAAACCGACTTCATAATCGCGGCTGGTGTACAGACGGTTCAAGAAGCCAGAGTGAATGTCTTGAGCATTGAGATGGGCATAGCTTGACAAATCGGCATTCCATTTGCCTTTGCCAATAGTAGAAAGCTCGTCCTTGGCAGTATGCTTTGATAAAGCGACAGGATTGCCAGGAGTGGTGTGGCCAATGCCAGTAATCATAATATCATCTTCTTCACCATCAGCGGCCTTCACGGGAGTCGATGGTTTGTCAGTGGCTTCAGCTGGATTTGCCGGTTTATCAATGTCGCGGACTGGATCAGTCGGTTCATCGGACTAGCCCATTGGATCAATTTCCAGTTGATCAGCAACAAAGTCATGATCCTGCGGTGGCGGGTCATTAAGTATGGCGTCAGCGTTTTCCGGATCTGGAGTCTTCTCTGATTCAACAGCTGTATTGTCGTCAGCCGGTTTATTTAACCGGGCTTTCTTACTCGGTCTGGGTTTAGCACTGACAAGAACAGATATAAAAGATCAGTACAGTATGCAAAAATGACACGTCAAGGATAAAATCAAGTGCATAGCTCACCCAGGAACTGTCTTGAGGGCTGGGAGTTGTGTGGCTGTTGACTCGCCAGAAGATGAGTGAGGTGTTCCCTGATAATTCGAATCAGATGGATTAAGAGGCTGTCAGAAACAACCCGCCTTGGGGCAAGAAGTGTCAAGAGTATAAGAGACCTCTGATCGGCGTTTCCGTACCGGAGTGTTCGGTAAATCGGCGGAGGTAACTACCTGGCCACTGTGCCGGGTTGTGCGGCGAGCTTCGTGTTGCTGCGTCTTCAAAAGAAAGTTTGGGTCCAAGTAAGCAAGGGGGTGAGAAAATTTTACTTTCCGGTTTGCTCGACGGATTTTCGATGTTGGCAGAGGATCTGAATCGGAGGAAAGAATGATTACCTCTACGTCATCAGCTTGACTGCCTTCAGCGTCGTCCTGATAATAGTCATTGTCAATGAGGTGTATGAAAAATGAACCAAGAGAGTCAAGTTCTACCTCTGAGTCCGGGTTAGCCACATCGGCATTAGCATTTGCCTCGGAAGATGCATTGGTCCTTTTCTTGACAGGTTTTTTAATAACCTTGGTCTTCTGGCGAAGTGGCTTGGCCGGTTTATCTTGCGGTTTTGCCGGTTTGTCTTGTGTTTTTTTCTTCCAGAACGGATCATCGCCCTGTCAAAGATGGACAAGATTTTCATAGAATATTTTGAAATAAACAACTTAAAACAAAGAAGTCATATAATTCTTACAGGTGGCGGTTCGTTGGAGGTGCAGAAAGGACTTAATCCGGTCTGGCCGCAGACAGCCTCCGGTTCATTCAACATTTTCTTGACAGCCTCAGTAACTTCAGCCTCTGTTAGCTAAATATTAACATGTCGTTGAGGGTCGGTCAAACTCCTTGTGTATTCACACATCAAACCGGGGCGCCGGCTTAAGGGCAGAATACTCCAGCTTATCCAACAACGAGCAAAGTCAACACCTGTTAAACCGTTCGCCATAAAGGCTCTAAGCTTTGACAGTTGTGGGGCATGGTTGGCCCTTTCCTTTGTAGTTAACCTCTGAGGAAAGGGATGTGTATTGCTAAGACGGTGAGGGCGGTAACACGGCAAAGGGTTTTCATTAGTTGGAGATGTGTGTTTGCAATAATACCAAGTCTGGTTCCACTCCTTAGGGTGACTGTGAAGCTTGGCGTGAGGGAAGCTGACTTCTTTCCTTTTTTGAACTGCCATTCCGCCAAGTTCAGTAAGGGTCCATCTGTGAACTCTGTGCGATGGTTTAAGTTGAAGAAGTCCCTAAACAATTCAACTGTAGGCTCCTCTTGAAGATAAGCCTCACAAAAGACTTGGAAGTGGCAGATGTTGGACACAGAGTTTGGACCGATGTCCTGAGGGTGAAGCTGAAAACTGGCAAGCACATCTCGGAAGAATTTTGAACCGGGAGGGCTAAAGCCTCGACCCACATGATCAACAAAAACGACTACTTCTCCGTCCTTGGGTTCAGGAGGATTTTCCGGACCAGGGGCCCTCCAGTGGATGACCTCTTTTTTGGCTAAAGCGCCAATTGCGACACATCTGTTTAACTAATCTTCAGTGACCCGGGAAGGAACCATTTGCATTCATAGACTTGTTTGGCCATTTCAGTGGAAGCTGAAACATAGTTATTGCCGGTTTAAGATTTATAATGAACAAGTAATAAAGCAATGCAAGTTAAAGCAGAGGCGTACGCATATTGTTAAACCAGAGTATGACATACTAAACCGGAGTCTGATATTGCTAAGCCGTGATCTTACGATGGAGAAGGTGCAAAGATAAATGAATCGGCGGTTTAAGAGGGGACTAATGGTACCTACCGGGTTATCATTTTTTCAAAGCTAAACCGCCTATATTGGTATGAAAGGTACAGATCTAAAGTACCTAAGTGAAGGAAAAATAAGTTTCGCATGTTGATGTGATAATTTCAGATCTGTGGTGTGACAGGAAAACTAGAAAATATTCAGACCTAATTTCAAGTGCTTGAACAGTTCAGCAAGTTCAGATGAGTTTTATATAAAGGAGAAGATCCAATAAGGAAAAAGGGGGTTATGGCTACGGCCGTACAAGAAGTATCAGATCCAAGCTAGTCGTTTGTGCTAATAAGAAGAACAGGGAAGAACAGCCCCGGAGCTTCAATAAACTCCGATGAACACTGAAACCCTAATGGTGGATCTCGAGCGAGGAAAAAAATAACTTACTAATGCTGAGGGAACAGCGGAGGAGCGCCGCGTTTCTCTGGTACGGTCAAGTTGATGCAGCGGCCGTCGTTGGGGCGGAAGCGAAAGACGACGGCGGCGGCAGAGCTCCAATGGTTGGGCGTTGCGAGGAAGAAGATGACGTGAAGGGGCATGAAGGGGAAAAGTGAAAAGGACCCCTCGGCCTTATTTATAAGGTGAATGGATAAGTGGCTGGCGCGAGAATCGAGGAGCCCAAAAAATGGAATATGTGACAGCTCTGTCGCCTCGATTGTCGAAGGCTCATTAATGAAGGTGAGTTATAAGCAATTTTTAAACAGATGACATCATGGCGGTTTATCATGACCTTGGAAGATGATTTCATGGCAGTTTACAAGATTTATGCGAATGTACTGAAGAAGAAGTTTTCTTAAGTATTGAGGATTTACATGAAGCAGTTCAAATCAATCTAGGGCCTAATGTTGGGGATATTACTGTTGGGCGTAAATCGGCCAGGAGAGGCCGGGTTACCCCCATAATGGATTATTATATTTGAAGCCCATGAAGATCAAGATGGAGGCGCTTTATGAAGGCCTAGGGCCCAAAGTCGGTTTAAAGGTCTGTAGATGTAAACCAGCATTGATATGTAAACTTGTGTTGTAAGATAGAAAGAGCAGAGACCGAGCCGGACACGTTTATGAGCCGGCCTCGGAATCCTGTAAACCGGCGGGCGTCAACCCATGTATATAAGGGGACAACTCGGCGGCGGTTTAGGGACAACATAAAACAACTCGAGACTCAGGAAAAGCGTATTCGCTCCCTGGTCATCGAAACCCAAGCAATCCCACAACAACTGGATCGTAGGCTTTTGCCTTCACCGCAAGGGGCCGAACCAGTATAAACTCTCTGCGTCCCTTGTCCGCTTTAACCCCTTTAAGCTAACCCGTCGCGATGGCTCCACGACTAAGTCCTTTCTCTAGGACATCTGCCGTGACAAAACCACGACACAATCTATCCTAGCATTAACATTATTCAAGAAGGGTCTACCAAATATAATGGGACAAAAGTTATCTTGTGGGGAACCAAGCACAAGAAAATCAGCAGGATATTTAACTTTCCCACGCAAGACTTCAACATCTCTAACAATCCCAACTGGTGAAATAGTGTCTCTATTGGCAAGCTTAATTGTAACATCAATTTCTTCTATCTCAGCAGTTGCAATATCATGCATAATTTCTTTGTATAGGGAATGAGGTATTGCACTTGCACTAGCACCCATATCACACAAGCCATGATAGCAATGATCTCCTATTTTAACAGAAATAACACGCATGCCTACCACAGGTCTATTTTTATTTTTAGTGTCAGGTCTAACAATTCTAGCAGCTTCATCACAGAAGTAAATAACATGCCCATCAATATTATCAGCCAAGAGATCTTTAACCATAGCAATACTAGGTTCAACTTTAATTTTCCCAGGAGGTTTGGGTGTCCTAATATTACTTTTGTTGACCACAGTTCAAGCTTTAGCATGATCCTTTATTCTAACAGGGAAAGGTGGTTTCTTGATATAAGCCGTAGGAACAATAGGATCATTATAAGTGATAGTCTTTTCTTCAACTTTAATAGGTGCAACTACTTTTCCTTCAATGGGAGGATTATATTTAAACCACTTCTCCTTAGGGAGATCAACATGAGTAGAAAATGATTCACAGAAAGAAGCTACTATCTCAGAGTCCAGTCCATATTTAGTGCTAAATTCACGGAAAACATCGGTATCCATAAAAGATTTAACACAATCAGACTTAGGTATTATACCTGACTCCTTACCTTCGTTGAGGTCCCGATCTTCAGAGTTGCGTTTAATTCTTTCCAATAAATCCCATTTGAATTCAATAATATTCATCATAAAAGAACCAGTACAAGAAGTATTGAGCATGGAGCGATTATTGAGAGAAAGCCGAGCATAAATTTTTTGAATAATAATTTCTCTTGAGAGCTCATGATTGGGGGCATGAGTATAACATTGATTTAAGCCTCCCCCAAGCTTGAGCGATGCTTTCTCCTTTGCGAGGCCAAAAATTATACATATAATTACGATCACGATGAACAAGATGCATAGGATAAAACTTCTGATGAAATTCCAATTTCAATCGGTTGTAGTTCCATGATCCCATATCATCACATAGCCTAAACCATGTCAATGCCTTTCCCTTCAAAGATAAAGGGAAGACCTTCTTCTTGATAACATCCTCGGGCATACCTGCAAGCTTAAATAATCCACAAACTTCATCCACATAGATTAAGTGCAAATCGGGATGCAATCTTCCATCACCTGTGAAAGGATTAGCTAGCAGTTTCTCTATCATACCCGAAGGAATTTCAAAGTAAACATTTTCAGTAGGTTCAGTAGGTTGAGGATCAACTCTTTGCTCTACTGGTCAGGGTGAAGATACCCCGAACAAGCCCCTCAAATGATTACTTTCCATAGTAACAAGTGACAGTAAATTTCAGCACACTATATAAATTTTTCCTTACCAAATTCCACCTACCAAAGGCGCTTCACTCCCCGGCAACGGTGCCAGAAAAGAGTCTTGATGACCCACAAGTGTAGGGGATCTATCGTAGTCCTTTCGATAAGTAAGAGTGTCGAACCCAACGAGGAGCAGAAGGAAATGACAAGCGGTTTTCAGTAAGGTGTTCCCTGCAAGCACTGAAATTATGGGTAACAGATAGTTTTGTGATAAGGTAATTTGTAACGGGTAACAAGTAATGAAAGTAAATAAGGTGCAACAAGATGGACCAATCCTTTTTGTAGCAAATGACAAGCCTGGACAAACTCTTATATAAAGGAAAACGCTCCCGAGGACACATGGGAATTATCATCAAGCTAGTTTTCATCACGCTCATATGATTCGCGTTCGTTACTTTGATAATTTGGTATGTGGGTGGACCGGTGCTTGGGTGCTGTCCTTCCTTGGACAATCATTCCACTTATGATTAACCCCTACTGCAAGCATCCGCAGCTACAAAAGAAGTATTAAGGTAAACCTAACCATAGCATGAGACATATGGATCCAAATCAGCCCCTTACGAAGCAACGCATAAACTAGGGTTTAAGCTTCTGTCACTCTAGCAACCCATAATCTACTTATTACTTCCCAGTGCCTTCCTCTAGGCCCAAATAATGGTGAAGTGTCATGTAGTCGACGTTCACATAACACCACTAGAGGAAAGACAACATACATCTCATCAAAATATCGAACGAATACCAAATTCACATGACTACTTATAGCAAGACTTCTCCCATGTCCTCAGGAACAAACGTAACTACTCACAAATCATATTCATGTTCATAATCAGAGGGGTATTAATATGCATAAAGGATCTGAACATATGATCTTCCACCGAATAAACCAACTAGCATCAACTACAAGGAGTAATCAACACTACTAGCAACCCCCAGGTACCAATCTGAGGTTTTGGGACAAAGATTGGATACAAGAGATGAACTAGGGTTTGACAGGAGATGGTGCTGCTGAAGATGTTGATGGAGATTGACCCCCTCCCGATGAGAGGATCGATGGTGATGATGATGGTGAAGATTTCCCCCTCCCGGAGGGATGTTTCCCCGGCAGAACAGCTCCGCCGGAGCCCTAGATTGGTTCCGCCAAGGTTCCGCCTCGTGGCGGCGGTGTTTCATCCCGAAAGCTTCCTTCTGATTTTTTTCCAGGGTGAAAGACTTCATATAGCAGAAGATGGGCACCGGAGGCCTGCCAGGTGGCCCACGAGACAGGGGGCGTGCCCAGGGGGGTAGGGCGCGCCCCCACCCTGATGGCCATGGTTGGGCCCCCTCTGATACTTTCTTCGCTCAGTATTTTTTATAAATTTCCAAAATAACTTCCGTGGAGTTTCAGGACTTTTGGAGTTGTGCAGAATAGGTCGATAATAGTTGCTCCTTTTTCCAGCCCAGAATTCCAGCTACCGGCATTCTCCCTCTTCGTGTAAGCCTTGTAAAATAAGAGAGAATTGGCATAAGTATTGTAACATAATGTGTAATAACAGCCCATAATGCAATAAATATCGATATAAAAGCATGATGCAAAATGGACGTATCACCTGCCCGGCATGGCAGGTTCTTTCCTTAGCGATATCTTTCTCCTCCGGCTCATCTTGGTCTTCTTGTCCTGCACTTGGATCCTTTAAGAGAATTGATCCATCATGCTTGTGTTGATCATGGTGTTGTAATCTTGTCTTCAGGCTTGTGCACAGTCTGGGCAACGAACCCAGGGTTTGTTGCAACAAGAGCCCCGAGGCCTGGCACGAACATGCCATTGGGCGGCGTCGGGGTAGGCCCTAACTAGTGCACAAGCAAGAGTGCAGAGGTGGCTCCGTCCCTTGAGATCTTCTTTGCTTCTCCATTAACCCGAGCTTGGGTCAGTTTCCGGTTCTTCCGCATGTCGTGTGAAATGTTACGGGAGAAACCGAGCCATGATCCACGGATCGCCCATGTCCCACGGTCATGGGGCAGAAACTGCCACCCCACTTACCTCCCACCCTTGGGGCATCCGCCACATGTACCACATGCATTGCGTAGAGTAGGTGGTGGATGTGGAGGGCGTGGAAATGGGTGCCATGGCAGAAAACCGGGCGTCACCGATTGGTGTAGAGGGCCGGCTTCGACTCCCTGGGACGTTGTAGGCGCAGGGAAGCCGTATTGGAGGAGCAGGGTGGTCGCCTTCTGAATGAGAGGCCAGCCCCCCTGCCTCGTTCTATTATAAAAGGGGATAGGAGTGGTGAGTTTGCTCACATACTTTCCATCTCCCTTTCTTCAAACTCTTTTTCGCTCGTCATGATGAGAGTGCGAGGACACGGTGGTGCCCCACTAACTTGGTTTATATATTTCTGACTACCGAATTTACTCTGCAAGAAAGGGCTTACCATCCACTATCTGTTCGGCCTGCTTGACCTCCTCGTGAGCCGCGCGGGAGTCGATCCGCGCCTCCTTGGCCTCCTCGAGAGCCTTGGCGAGATCGACCGCTTGGGCCTTATTCTTCTTCCTCCAAGGCCTCGCACTTGCCGGCGGCATCCTTGAGCTCTTGCTCCACTTCGGTCACCCGCTCCTCATACTAGCGGCGGGCGACCTGCTCGGCCTTTAAATCCGTAGCCGCTTTATCAGTGGCCGCTTTGCTCACCCGTGCCTGCTCCTTGGCTTGGGCAAGTGCGCTCTTCGGGATCTCGACCTCGGCCGCACTACCTGCAATAATGATCAGGGCAACACACGAGCTTAAACTCCGCATTGGCATAGCACTTCAGGTGTATAAATAATTTTTCAAACATACCTTGCGCCTCATCGAACCGCTTGTTAATGCGGACGATATCATAATCGGCCAGCTTCAGCTTCCGCTGAAGTTCGGACACTTCAGCGGCCTGGGCGGTCGCCGCTACCAGGGAAGCATGTTTACCAATAGACCAGTATGTTACCTCCTGCGATTATTATTTGATCCTCTGTTCGGCCTTTTTCAAAACCGAACAGAGTCTGAGGGGCTACTATCTATACACATGCATATTTTTTCATGAAAAGTGGCTAAGAATGTTACATCACATACCTCGAAGCCTGTTAGCAGGCTGGTGAAGGCTTCGTTCAGCCCGCTCTTGGCAGACTGAACCTTCTCAACCACCGCACCCATCAGGGTACGGTGCTCCTCCATGATGGAAGCATGTCGCAGTGCTCCCATCAGAGTGTTTGGCAGACTGAACCTTCCGCTGCCGGAGTTGATGCTTCCCCCTCCTTTGAGGGGGGTTGCTCACCCAATTCTGGAGCCACATGGGTCTCCGGAATGGTGTTCGGTTGGGGCCCGGACTGGTCAGGGCCCCCGTCGTCATTCTCCATGGGGGTTGCACCTCCCATGTTCTTGGCAGCCGAGGCATTACCCTCTGGCGCCGTTTTGGCAGCCTCCCGCACCTCCCCGTGGCCTAGAGAAGCTATTTGGGACAACACTTCGGTGTCATCCACGGCAGTTGGCGGAGAAACTCGCGGAGGCGTCTCACTCTCCACCATCTCCGATGCCAGAGAGTTCCCCTCAGATGATGATAGTTGGGGGAGGTCGCGGGCCGGACTGAAACACATAACATAATATGTTATCCTACAATCATAAAAGACCGGATATATGTAAAGCATCTTCGGATACTTACGATGCGGTCTAGGGCTTTGCCCTGGGGCGCCACTTGGGGATGGCTTCGGCATCCGAATCCGAGCCATCCGAGAGGGATATTTTCCCTCTCTTAGATGCCTCCGCCTCCGAGTCTACGGAGGCCGCCCTTTTCTTCTTCCTCCCCTTAAGGGGAGAATCGCTTTCTGCCTCCTCCTCCTCTTCTTCTTCATCTCCCTTGTGGGAGGAGGGAGCTTTGGTCTCTCCGGACACAGCGTCCTAAGTACCTTTACGACGGAGGCCACCCTTGGCCTCCTTGCTCTTCTTCTTGGCCTTCTTCTCCGGCGCCTGATAGGGCACCGGTACCAACATCCTCGTTAACAAAGGAATGGATGTTCTTCGGGTAGCGGAGTCGGACACTTGATCCGCTCCGCCTTCTTTGTCCAGCCCTGATTGAGGGAAGGAAGGCTCAGCATACCCTTTGATTTATGAACTGAAGTTATGTTCGGAAACTAAATGCTTACCGGGGTGGCCGGATGCACGCTGTCGAGGCCGATGTCGTCGGTTGTCTTCGCCCACTTCTTCTGGGCTTTGAAGAGTAGCTTCCAGATCTCTTTGTGCGTTGTGTTGAAGAACCGCTGCAGGGTTCGCGGCCCTTCCAGATTGAACTCCCACATATGGAGAGGCCGACGCTGACAGGGGAGGATCCGGCGAAAAAGCATCACCGGAATCATTTCAGTGAGACTGGTGTTCTTCTCTATCATATTTTTGATGCGCTTTTGCAGCATCATCACTTCGTCGGACGACCCCCAGTCTAGACCCTTGTTGGTCCACGACACGAGCCGCATTTGGGATCCAGATCTAAACTCAGGAGTGGCTGCCCATGTGCCGCCGCGAGGTTCGGTGATATAAAACCACTCCTGCTGCCATACCTTGACAGTTTCCATGAAGGCCCCTTTGGTCCAGGTGGTGTTGGGGAGCTTGCTCACCATGGTGCTGCCGCAGTCCGCGTGCTGACCGTCGACCACCTTCGGCTTCACGTTGAAGACCTTGAGCCATAAGCCGAAGTGTGGGGGGATGCGGAGGAGCGCCTCGCACATGACGATGAACGCCGAGATGTGTAGGAAAGAATTTGGGGCTACATCGTGGAAATCTAGCCCGTAATAGAACATGAGACCGCAGACAAAGGGGTGGAGGGGAAACCCTAGTCCGTGGAGGAAGTGGGGGATAAACACCACTCTTTCGCCAGGCTTCGGAGTGGGGATGACTTGCTTTTTGGTAGGGAGCCTGTGCGCGACGTCCGCAGTCAGGTACCCCACCGCCCGGAGCTCCTTGACATCCTTCTCCGTGATGGAGGAGGCCACCCACTTTCCCTGAGAGCTTGTCGGTGTTCTGGGAACGGGGGTCCCCAGACTTGCCTGCCTGTGGCCCACGACATGGCTCTGCGAGCGGGCCCGTACGGCCCATCTTCACGAACGAGCACTCAAGACCCTGATACGTCTCCAACGTATCTATAATTTTTTATTGTTCCATGCTAATATATATTCTGTTTTGGATGTTTAATGGGCTTTATTATACACTTTTATATTATTTTTGGGACTAACCTATTAACCGGAGGCCCAGCCCAAATTGCTGTTTTTTTTGCTTATTTCAGTGTTCCGAAGGAAAGGAATATCAAACGGAATGAAACCTTCGGGAACGTGATTTTTGGAACAAACGTGATCCAGAGGAGTTGGAGTGGACGTCAAGAAATGAACAAGGAGGCCACGAGGCAGGGAGGCGCGCCTGCCCCCATGGGGGCGCCCCCACCCTCGTGGGCCCCTCGTAGCTCTCCTGACCGACCTCTTTCGCCTATATATACTCATATACCCTGGAAACATCAAATACGGAGCCAAAACCCTAATTCCACCGCCGCAACCTTCTGTACCCGTGAGATCCCATCTTGGGGCCTCTTCCGTCGCTCCGCCGGAGGGGGCATCGATCACGGATGGCTTCTACATCAACAACATAGCATCTCCGATAATGTGTGAGTAGTTTACGTCAGACCTTCGGGTCCATAGTTATTAGCTAGATGGCTTCTTCTCTCTCTTTGGATCTCGATACAAAGTTCTCCTCGATTCTCTTGGAGATCTATTCGATGTAATCTTCTTTTGCTGTGTGTTTGTCGAGATCCGATGAATTGTGGGTTTATGATCAAGTTTATCTATGAACAATATTTGAATCTCCTCTGAATTCTTTTATGTATGATTGGTTATATTTGCAAGTCTCTTCGAATTATCAGTTTGGTTTGGCCTACTAGATTGATCTTTCTTGCAATGGGAGAAGTGCTTAGCTTTGGGTTCAATCTTGCGGTGCTCGATCCCAGTGACAGTAGGGGAAACGACATGTATTGTATTATTGCCATCGAGGATAAAAAGATGGGGTTTATATCATATTGCATGAGTTTATCCCTCTACATCATATAAATAAAGAATGAGTTCAATAAAGATTTGATGGATTATGGAACAAGGATTGGCAAGATCCTAAGCTTGGGGATACCCAAGGCACCCCAAGGTAAAATTCAAGGACAACCAAAAGCCTAAGTTTGGAGATGCCCCGAAAGGCATCCCCTCTTTCGTCTTCGTCCATCGGTAACTTTACTTGGAACTATATTTTTATTCACCACATGATATGTGTTTTGCTTGGAGCGTCGTGTATGATTTCAGTCTTTGCTTTTTAGTTTACCACAATCATCCTCGCTGAATACACTTTTGAGAGAGACACACATGATTCAGAATTTATTAGAATACCCCTATGTGCTTCACTTATATCTTTTGAGCTATATAGTTTTTGCTCTAGTGCTTCACTTATATCTTTGGAGCACGGTGGTGGTTTATTTTATAGAAATTATTGTTCTCTCATGCTTCACTTATATTATTCTGAGAGTCCTACAAAATAGCATGGTAATTTGCTTTAATCCTAAAATTAGTCCTAATATGACAAGCCTACAAGATTAGTAAAAACTTTCTTATGAGTGTGTTGAATACTATGAGAAGTTCGATGCTTGATAATTGTTTTGAGATATGAAGATGGTGATATTAGAGTCATGCTAGTTGAGTGGTTATGAATTTGAGAAATACTTGTGTTAAAGTTTGTGATTCCCGTAGCATGCACGTATGGTGAACCGTTATGTGATGAAGTCGGAGCATGATTTATTTATTGATTGTCTTCCTTATGAGTGGCGGTCGGGGACGAGCGATGGTCTTTTCCTACCAATCTATCCCCCTAGGAGCATGCGCGTAATACTTTGCTTTGATAACTTGTAGACTTTTGCAACAAGTATATGAGTTCTTTATGACTAATATTGAGTCCATGGATTATACGCATTGTCATCCTTCCACCATTGCTAGCCTCTCTAATACCACGCGCTTTTCGCCGGTATTATACACCCACCTTATACCTTCCTCAAAACAGCCACCATACCTACCTATCATGGCATTTCCATAGCCATTCCGAGATATATTGCCATGCAACTTACCACCGTTCCGTTTATTATGACACGCTCCATTATTGTCATATTGCTTTGCATGATCATGTAGTTGACATCATATTTGTGGCAAAGCCACCATTCATAATTTTTGTACATGTCACTCTTGAATCATTGCATATCCCGGTACACCGCCGGAGGCATTCACATAGAGTCATATTTTGTTCTAAGTATCGAATTGTAATTCTTGAGTTGTAAGTAAATAAAAGTGTGATGATCATCATTATTAGAGCATTGTCCCATGTGAGGAAAGGATGATGGAGACTATGATTCCCCCATAAGTCGGGATGAGACTCCGGACTAAAAAAAAGAGGCCATAAAAATAAGGGAGAAAAGGCCCAACAAAAAAATGAGAGAAAAGAGAGAAGGGACAATGTTACTATCCTTTTTCCACACTTGTGCTTCAAAGGAGCACTATGATCTTCATGACCTATGATATCACTTTCATATACTAGTGGGAATTTTTCATTATACAACTTGGCTTGTATATTCCAATGATGGGCTTCCTCAAATTTCCCTAGGTCTTCATGAGCAAGCGAGTTGGATGCACACCCACTTAGTTTAATTTGTTGAGCTTTCATACATTTATAGCTCTAGTGCATCCGTTGCATGGCAATCCCTACTCACTCACATTGATATCTATTAATGGGCATCTCCATAGCCCGATGATACGCCTAGTTGATGTGAGACTATCTTCTCCTTTTTGTCTTCTCCACAACCACCATTCTATTCCACCTATAGTGCTATATCCATGGCTCACACTCATGTATTGCGTGAAGATTGAAAAAGTTTGAGAACACCAAAAGTATGAAACAATTGCTTGGCTTGTCATCGGGGTTGTGCATGATTTAAATATTTTGTGTGGTGAAGATAGAGCATAGCCAGACTATATGATTTTGTAGGGATAACTTTCTTTGGCCATGTTATTTTGAGAAGACATGATTGCTTTGTTAGTATGCTTGAAGTATTACTATTTTTATGTCAATATTAAACTTTTATCTTGAATCTTTCGGATCTGAATATTCATGCCACAATTAAGAGAATTACATTGAGAATTATGCTAAGTAGCATTCCACATAAAAAATTCTGTTTTTATCATTTACCTACTCGAGGACGAGCAGGAATTAAGCTTGGGGATGCTTGATACGTCTCCAACGTATCTATAATTTTTTATTGTTCCATGCTAATATATATTCTGTTTTGGATGTTTATGGGCTTTATTATACACTTTTATATTATTTTTGGGACTAACCTATTAACCGGAGGCCCAGCCCAAATTGCTGTTTTTTTGCCTATTTCAATGTTTCGAAGGAAAGGAATATCAAACGGAGTCCAAACGGAATGAAACCTTCGGGAACGTGATTTTCGAAACAAACGTGATCCAGAGGACTTGGAGTGGACGCCAAGAAACGAACGAGGAGGCCACGAGGCAGGGAGGCGCACCTGCCCCCCTGGGCGCGCCCCCCGCCCTCGTGGGCCCCTCGTAGCTCTCCTGACCGACCTCTTTCGCCTATATATACTCATATACACTGGAAACATCAGATACGGAGCCAAAACCATAATTCCACCGCCGCAACCTTCTATACCCGTGAGATCCCATCTTGGGGCCTTTTCCGGCGCTCCGCCGGAGGGGGCATCGATCACGGAGGGCTTCTACATCAACACCATAGCCTCTCCGATGATGTGTGAGTAGTTTACCTCAGACCTTCGGGTCCATAGTAATTAGCTAGATGGCTTCTTCTCTCTCTTTGGATCTCAATACAAAGTTCTCCTCGATTCTCTTGGAGATCTATTCGATGTAATCTTGTTTTGCGGTGTGTTTGTCGAGATCCGATGAATTGTGGGTTTATGATCAAGTTTATCTATGAACAATATTTGAATCTCCTCTGAATTCTTTTATGAATGATTGGTTATCTTTGCAAGTCTCTTTGAATTATCAGTTTGGTTTGGCCTACTAGATTGATCTTTCTTGCAATGGGAGAAGTGCTTAGCTTTGGGTTCAATATTGCGGTGCTCGATCCCAGTGACAGTAGGGGAAATGACACGTATTGTATTGTTGCCATCGAGGATAAAAAGATGTGGTTTATATCATATTGCATGAGTTTATCCCTCTACATCATGTCATCTTGCTTAAAGCGTTACTCCGTTCTTATGAACATAATACTCTAGATGCATGCTGGATAGCGGTCGATGTGTGGAGTAATAGTAGTAGATGCAGGCAGGAGTCGGTCTACTTGTCACGGATGTGATGCCTATATACATGATCATGCCTAGATATTCTCATAATTATGCTCAATTCTATCAATTGCTCGACAGTAATTCGTTTACCCACCGTAATTCTTATGCTATCTTGAGAGAAGCCACTAGTGAAACCTATGGCCCCCGGGTCTATTTTCCATCATATTAATCTCCCGTCAACAAGCTATTTCTATCGCCGTTTATTTTGCTTGCCTTCGCTTTTACTCTTTATCATAAAAATACCAAAAATCTTATCTTATCTATCTATCAGATCTCACTCTCCTAAGTGACCGTGAAGGGATTGACAACCCCTTTATCGCGTTGGTTGCGAGGTTCTTATTTGTTTGTGTAGGTGCGTGGGACTTGAGCGTGGTCTCCTACTCGATTGATACCTTGGTTCTCAAAAACTGAGGGAAATACTTATGCTACTTTACTGCATCACCCTTTCCTCTTCAAGGGAAAACTAACGCAGCTAGGACGTGGAGTTAGCCCTTGAGATCTTAGTGAAGCTAGGACGTGGATCGGTAGGGGGAGATCTTCGTGCGCACCCTAGTGTTCGAACCTTGAGGGTTTTGCCAGAACCAGTGATCTGACATTTGGCGCGCCAGGTAGGGGTGCGCCGTAGCTTTCCTTCCATCGATCTGCGCTCCGACGCCGTCGCGGTCCGCCCTCGTGGCAGGCGTCTCGCTCCTGGCTCCGACGGCTGATGCCGACGACGGGGGCAGGGGGCTCTGAGCCCTGGCCCCCGCCTTGCGGCAGGTGCAGTGGCCGCCCAAGTTCAAGCCGGAGATGCCGCCGCGCTACGACGGCGCAGCGGACCCGTCAGCTTTCCTGCTGGCATACGAGGAGGTCATCCTCGAGGCCGGGGGCGACAACAAGGTCATGGCCAACTGGCTTCCCATGGCCCTCACTGGCGCGCGGCACACCTGGCTGCTCAACCTCCCCGGATCAGCGGAGGCATCTTGGGAGGAGCTGCGCGGCCTCTTCACTGCGCGCTACGTGGCACCGGCGCACCGCGCGGTCGCGGCCCTACTAGGCGGCTCTCAAGCACCGCCTTCAGATCGCCATATGAAGCCATTCCTTCACCAGATCGGCGCCGCTTCCAAGTGCTCGAGGGCTCCGCCGGGTTGGGCTGCGCCCGAGGCCGACCTCACCTTCGACTCAAAAGACCACCCCGTCACTACCGCCGGCTCGGGTATGCTCCCGATGCTTTGCACGCCCACCATCTGCAACGTGGCCATCACCAAGACCCTCATCGATGGCGGCGTCGGCCTCAACGTGCTCTCCGTGGAGGCCTTTAGCCTTCTTCATGTACCGCTCGAGCGGCTCGGCCTCAGCAAGCCTTTCTCAGGAGTTGGCGGCAGCACCGCCCACTCCCTAGGGCAGGTCCGCCTCCCTGTCACCTTCGGCACGCGCGACAACTACCGCACCGAGCTGGTCGACTTTAACATCTCCCGCATCGGCCTCCCTTACAATGCCATCCTCGGGTAACCAGCTCTGGCCCAGTTCATGACAGCGACCCATCCAGCCTACAACCTCATGAAGATGCCTGGAAGCAAGGGTGTCCTCACCGTAAAGGGGGACGCCAAGGAGGCCCTGGCGGCGCTCAAGCTTGCCCTCAAGACCGCCGCGGCAGCACAACCCGCCAGCGCGGGCACCTCCAAGGCCGAGGGAGCCGCACCAACCAAGAAGAAGCAGTTATTCACCCAAGACAAGGCAGAAACCAAGCAGGTGTCGGTCGATGAGGACGGGTCCTCAGGAGCCACCTTTACCATAGGTGCCGACCTCGACCCAAGCCCAGAGGAAGCATTGGTGAAGTTCTTGCGTGCAAACAAGGAGATATTCGCATGGGAACCCAAGCAGCTGGTGGGGTCCCGAGAGAGGTGATTTAGCATCACTTAAGGGCGACGCCGCCGAGACCCAGACAAACGATCAAGCGTTGGGAGCTCCACTACCTCAAGAAATGCCCCAACTTCCGCAGGACGCGAGCCTCACCGGCGCACCAGCCCTCGTCGAGCATCTGGTGTATTTCGTCAGCACGGTGCTACGGGACGCAAGGGCACGATACCCCATGCCTCAGAAGCTCTTGCTCACGCTCTTGGTGGCCTCACGGAAGTTGCGGCACTACTTCCAAGGCCACCCCATCAAGGTCGTCTCAGCCTACCCATTGGAGAGAGTGCTCAGAAGCCCCAATTCTGCCGGAAGGGTCGCTGAGTGGAACATTGAGCTGCAGGCATTCCAGTTTGAGTTCAGCACTACCAGGGTCATCAAGGGAGCCGCACTTGATGATTTCGTGGCAGAATGGACGGATGCCCCGACGCTTCAAGTAGGCGAGGACCATTCCACCTCACCGGGAAGTGAGGCGCCTGACGGCTGGGTCATGTATTTCGATGGCGCCTTCGCGCACCAGGGCGCGGGGGCTGGAGCAGTACTCATCTCGCCCACTCAAGACAAGCTCTACTACGCCGTGCAGCTCTTCTTTTAGCGGGCAAGAAGGTCTCCAACAACATTGCATAATACGAAGGCCTCATAACTGGCCTGAAAGCTGCGGCAGCCCTGGGGGTGAACACCGTTAGGGGCGACTCGCAGCTTCTCGTCAATTTCTCCAACAAGGTATACGAGCCGAAGGACGAGCACATGGAGGCATACCTCGCAGAGGTGCGCAAGATGGAGAAGCAGTTCCTGGGCTTGGAGTTGCAGCACGTGCCCCGTGGCACCAACAAGGAAGCTGACAACATCGCCAGGAGGGCATCCAAGCAGCAGCCCCAAGAGCCTGGCGTCTTCGAGGAGCGGCTCTTCAAGCCATCAGCGACACCACCACTTTTAAGGACAACTCAGCCTCGGGAGGAACTCCCGCAGCCGCCTGCCACAGGAGCCCCATCCTGTGGCCCGACTTCGGGAGTGCGCCTACTCTTGGCGCTCGAGCCCCAGGAGGGATGCTGGACCAAGGAATTCAAGGAATACCTGATGCAAGGGACGCTGCCGGAGAAGGAGGAGGACGCGGAGCGCGTGGGTCGGCAAGCCACGGCATACTGCATCCGGGACGGTGAGTTATACAGGAAGCGACCAAATGACGTTTCACTGTGTTGCATCTCCAGAGACCAGGGGAAGGAGTTGCTATCTGACATACACGATGGGGACTGCGGGCACCACTCGTCATCGCGGACCCTCGTCGGCAAGGCATTCCGCAACGGATTCTACTGGCCGACGACGCTCAACGACGCAGCCGAGCTGGTGAAGTCCTGTGAAGCCTGCCAGTTCCACGCCAAGCAGATCCATCAGCCGGCTCAGGGCCTCCAGACCATCCCACTCACATGGCCGTTCGCGGTCTGGGGGTTGGATATCTTGGGCCCGCTCCCTCGAGTGCCTGGGGGCTACCGCTACCTCTAGGTTACCATCGACAAGTTCACCAAGTGGGCGGAGGTGGAAGCCGTCCGCACCATCCCAGCTGGCTCCGCGGTCAAGTTCATCAAGGGTCTCGTGAGCCATTTCGGGGTCCCCAACCGCATTATCACTGATAACGGCTCGCAGTTCACTAGTAATCTCTTCAAAACATACTGTGCTAACCTTGGAACGCCGATCTGCTACGCTTCGGTGGCGCACCCCAGGAGCAATGATCAGGCCGAATGCGCCAACGCAGAGGTCTTGAGGGGCCTCAAGACCAGGACTTTCAAGAAGAAGATCGAGGCCTGCGGCAGGGGCTGGTACGACGAGCTCCAGTTCGTGCTGTGGTCCATTCACATCACCGCCACCAAGCCAACGGGCGAGACCCCGTTCTTCCTCGTCTACGGAGCAGAAGCGGTCCTCCCTCACGAGGTCAAGCATCGCTCCGCACGGGTCCTGGCGTTTGATGAAACGCAACAGGACGCCACGCGGGGGATGGACCTCGTGCTGGGGGAGGAACGCCGCCGCTAAGCCGCACTGCGGGCGGCAAGGTATCAGCGGGCGCTGCGGCGATACCACTGCCGCAACATCCGCTCCAGGACACTCGAGGCGGGTGACCTTGTCCTGAGGCGGGTCCTCTCCAGGGAAGGGCTGCATAAGCTCTCACCCATGTCGGAGGGCCCGTTCATGGTCGTCCATGTCTCCAGGCCTGGCGCCGCGTGCCTGGAGACATAGGACGGGGTACCCATCCAGAACGCCTGGAACATCCAGCACCTCCAGAAGTTCTACCCATGAAGAAAGGCCCAGTGCCTGTGAAGAAGGCCCAGTGCCTGTGAAGATCGCCGCCCGTGACACTCTCACGTAATAATGAGTGGGGTTGTACACGCCCCGGAGTCTCAGGAGTGCCGCCCTCGGGCCTCGGGGCTCCCTCCCACGTACTAGTGGCAGCACTTAGCTCCGCGCTGGTGAGAAGACTTGAAGACTAGACTAGGTGCCGGATGCGGCTTTTCATTTGCTTTCCGTAGTTGGCTCGCCTCCTTTTAATTGAAGTTTGCTTCTGGTGTTCCTTGCTGGTTTGGTTCCGTCGCCTTTTACCGCAGTTTCCAGCTCCGGTTTAACATATTCTCTCTCTCTCGCATACCTCGCGAGGGGGCTAGGCAGGTGCCCTCGCGAGCGTTTTTCCTTTCCTCTGCCCTTCGTCTATTTTTTCCTCTGCCCTTCGTCTATTTTTTCGCGAGGCATCCTCGTTCGAACCCACAAGCTGGCGCACCTTTCCTAATCTGTGCCCCTCGGGTATCGCGATACGAAGCACTGGGTCAAGGCTCGGGTGAACGATAAGCCTCGTAGCGAGCCTCCTAACGAGTTTTTTGCAGTTCCCTAGCACCCGCCAAGTCAAGGAAGGCCTTCACAAGCACCAGGAAGCAACTCCCTCATGAAGAGGAGGCTACCCCAAACGTGCCAAGCTAATTTACCTCTACACAAAATAACGACACAGCACGGAAACAACAAACATAGCATAATGATTGAGAAATCATAGTTCGATACATGCCCCTCCGGGGCCCATACTGGTTTCTTTGTCGATGCAGGAAGGAAAGGAAGAACAAAACAAAAGCGGCGCCTGCCCCTACAGCGGTCCACGGGGGCAGGCTCCTGGCGCCGTCCTGAGCTCAGCCAGATCCCTCCCCGCGCTTCACGAAGGCGCGACGACGAAACGATCCGCTACCACCTTCGAAGCAGGCGCGGCGGTGTGGCGGCTGGTCGTAGCCACCGCTGCTGGAGCTGTCGCTGGGGGAAGAGCCGCCGTAGCTGGACGAGACGCGGTCGGCACCAAGGGCGGGTTCTTCCTCATCGCCTCACCGTCGTTCACCTCGGGGCAGCACCCGGCGTGGCGACAATCTTCCCCAAACACCCTCACATAGAGGGTTGCATCAACATCGTACTTGAAATGGAGGGTGCACCGCCTGCCCAGGCCGCGCGCGCGGGCGAACGTCTGCCAACCGCTGGCCAGAGCTATGTTGCCCACGGCGGAGACCTCGACCACGACCCAAGAAGCCCTGCTGCAGCAGCGTCTGCCTGCAGCTAGAACCCGCCTGGACCAGAGGCTGGCAGCTCGTCGACAAAGAAGCGCGACAGCTGAAGCCAATTGCCGGTCGGGTTCTCCGACCAGACAACGAACTCCGGCAGCACCTCCGCCGAGTCGAAGCGCGGCCAGGGAGGTCGCGCAACCACGGCACGTCTCCCTTCATCGACAGGGCTGCCGTGATCGGAGCGACCCCTGCCACGCGCAGCGGCGCCACCCCGGGAATGTGGGGCCGCGGTGGGCGTTGCAGTGTGCTTGCGGGGACGGCCGCGTCCATGCTTGGGCGCCGGAGAGCTGGGCCCCTCGCGAGGGGCCTTCCCCTTCTCCGCGGCAAAGAACCTCTTCGACAGCGCCATTGGTGTCGCAGCTAGCAATGGAGCAAGGGGGAAGAAGCAAGCGGATGGGAAGAGATGGGCGACGGGGGCTCTGCCCCCCTCCCCATTTATAGCAAGAGAAGACCAACCAGCGCCCCCCACGATCACGGGTAATGATGGTTTTTCCTTGCGTGTCGCAGGGACTTGTCAAGTTGGGCAGTTGCCGAGGCAGCGTGTGTAAGCGGAGACGCCCACGTCCAATCAACCGCCACGCGTCGACCAAGGCCGCAGGCTATTGGGGCCCACGGCACTCCGCACTTGACCTTTGGCTTCGCCTTGAAGCCAAGCCCGAGCGTGCCTTGGGCCCGGGGGCTACTGTCGGTGTTCTGGGAACGGGGGTCTCCAGACTTGCCTGCCTGCGGCCCATGGCGTGGCTCTGCGAGCGGGCCCGTACGGCCCATCTTCAGCAACAAGCACTCAAGACCCTCGCGAGGGGGCCAAGCCTCGCGAGGAGGACGGCGCAAGACCCCTTTGGGAGCAGCCTCACCAGGTTGGCTCGCGAGGGGCGGAGAGATCAAGGCAAGGCAAACCTCGCGAGGTTCTCATGACGTGAGCCATGACGATCAAGACCAGGTGGGCGCCAGAGCGCACAATGTCCTTGTTTCCTCTTTGGTGCTAAGAAGGCAAGCGCAGGTGCGGAGTACTGAGGCGTCAAGCAAAGGTTTCCATATCAATGCAATGAGACCAAGACCGGCAGGACGGCGAGACGGAGGTCACCATGGAGCCCAAGGCGGCGTCACCACCAGAGCCTTTTGCAGGCGAAGACTGCTTTTGTCAGGATAAGCTGTACTAGCTGTCCCCTTTCAAATTGGCCGTTGTTGGCTCCCTTCCCGCTCAATATTTGGGGAGAGGACTAGGGCCTATATAAATAGGACTAGCCACCACCGTAGGAGATAACTCATTCGGAGGCATCTCATCTCATCTTGAGCAATCATCACCCGCACAAGTTCACCAAGCACAAGAACACCTCGCCTCAGGAGGCTGTTCTTCCCCTTGTACTGTTCATCCTCAGCCCAAGAGACAATCCATGTGACACCCAAAATTTTATTTGGATTTTTCAAAAGATTTTTTTTTTGACTTGAGGGAGGTGATTTAAATTTTTCTTCAAAAGAATTCTCCCTTTCAAATATTTTTTTATGGCTAGAGTTTTATTTGGATTCACCCAAGACTTGCTTTTGGTCTTGGAGGCCCTTGCCTTTTTATTTGAACTCAAGACAAAATGCTTTTCACTTGAGGAAAATGACTTTTGAAAATCTCTTGAAAATGCACTATGGCTTTTGGAATAATCCTTTACCACTTTCAAATTTTCTCTTTTGCCATGGCCTTAGTGCAAATCCACTCTCCTAAACCTTCCCTCATCTTTGGATCATGTTTTGCATCAAATCCAGCAAGTTGTACCTCTCCATATGATTATCTTCCATTTAAATCTTATCAAATAAAATTTCTGTCTTCTATTCTAGCCCTTGGAGATTTACAAAGGAACTCCACTTTCTGTTTTGATTTTTGCCCCCAAACCTTTTTCCCTTCCTAGTCCTTTGAACCCTCAACCAAGATCCATGAAGATCCACTGGCCTTCAGTTCAAAATATTCAAACTACACTTGCTGCAAGTTTGGACCAGATTTGTCAAATTTGGTGAAATTCATTCAAATCCTTTTCCAAAAATTCCAAGTAAAATCAGGCAGCCTCTGGGTGCATTGAGTGGTCACCTCACCAAGTACCAGCTCCAGAAAAAAAATTCTGCTTGCCTAATCATTCTGTCGAACACCTGCAGTGCTATGTCAATGTCAAGTTCAGAGATTCAGAAATTCAGTTCAGTGCCCTACTGTCGTTTTCTTCAGAACATGTTGTCGATCTCGACAGTGCCGCGTTGGCACCTTGCTCCTCGTCCCCTCCTCCTTGTTCCTGCTTCGCACGAACGCCTGGCACCTTGCGGACGTCGGCGACGAGCAGCAGAAGGTGCGCCGCCCCGTGACCGACGCCAGCGGCGGCTTTGCGGCCGCCAGCGAGAGGCGCGGGGCTGACGGCGCCACCCAGCGCCGCCCAAGCCACCGGAGCGCGCCGCGTGGCCTTCCACTCCCCCGAACACGCTGCCACTCTCGTCGTGAACCGCAGGGCGCGGAGCGCGCTCTCTTCCGCCGACGTGCCCGTGCGGCCACCCCACCGTGGACCGGCGCCGTTACGCCAAGACCAGCCGAGATTAGCGGGGGAATGACACCAGTAACTTCCACTGATGCTGCCTGGCCGCTCAACCCTCCTGCAAATCCACTGCCTCGCCGTAATTGCTCGCCAGAGATTCTCCGTTCACGGCCACCCCATCGATCCGCCTATAAATAGAGTCCCCGAGCTTCAACTCGAACCCACACCATCCCTACACTCCACCTAGAGCACGCCTAGCCACTGGAAGAGCCCCGAGGAGGTCTCCTTCCTCGACTCCGGCCGCCGTGACCCGCCATGGGATCCAGCTCGATTCGCTCCCGTGCGTGCGCTTCTGCCTCCCATCTCTTGCCAGTAGCTTCACTATGCATCCCTCCTTCTGACCCGCGCTTCAATTCGAAGTTTGCAGCCCTCCACCGGAGTTCTCCACCACCACCCGAGCCGCCGTCCGCCGGAGAAAGTGTCGCCGTCGACGTGGTGCTCTCCGACGGTCGAGTCCACCACCCACCGACGCGGAAGGACACTCTAAATCTCTTGGTACCCTCCGATCCTCCTAACTCGCCGTGGTTCGACGCCGGCGTCCACCGCAGTCTTCGGGCGCCGGCGAGCCTTTTTAAACCTGACATGTGGGACCCCCCTGTCAGCCTCTGTTCTATTCTCCCTCGAACCGTTTTCTATTGGCGCCTTCGGGCAAAATACGCTTTCCCTCTTGAGCTTGCGCATTTCCAATCGAACCGTTTTCTGTTTTCTCAGTTAAAACCCTGGGACTTTTCTGTTTCATTACAGATGGGTCCCTGGACAGAAACCTTTATAACTTTTTAATAAAAAGTGATTTTTGAGTGATTCTTTTTCTGACCTTCTTAAAATTTTGTCTAGTTTTTTATGGGTTTTATTTGGAAATTTTTTGGAGAAGTTTTTGTGCACGCGTTGATTTTCACGTTAGTACCCGTTTTCGTATTGCCGTAGGTGCCGGAAGAGGTGACGGAGCCGCGAACTTCGCCGAGCTAGACTCCGACTTCTCCGAACCAGGCAAGCATGTTTGAACCTTTGATATGACAGGTGTTTTGCATGTTTGCGTGAAAGTTTGTGCGTGGCATATGAGTATCGGTGAGTTCCCCGTTGCTTGTGAGGCAACTACCCGCATTTTTTTCTGAAGTCGCGACGATCTCTGGTGAGAGATGGCCAAATCATGTGGTGACATGAAGGGCAGCAAGGTGGTACTGTTGTAGCATGCCAGCCTTGCGTCATCCGACAACTTCCGACGTTAACGTGGACGGAGTCACGTTATCGTTCTTTCCCCTTCCGTGCTACCACATGTTTCATTTGCCAGGATGCGGTTTAGTAAGTTGGTAACCTCTTTCCGTGTACACACCAAACAGAGGGGCCGGGATGATGGTACCTTGGCCCAGGATTAAAGCCAGTCATCCGGTCAGGGGGCATGGGTGTTTCCGGTTGGGACCGAGAGGGGGGGCACCCCCTTAGAGCGCGCGTATAGAAATTTGATCCCATGCTACGCGAGGTTGTAGCCTCCCCGTCTCAAGGTTTTTCTTGAACGTTGCCGAGGGTGATCCCTGGCTTTGGAATGTTGAATGGGTGTGTACTGGTTAGACGTGTTTCTTCCAAAACACCGTAAACGGAACTAGTCCCCGTGACTACTGAAATCCGTTGGCTGTGGTTAAGTACAAACTCTGCAGAGTCAAATTCTTTCAAGTCATCGTATCCATGATCACATAGTGAAATCAGTATACCCATATCTATCCGCGTGGAGAACTTGTCCCCGGTGAACAAACTCAAGTGGTAAACCCAGTTTAAATTATTATTACTGTGGATGGACTAATCTTATATTTGTCTCGTACTTGTAATAATTTATAATCTCGAGCTACTGAATGTTTGAGCTACAATATAAGCCCTTTATGCGACGTCGCGCAGACGTCCGACTGTGGCGTGTTTTTGTTTCCTTACTTTAAATATAAGCCCTTTATGTGATGTCGCTCAGACGTCCGACTGTGGCATGCACTGACTTTATTTTCTGTTATAAGCCCTTTATGTGGTGTCGCCTTGACGCCCGACTGCGGCATTATTATTCTTGCAGTTTCCTCTCGAGGAGTCATTCAGACACTCGTTTGGCACCAGTATTACTATTCTTGCAGTTTCCTCTCGAGGTGTCATTCAGACCCTCGTTTGGCACCAGTATTACTATTCTTGCAGTTTCCTCTCGAGGTGTCATTCAGACCCTCGTTTGGCACAAGTACTACTATTCTGCAGTTTCCGCTCGAGGAGTCATTCAGACCCTCGCTTGGCACCCAGTATTTATTATCTCTATGTCTGAGCGCACTGGTTAACTTGATCATATGCTTCATGCTTACATTTGTTATATCTTATGTCCGAACTGTCTTGCGAGTACTTTCATAGTACTCACCTGGCTTGTTGATTTGGCCAGATGTTGACGAAGGCGATCTCTTGGATGAAGAGTTTGATAGCACGTCCGACGCCTAGAGGAGTCCCAGCCAGTCCTGCGTGATCTCGGATATTGGTCACTTGTATTATATACGCTTCCGCCACCCGCAATAAGCCTCCTCGAGCCTCGCTCCGACGCTCGAAGAGCTGTAGTCTTCAGGAGTCATATCACTCGCTTCGCGGTGATATTTACACCACCGTTATTATCGTGAGTTAGTAGTTATGCCACCCTATTCGCCGTCTTGTTTTATCGGCGTGCATGTAATAAATTGTTGGGCAGTTTCCGCTCAACTTTGTATTATATTCAGTACTCCTGGTATTTTTCTTCTGTGACCATGATATTGTCTACCAGTGAGAAGGAATTCTTCCTTACTGGTCCGTAAAAGGGATTGGTCTCTCAATAATTATATTATTGAAAAACCGGTCGTGACAATCCACCACCACCACACTGGAGTAGGGTATTAAACCACTACGGTGGCCTCAACCAGTATAAATCTTGTGTCCCTTGTGTTGCGAGTTCGTGGATTAGCCCTTGAGATCTTAGCGAAGCTAGGACGTGGATCGGTAGGGGGAGATCTTCATGCGCACCCCAGTGTTCGAACCTTGAGGGTTTTGCCGGAACCCGTGATCCTACAGAGCTGGATCCGTACATGTCCGGAGAGACTGGTGGCGGTGAGAAGGATCGAGGCTTGGGTGCTGGAGCTCGACGATGGGAAGGGAGAGGAAGCAAGAAGGCGTGGGGGGTGAAAAGATGGATCTTTATCCACTTATATAGGCAGTGAATATCAAGCACCCTCCCTCAAGCCTTAAAACTCGCCTATTCCCAAGGAGTCATGCAAATTGCACGGTTGGATTACCCAAACCCGTATTGATGAGGATCCCGCAATAAGAGGACATGATATCTGTTTTGACAAGATGTATCAATAGAGGTCGTGCCTCGAAGCGCGAAGCAGGAGGCCAAAAACGGTTCGAAATGATAAAGAGGCTAGACATAACGTTTCACCAGAAAAGTTGTCAGTAGACAGAACTTATTTTGATTAAGTACTGTGCCCTTGTGGTTGAGGGTTGTGACTGTTATACAGAGCCGGATACAGTTCTCTTATTCAGAAGATAGCTTTAAAGTATTTGGAGGAGGAGGAACCCACCTTGCAATGCCAAAGACAATATGTGTGCCGAATACATTGCCATTGAAGACTGGTTCAGGGGCTACTGAGGGAGTCCTCGATTAAGGGGTCCTCGGGTGTCCGGGCTATGTAACATGGGCCAGACTAATGGGCCGTGAAGATACAAGGCAGAAGACCTTTCCCCGTGTCATCCTTGATTCCAGTATCGCTGAACATACAGTTTCTTCTGGGTCTTCGGCAAGGAGCTCCATGGGAGGAGAGGGTCCGGTGGGTTTTAAGATCCCATGTTCGAATGAGGTGGCCTACTCTGGATCTATGGCCAGGGCCGGGATGATAGTTGGTCTTTGAGCGGTACCTGATGACGGCTCCGATGGGTTTCCTTCTTGAAGCTGAGGAATAGTAGTCGAGGCCATGAATGCTTCGAATATCGAATCTCCTCAGATATCGGCGACGTAATTCAGGCTCCCGAATCTGATCTGATGACCATGGACGTAGCTCTCAATCTGTTCGAGGCGTCCAACTGAATTGGCGCGCAGAGCGAAGCCGCCGAATACAAAAAGTTGACCGGGGAGGAAGGTCACCGCGGAAACAACATCGTTGTTGATGATCAAACGAGCCATCGAACCTTCTGCCGACGACACAGTGGAACTTTCAATGAAAGCACCAATGTCGGTGTCAAAACCGGCCGATCTTAGGTAGGGGGTCCCGAACTGTGTGTCTGAGGATTGAAGGTAATAGGAGATAGGGGACACGATGTTTACCCAGGTTTGGGCCCTCTTGTTGGTAATACCCTACTTCCTGCTTGATTGACTTTTGATGAATATAGGGATTACAAGAGTTGATCAACCTCGAGATCGTAATGGCTAAACCCTAGATGTCTAGCTTATGTAATTTCTGATAGCCTCTATGAACTAAACCCTCCGGTTTATATAGACACCGGAGGAGCCTAGGGTTGTACAGAGTCAGTTTACAGAGGAAGGAAACTACACATCCGGACGCCAATCTTGCCATCCACGCAAAGGAGAGTCCCATCCGGACACGGGGAAAGGTCTTCTGCCTTGTATCTTCATGACCCATCAGTCCGGCCCATGTTACATAGCCCGGACACCCAAGGACACCTTAATCCAGGACTCCCTCAGTGAGCCTCTGCTCGACAGCGTCTCCCTCCTCCTCCTGGGAGCACGAGGGTGGAACCCGCTGTGAGAGGAGGAGGGAGGGGACGAGGCCGGGGCCGTCGGTGCGCCCGGGGAGGAGGGGGACGGGGCGACGCCCTGATCGTGCCCCCGCTGGAGGCTCCTCCTCTGCTGGAAGGCCACGTCGGAGACCAACCTCTGGAGTTCGTCATTAGCCTGTACAAGCCTCCACATGGCCGCCTCCGCCTTCCTACTCCATTAGCAAGGGCGATGGAGCTTGAGCAGCCGCGAGCGTCGAGACTACACATGAGGGGCTGCGGGAATGGCAGCATATGAGTGGATGTAGACTTCCCCGCCCCTCATGCCATGTACTTCCGCCGAGGCTGGAAGACTTTGCTCACGCCCATAGCTTGTCGGAAGGGCACGTCCTCCATTTTAAGTTAATGGAGGACGGTTTCCTTTCTGTCAAGGTGTTTGGGAGCTCGGGTGCTCGATTAGGGTGCTACGCGGAGAGCTCGACCAACGATGAAAGCTCCTCCCCAAGCGATAGCGACGAGGAGGACAGTGACGGCGATGATGATGGCACTGACCGGGAGGGCGACGACTCTGACTCTGGCTGATCATCGGCCGCACCATCTTCATCAAGCGGCAGTACCATCAACTTCACCTGCATCTCCTTCCCGGCAAGGCGATTTGTCGGGGAGTTGGATGCAGAGGTGGGGATGGTGCCTCCCGGCTCCTCCAGCAGCCTTCCAGCTGGACCCCGGCAGGCTTCCTCGCGGGCTGCAGTTGCGTTTGCCCTGCCGTGTCCTGCTGGCTTTGGTGGTGGCGGTTGATGGGTCGTCTCCGCCATGCTCTCCATCGTCGCCTTCGTCGGTGCCCTCCCATCCCCGCCAGGCTACCTCTCCTAGAGCCCGACAGGGTCAGGTTAGGCTTCTGCCCAGGCACTCCTTTTGCCCTCCTCGCCTTCGACTGATGTGCCTAGAAGGAGAGGGACAAGAAACGGCATTACGGGGCACTTATCTTTTTTCAATCTTAAATCTATAGGCACTTGCAAAATTTTAGTTCAAATAATGTACCTGAATCCATGTTTGTGTCCTTTAAGGTGTGTACTTGTCTGATCAGCACATTAATGAAAAAGATAAGCCTTGCCGGGGACTCGTGCATGTATATGTCCATGCAGAGGTGGGATGCCTCTATATTTTAAGTAAACGAGCCCCCCCCCCCCCGGCATCCTATCCTGCCGGCACCCTCTGTTTTGTTGCCGGGGAGTTAGGCCTACCGGGCACAAATCGTGAAGAGGGACCAGCCCCCCGCAAGTCCTTTTCCACCCAAGGCCACTCTGACCACCCTAACCGAAGCAACATTTGAGTCGAAGGGTGGGAGGACCTAAGTTTCAAAGGGTAGCAGGGTTTCCTCATGCACAAGACCTTACTTACAGAACACGTATGGATAAAAGGAAGAACTTATCTGTTTGGCTTGCCGGAGACCGCAGTGCTGGCTTGTCTTTTCATCTCCTCTTGGGGACTGAATCCACAGCAGGAGCCTATAGTTTATGCAGATGAAAATGATGCCAGATGCGATCTTATCTACATGAAGATGTGATGCTCATGATATGCTTATGCATGCATGCAACTTGTCGGGGCCCCCCAGTGCTTCATTTATTTCTCTATTGGTCAGGGTCTGCGCCTGGCTTTGTACAAGGGGTTACATGCAACTGAGGCAAGGCCTGTACAAAAGGGTGGCTGCCGGGCAGGGCCCGACAGCCGCACCTTATGGGTAGAACTTGCGGAGATGCTCAATATTCCATGAGTTTTGCAGTCGAATGCCATCTCCGGTCTCCAGACGGACTGCGCCAGGTCTGGTGACTCGTACTACCCGGTAAGGGCCTTCCCACTTCGGCGTCAACTTGTATGTATCCTTGGTGGACTGAACGCGCCTATGGACAAGGTCGCCTTCCTCAAAACACTGGGCATGAACCGTGCAGCTGTGATAGCGGTGCAGGGCTTGCTGGTAGCGTGCAGCACACGTGGCAGCCTAGAGACGGTTCTCCTCGAGAAGCACAGCGTCGTCACGCCGGTGTTGTTCCTGCGCTACTTTATTGTAGGCAAGTACTCAAGGTGACCCGTAAATGAGTTTCGTGGGGATAACTGCTTGTGCCCCATGGACTAGGGAGAAGGGAGTCTGTCCGATAGCTCGATTTGGTGTCGTTCTGAGGGAAGAAAGAACCACCGGCAGCTCATCAATCCATCGCCTGCCACACTTCTGCAGCTTATCAAATGTTCTCATCTTGAGTCCCCGCAGCACTTCAGCGTTCGCCCTCTCAGCTTGTCCATTGCTTCTGGGATGTGCAACAGAGGCAAATGAGATCTTGCTTCCGAGGGCATGAACATATTGCATGAAGGCACGGCTCGGAATTGGGTGCCATTGTCGGTGAAGATCCGGGCAGGGACCCCGAAACGGCACACCAATCCTTTCAAGAACTCGATAGCTGACAGAGCAGTCACCTTCCTCACAACATCTACTTCTGGCCACTTTGTCAACTTGTCGATTGCAATGAACAAGAATTCAAAGCCCCCGGCAGCTCGGGGGAAAGGGCCGAGGATATCGAGCCCCCAGACCGAAAATGGCCATGACAAAGGGATTGTCTGAAGAGCTTGGGCAGGCAAATGGATATTCTTGGAATGGAACTGGCAGGCGTCACACTTGTTGACTAGCTCGATCGCATCTTGGAGGGCTGTGGGCCAATAGAATCCTTGTTGGGATGCTTTCTCAACCAAAGCCCTTGATCCAATGTGGGAGAGCCCCACATGCCTTTGTGTATTTCCGCCAGCAATTCCATTCCTTCTTCCCAGCAAATACACTTCAATTTCACACCGTTGGGCCTTCTTCTGTATAGTGTGTCATCGACAAACTAATACATACTGGCCCTCCGGGCTACTCTTTCCGCTTCTTCTTGCTCTTCGGGAAGTTCTCCGGTTTGAAGGAAATGGACTATGTGCCTTGCCCGAGTTGGACCATGGGCTCGGCAACGAGGACTAGCGGCACCTCCTCATTCATGGGAGCACATCCCTCGACGGCCGGGACTGGAGGCCCAGCAGGAAGGTCCAGCCCGGTAAACTAAGGGGAGTTGTTTCCGGCAGGGTCCCTGCCAAGTGCCCCGAGAGGCTCTACCGGCAGAGGCTTATTAGAGTCCAATTTCCTCCTCTTTCGGGCCATTGTTTTCGGCGATATGGAGGGCTGAGTAAGATGGAGAACAAGAGTTCCTGGTTCCACAGGAAGCTTTTGCGCAGCGCACTTTGACAGATGATCAGCAATGCTGTTTTCCGCACGGGGTACGTGCTCTATTTGCAATCCGTCAAAGTGCTCCTCCAATCTTCTCACTTGCTTGACGTCTGCCTCCATAAATGGACTTTGGTAATCCTTGTTGACTTGTCTCACCACAAGTTGTGAATCTCCTCAAATCATCAGCTTCTTGATCCCCAATTCTGTGGCAATTCTGAGCCCGGCAAGGAGCCCTTAATACTCTGCTGTATTGTTGGTCTCCTCCTCCCGGGGAAAATGCATCTGGATGACGTACCTCAAGTGCTCTCTAGTGGGACCAATGAGAAGCACGCCAGCTCCTGAACCTTGTAGGGAGAAGGCACCATCTAAATACATGATCCATTCTTGGGGCGCTTCCTTACCGGGGATAACTGTTTCCCGCACTTCTTCAATAGGGGTTGGCGTCCATTCTACAATGAACTCTGCCAACGCCCTACTCTGAATTGTTGATGCGCTTTCAAACTTTAGGCCAAAGCTGGATAACTCCAATGCCCATTCCACTATCCTGCCGGTAGCCTCTGGGTTTCGGAGTATCCTGGATCTAGCCCCCTGCAAATAGGGAGCTGACGAAGTATACTGGGCACTGCACCACCTTCTTCCTTGCCGCGTCCTTGGGGTTGCCTGCGCTGCCGTGCTCCCCTTTGTCCTGATCCACATCTGGCCTTGTCGGGCTGTTCTCTCTCTCTTCTCTGGGCAAAACACTTGCTGAAGCTGTTGTATCCTCCACTTCCCGCTGCGCCACTAAAGCTGCGCTAACCACTTGATTGGTTGCTGCTAGATATAGCAGCAATGACTCTTGTGGTTAGGGTGAAACCAATGTGGGTACAGAGGATAAGTAGGTCTTCAAATCTTGCAGCGTCGCGTCTGCTTCCGGGGGCCACTTCAGGGGTCCTACCTTCTTCAGAATCTTAAAGAATGGCAAGGCGTGCTCCGCAGACTTGGAGATGAACCTGCTAAGCGCAGAATGCATCCTGTCAAATGCCTTACATCCTTGACTGTCTTGGGTGCCTGAATCTGCTTGATGGCCTTGATCTTATTTGGGTTGGCCTCGATCCCACGGCGGGATACAAAGAAACCTAGTAGCTTGCCGGAGGGAACGCCAAACACACACTTCTCTGGGTTCAGCTTCAAGTTGATCTTGCGCAGATTAGCAAATGTCTCTTCTAAATCTTGGATGAGGGTTGATTTGTCCTTGGTCTTGACCACAATATCATCCATATAAGCCTCAAAGTTCCAGTGCAACTATGGTTCAAAACCAACCTGGACTGCTCTTGCAAAGGTGGAACCAGCACTCTTCAACCCGAAAGGCATGTGCACAAAGCAATATGTACCACATGGGGGGATGAATGAGGTCTTCTCTTCATCTTCCTTGGACATAAAGATCTGATGGTATCTGGAGTATGCATCCAGAAAGGGGAGCAAATCACACCCGGAAGTGGAATCCACAATCTGGTCGATGTGCGGCAAGGGGAATGGGTCCTTCGGGCATGCCTTGTTCAGATCCGTGAAATCTATGCAAAGCCTCCATTTCCCATTAGCCTTGCGCACAACCAATGGGTTTGCTGACCACGTTGGATGTAACACTCCTCTAACCAAACCAGCTGCCTCAAGTTTCTTGATCTCCTCGGCAATGAATCGCTACCGCTCCAAGGCCTGCTTCCTGACTTTCTGCTTGACGGGTCGGGTACATGGGTAGACAAGAAGGTGGTGCTCGATTACCTCCCTGGGAACACTGGGGATATTAGATGGTTGCCAGGCAAACACATCGATATTCGCCCGCAGGAAGGCAACGAGCGCGATTTCCCATTTGTCGTCAAGGGTGGCACTCATAGTGAAAGTACCATCACTGCCAGCCAGTCCTGCCGAGACCTTTTTAACTTGGGGTGCGGCAGCCTTGGATTTCTTGCTGTTGGAACTCTCTGGCACGTCATCAACAGGTGTGGCGCACTCCGAAGAGGTACGCTTCCCGGATTCCTTGCCGGTGCCCCTACTAGCCTTCTTATTTCCTTCACTTTTCTTGGCGGGAACTGTGGCCTCAGCACCTCTGCCGCGACCGCGTCCCGGTACATTTTATCTACGCAAATAATGGCGTCTTTCTTGTCTGGCGGAATGGAAATGACGCCCATCGGCCCTGGCATCTTCAAAGTGTTGTAGGCATAGTGGGATGCGACCATGAACTTGGCCAGCCGGACGCCCAAGGATTCCGTTGTACAGCAGGGGGAGGTCGACCACATCAAACACAACCTTCTCAGTCTTGTAGTTCAACTCTCCTCCTAATGTCACTGGCAACGTGATCTTTCCCTTAGGATGACTCCTGTCGGGATTGACTCCTTGAAATGTGCCAATGGCCTTAAGCTCTTCCTCTGCTATCTAGAGTTTGCTGATAAGCTTTGGGGAAATCAGATTCAACCCGGCCCCGCCGTCAACCAACATCTTTGTGACTTGAGATTGTGGATTGTTGGTGAGACCAACAACGACAAGCACCCTACCGCAGTGATGCCATCAGGGTGATCCTCTTCATCAAAGATGATGGGCGTGTGTGACCACATGAGCGGCTTCCAAGAATCTGCCGCTGGCTCCATGGCATTGACCTCATGTGCCCACTGTTCAAGTTGGCGGTGAGAGGAGTGCAAAGATGCACCCCCGTCAATACACAGGGCGTCAGTAGCCTTCTAGAATTCCTGCTCGCTGGTTTCCTCTTCATTCCCTCCATCACTTTCATCATTGCAATCCTCTTTCTCTCGGCCCCTGGCGGGTTTCCCTTGGTTCCAAGGAGCCTTGCTGGGGCGATTTGATTCACCGCCCTGGCCCTTCCCGCTAGTACCATTCCGACCCTTTTCCTTATCACGCTTCTCATACTCAGCCCTCTGCCTCTTGACGAGCTGCTCAACTTGATGACACTCCTGGAGATCATGGCCTTTGGTCCGATGAATCTTGCAATACGGTCCATCAATTTTCGTAGCTTTCTCAGCAGCCACAGCCTCCCGACAGTCAGCGCAAGCGGCAGCCTCCTTGCCGGGGGCTTCCGCCTTAACCTTCTTGCCGGTACTAGGCGTGCCTGATCCCTCAACGGTCATCACTGCCTTATCTTTGCACTTCTTGCTGTGCTTCTTGTTCTTCTTCTGACTGGTGGTCTCGTCGTCATCTTCTGAGTCGATGTCGACGCAATCTTCCTCTCCAGGAAGTTTCCTCCCCTCCTCCACCCGAGCACACTTGTCCGCCAAAGTGTAAAGCTCCTTCACAGTCTTGGGCAACCGAACGTTCATCTTGGAACGTATCCTTCGGTTGCGCACGTTGGACTGGAAGGCAGATATCATGGTTACTGGGTGGATGTCTGGGATGTTTTTGTGGACTCGGCTGAATCTCTTCAAGTACTTCCGTAGAGTCTCTCCTTCCTTCTGCTGGAGAAGCTGCAAGTCACTGGGTTGCCCTGGTTCTTGGTGGCCGCCCGTGAAGGCGCCAATGAACTCATGGCACAGGTCAGCCCAGGTCGAAATGGAGTTCTCTGGCGGGTGCATCAGCCAAGACCTCACATTTAGCTTGAGTGCCAAAGGGAAGTAGTTGGCGAACACCTTCTCATCTCTTCCCCCGGCAGCTTGAACAGCGATGGTGTAGATGCTCAAGAACTCTACCGGGTTCAGTTTTCCATCATACTTCTCGGGTATCTCTGGCTTGAACGTGCGAGCGGACGGCCAACGGACTTGCCGCAGCTCACGGGTGAAAGCAGGGCACCCAACCTCGAAAGGCAGGCACCCGCCATCTCCGAGCACAGGCTCGTCGACATCAGGGCCATCGCACCCATTGGACTGGCGGTGGTCGTCGCGGCGCCTCTCGACGACGACTCGTGCGGCTTCCCTCCGCCTGTTCTCCGGGGCTCGTTGTTGGCCTTGACACACTCGAGGGTCAGAAGAGGCCATCGAGACATCATCAGGCTCTTGGTTTCATGGCTCTCGTGCTGCTTGCCGTGGCGGGGATTGCATCGTGGGGGTGACCCCCGCCGCACGGTCTACCGCGCGAGCCGTTGTCGTTGCCTGGGGAGGCTGCGGCAGGCTAGCCCACTATGATCCTTCCGCCTCGGTGAAACCAATCAGACTTTGGATGGTGGCTCGCCACTCATCCATCTGATCGGCTGTCGGTGGAATCTCAACAGCGGTTGGGCTCGCGCCATGGCCTCTGAGGCAGTGCTTGGCATGGATGATGATAATGTGGATTACAGCGTCGCTCGGCTCCTGATGGTGCTGGTGGCCACCGCACCGCGCCCTCGTTGTTGCGAAGTAGCCGCTTGGAGGGCGTGGTGATGCGGTGGAGGCACTTGAGGACCAGCGGCTCCGTTGGGCACAGTAGCTGGGTCAGCCCATTCCGGGAGTGGCGCATGCCCTACAGTCGCGCCCACAGCGGGGGCGGCCCGAGGGTTGCAATTGGCCCCAGAACGAGCGCCACCACTGCGGTTGTGCCCTTCGGCGATGAGAAGGGGTTCAGATGGAATAATCCCTCCATCTGTACCTCATGCAGCATGGCCGCTGGGATGTTGTTGATGCTGTCCTTCCCCGGTGCCTCCCGCCCCTGCATCGGCCGTGGGGGAAGTGGTAACAACGTCGCCTGCGCCGACCACGTCCCCGTAGCGTCCGCATCCTCACGCGTCCCCGCATTCCCCGCGATGTCGACGGTCGCGGGCGGCGGAGCCTTTGAGGTGGACGGGTGGTTTGCAGCTCCGGGCTTCTTTTTGGGCGCCATAGTCGATGATGAAAATGGCAATGAAGTTGACGCTTTCTACTGACGCTCTCAGGTTCGCGCAAGTGATCCCCCTACCTGGCGCGCCAAAGATGTCATGAGTCCCTTTTTGGTTCGGCGGGGGGATAGGAGAATTGCACAAAGAGCTGAGAAGCATAACACAGCGCGACAGAGGTCACACGGGCAGTTTTACCCAGGCCCAGGCGCCATGAGGTGTAAAACCCTACTCCTGTTTTGGTGGATTGATAGTGGAAATATGGTGGCGAACGTAGCGCACTTGCCCGGCAAGGTTGCCTTAGGACAAGGGTGGCTACGCGCGTATGAGTGTATGAGGGTCTGAATCAGCCAACTCTTTCTACGGTCGCCATGGGCCTCCTTTTATAGATTAAGGGGTCACCACAGTGGCAAATCAGTCTGTACGCACTGATTAGATAGCAAACAGTGCTATCACACCTAACTCTGCAGGCTGACAGAGTGCATTAAATGCGCCATCTACTGTCACATCACAGCGTGCCCGGCAACCCTTGCCGGGCTGTTTTGCCAGCTTTGCACCTGCTTGCTTGACACGTCTCAGGACAGGTGTCATATGGAGGTGTTTGTTGTAGGAAGTGGCTGCCATGTGGCAAGAAGCAGCCACTTAGTCACTTAGGGGCTTGACACCGCACTGATCGATGACTTGGGTCGCTTGTGAGGTGGAGTGGTGGTGTGGCTTGCCTTCGCTAGCCCCGGCAGGCCTGCCAGGACGATCTGGAAGCTCGCTTTCGGGGCAAACCCAACCTTGCCAGTCTCGCCCGCCCGGCAAGGGAGGTTCTTTCCTTAGCGATATCTTGCTCCTCTGGCTCATCTTGGTCTTCCTGTCCTGCACTTGGATCCTTCAAGAGAATTGATCCATCATGCTTGGGTTGATCATGGTGTTGTAATCTTGTCTTCAGGCCTGTGCACAGTCAGGGCAACGGACCCAAGGTTTGTTGCACCGACACCTACCAAGGAGAGAACAAAGCTCTGATACCAATTAAAAGTATCTAGATGACAACTAGAGGGGGTGAATAGGCATTTTAGAACTTTTACGGATTTGGCTTTATCCTAACGCAGAATAAAACTAACGGATACTTTTCAAGCACAAATTCTAAATATGCTAGGCTCAACTAAGTGCACCAGCAACCTATGCTAAATAAGATAGGCACTTAAGCAAACAAGCAAGCACAAACTATATCACAAGATATGGAAATGTAGGAACAACTAAGCAGTTCAACTAGCACAAGATATATCAATATGAGCAACTATGAATTGCGGAAAGTAAAATGTGTGGGTATGAGATAACCACAAGCGAGTCGGGGACGCGGATTTATCCCGAAGTTCATACTCGTGAGAGTGCTAATCTCCGTTAGAGCGGTGCCAAAGCCAAAGCTCCAGGGCATCACGAAGTGACTCACCGTATTCTCCCTTTCGTGTCACCCCCAACGGATGAGCCTCGATTCACTCGGCGTTGGTCTTGAAGGCTACCACCACACCTTTACAATCTTCTCCGGAGCACACCACAAACACAGAAGCTTTCGGAGGAACTTCACCTCCTAAGCCACTTCACAAACTTCTCAATATATTACCAAACCGTCTAGGAGGCGGAAGCCTCCAAGAGTAATAAACTCACGGGCTCTCACTCGAACAAATCGATGTGGGGACCTCAAACCATTGCAACAAATGCAATGCAAGGTCAAGCAACAAATGGTCAACTCACTCTCTCAATCTCACAAGATGCACTCTCGAAAGTAGGAGATTGAAGAGAGGGGATGCAAGGGAGGAAATCAACAAATGACACCTAGATCCATCCACAAATCCCCCTTCACATAGAGGGGAGATAGGGGTTTGGGAGAGGTGGTATGATGCTCAAAATGATGTTTAGAAAGTGTATGAACAAAACCCAAACCGGTGTGGAGGAAGGGCTCTTTTATAGACAACTTCCAAAACTAGCTATTGGCGCACCAACGGGCACTTCCTAGACACCCCGTGCCCACGGGGTTCAAGACCCCATGCCCATGGGGTCTCGTGTCCATGGTACAAGCCCCTATCACATGGAGGCCCCATGCCCATGGCCTCAAACCCCGTGCCCACGAGGTACCTAGAAACAACATGCAACAGCCCACTAAAACAAGCACAACTTAGTCATACGAACTCCGGATTCGTTGATCTTGGGCTCATTTTAAAGCTACGGAAAAGCCCAAGGTCCTCACATAGAGAATCACCCAAGATAAACAAGAAATAATGACGCAAATTATGCAAAGGTTTGAGCTCTCTACATGCGACGTGATCAAGCTATACGCCCGAAAGTCCCTCTTGATAGTACGGCTATCATGTTGGGGAATGTAGTAATTTCAAAAAAATTCCTACGCACACGCAAGATAATGGTTATGCATAGCAATGAGAGGGGAGAGTGTTGTCTACGTACCCTCGTAGACCATAAGCGGAAGCGTTATGACAACGCGGTTGATGTAGTCGTACGTCTTCACGATCGACCGATCCTAGTACAGAACGTACGGCACCTCCGCGATCTGCACATGTTCAGCTCGGTGACGTCCGACGAACTCACGATCCAGCAGAGTGTCGAGGGAGAGTTTCGTCATCACGACGGCGTGATGACGGTGATGATGAAGCTACCGGCCCAGGGCTTCACCTAAGCGCTGCAACGCTATGACCGAGGTGGAATATGGTGGAGGGGGCACCGCACACGGCTTGGAACAATCAACTTGTGTGTTCTAGGGTGCCCCTTGCCCTCGTATATAAAGGATCAAGGGGGAGGCCGGTCGGCCTTGGGGTGCGCCAAGGAGAGGGGGGAGTCCTCCTCCTAGTGGGAGTAGGACTCCCCTTTCCTAGTCCAACTAGGAAGGAAGAAGGGGGAAGGAAGGAGAGGGAGAGAGGGAGGAAAGAGGGGGCGCTCCCCCTCCTTGTCCAATTCGGACTCCCAAGGGGGGGGGGCGTGGCCAGACCTAGGCCCTCTCCTCTCTCTCCCACAAGGCCCATGTTGGCCCATTAGTTCCCCCGGGGGTTCCGATAACCCCCCAGCACTCCGATAATTATCCGGTGACCCCCGGAACTCATCCGGTGTCCGAATATAGTCGTCCAATATATCAATCTTTATGTCTCGACCATTTCGACACTCCTCGTAATGTCTGTGATCACATCCGGGACTCTGAACTATCTTCGGTATATCAAAACACATAAACTCATAATACCGATCGTCACCGAACGTTAAGCGTGCGGACCCTACGGGTTCGAGAACTATGTAGACATGACCGAGACACATCTCCGGTCAATAACCAATAGCGGAACCTGGATGCTCATATTGGCTCCTACATATTCTACGAAGATCTTTATCGGTCAAATAGCATAACAACATACGTTGTTCCCTTTGTCATCGGTATGTTACTTGCCCGAGATTCAATCGTTGATATCTCAATACCTAGTTCAACCTCGTTACGGGCAAGTCTCTTTACTCATTCCGTAATGCATTATCCCGCAACTAACTCATTAGTTACATTGCTTGCAAGGCTTATTGTGATGTGCATTACCGAGAGGGCCAGACATACCTCTCCGACAATCAGAGTGACAAATCCTAATCTCGATCTATGCCAACTCAACAAGTACCATCGGAGACACCTGTAGAGCACCTTTATAATCACCCAGTTACGTTGTGACGTTTGGTAGCACACAAAGTGTTCCTCCGGTATTCGGGAGTTGCATAATCTCATAGTCATAGGAACATGTATAAGTCATGAAGAAAGCAATAGGAATAAACTAAACGATCAAGTGCTAAGCTAACGGAATGGGTCAAGTCAATCACATCATTATCTAATGATGTGATCCCGTTAATCAAATGACAACTCATGTCTATGGTTAGGAAACATAACCATCTTTGATTCAATGAGCTAGTAAAGTAGAGGCAAACTAGTGACACTCTGTTTGTCTATGTATTCACACATGTACTAAGTTTCCAGTTAATACAATTCTAGCATGAATAATAAACATTTATCATGATATAAGGAAATATAAATAACAACTTTATTATTGCCTCTAGGTCATATTTCCTTCATATCGAACCTATAATTCGGTCTCCCTCCAAGCACCATGAGACCGACAAAAATAGGAAAATCTAGCTAAGTTATACCTTTGCCTTGAGCATTCCACTTGAGCTTGATGTTGACTTTAGTGTTTGCCTCAAGTTGGAATCCTTTTCTTGTCCACATTCACTTGGTGAAGATACTCAAAATGCTTCCTCATATTGTAATGAGGGAAGCCTTAACTTAAGCCCATCTTCACATGGACATTATCATGATGTGGACCACAAGCTTCAAAGCATATAACCTCCGGCTTCTCAGCTTGCACTTGGACTCCTCGAATCCGATGACCATCACCACTTGATGTCATCCACACATATGCTACTTGAAATCTTTCCTTTTGATGCAAGGCCATGAGAAACACCTAACCCACATTGACATAGCAAACACATAGCAAGGGTTAGGTAACAAAGCACAATTCAAAGTTACTTACCATACCACTAGATCACTTGATCCCACATGGTACAAATATTGCACTTTGTGAGTTGACCATCTAGATAATCTTCGAGCTTCATCTTGGTCAACCAACATCTTTACTTCATGCCCCATCTTGGTTTCTTGAAAGCCACAATGAACTCTTCATTTCCCTTCATTGCTTCAAGACTATATCACCAAAGACTCTTCAATGACCATATCAAGTTCCACTATGAATATCATCTTGGTCACCACATTCTCTCCTAAAACTCCATCGTAATATCTTGAGAGGCACAATGAATTCTTCACTCTAGTTGCTTACTTCAAGACTTGATCAACCTAAACCCAACATATGAGCTCACCACGATCTTGTCTTGAAACCATAACTTAATTTTTCTCTTATTCTCTCAAGCCCTTGATCCTTAAAAGCCCAAATATGTCAATCTTTGAGATCTTCCAATGAACTCCACCTTGAACAAATTTGGTTGAAAATGGAAATCAATCTTGATGGATTCAATAGAAGTCCCCGAAGACCAACTTGAAACCTCACTGAACTTGGGATCTCGAAAGCCAAAAACCTAGGCACCGTTACACGGGGTATCCAGAGAGTTGACACTCGACCTGTCCGTACGGTACAAGCCCGTGAGCACGGGGTATCCAGAGAAGGATACCATGCGGACTTCTTCAGGTGCTCTATGGAACATATCTTCATATAAGATTAACTACACTTGATGCTCCATAGGAATTGTCATTTAATACCAAGCTTAGAGAAATTTTATCTTCATATATATGGACTTCATCCTTGATTCCATCTAGTATCCTTGATGCACCATCTATGGACAATACCTTCAAATATATCCCAGTGAAAACATTAGTCCATAGAGATTGTCATTAATTACCAAAACCATACTTAGGGGCTACATGCCCTTTCATATGTGATACGGTAAGTAAAAAGACTACAAAAATTCTGCGAACAAATTTTCTGTCAGTTTTGGAATATTAGAAAAAAAATAAGAAACACCCGAGAAGGTAACCGAGGTGCCCACTAGGCACCAAGGTGCGCTGCCCCTCCTGGCGCGCCCTCGTGGGTAGTGGGCCCCTCAGGAACCTTCCCGACTCCGTTTTCCTATGATATACTTGTTTCCCATGATAAAAAATCTTTATATATATCCCCATACGATTTGACCACCGCATTGCGGAAATATCATGTATTCTTGTTTCATGCTTTTTTTTTGACAGATCTAGATCGCCATGGCTCCACCAAGCTCTTCCAAGGACAAGTTGTACGAGAAGGTCATCAACCCCTACCTACTGGAGGTGATGAAGCACCCTCAAGCCATTGAGATGCGTGAGGTGGTGCTCCACATCCGGGATGTTCAAGGTCCCAAGAAGACGGGAGCATGGAGGCCAGGCTCGAGGCGTTGGAGCAGGAAAAATTCAAGTGCCAAGGGATGGTGGAACGTGGACTGAATGCTAACCACTCCATGATCACAGAATTCACCCGTGACAACAAAGTGGATGGCTAGCCAATGAAGAACATCGTCTTCCAACTCAATGAAGGCACTGATTATCTCCAAGGCCAAGTTTATGGTCTTCAAAACCAAAATTTTGAGTACGAGGCAAGATTCAAAGGTATGAGTTTAGTTGCAAGTTTCAGGGCTCCGGAGACTCGTGCATCTTATTGTGATGGTGACCCTATGCCACGGAAGCCAGAAGACAAGCCCACCACTTCATCATCACCATCATCACCAAAGAAGGAGACTTGAGTACATGGATATGGGCACTCCCCTTGGCTTTCACCAAGCTTGGGGGAGATGCCCCAGCATCGTATCACCATCACTTTTATTATCTTCACCAGTTTTTAGTTCGATCCTTAGTTATTTTGTGATTTAGCTGAATAAAAGTTTAGTATGATCTATTTTAGAGTGCTAGTTTCATGATCTATCTATCTATGCAATTGAGTGACAGTTGTATAATAAAGTTTAGTTTGAGTTTTTGCTTCTTTACTTTTATGTTTCAATCAAAATAAAGAAAATAATGAAATAGATCATATGGCAATATTATGGAAAGTAATGACCTTACATAAGGAAGAGTGTAAGTGGTAAAATTTATTGAAAGTTGACAAACATAGCATTGGTCAATGATGCAATTAATGAAAGAATTAATAAGGGAAGATAAGATTCACATGCAAATATACTATCTTGGACATCTTTTATGATTGTGAGCCCCCCTTAAGTATTTTATGTCAAATTGTTGACGTTGGACAAGGAAGACAACGTAATGATTTATGTTTGTTCATATTCACATATAAGTTACATTGTCATAGATTCTCCAACATGTGGTGCTTGCGCAATATCTTTGCAAGCCAAAAATCCGCACTAAGTAGAGATACTACTTGTGCATCCAAAACCTTAAACCCACTTTCCTATTATGAGAGTCCACTATACCTACCTATGGATTGAATAAGATCCTTCAAGTAAGTTGTCATCGGTGCATAAGGCAATAAAAATTGCTTCTAGTTCTAAATATGTATGATCTTTTAGTGTAAGGGAAAATAAGCGTTGTACGAACTTGTGATGGCAAAGTAATAAAAGCGATGGGCTGCATAATAAAGGTTGCTATCACAAGGGGCAATATAACGTGACATTCTTTTGCACTAAGAGCTCGTGCATCCAAAAACAAAAAGCATGACAACCTCTGCTTCCCTCTGCGAAGGGCCTATTCTTTACTTTTATGTATTTACTTTTTATGCGAGAGTCAATAGTATCCTCTTCTATTCCTTTTATTTTTCTCTTTTGCAAGCAACATGCGGCAGGGAAAGATCTAGGCATATATATCCAGTTGGATATGAGTGATCATGAGTTATTATTGTTGACATCACCTTGAGGTGAATAAGTTGGGAGGCGAAACTTTAAGCCCCTATCTTTCTATGTGTCCGGCAGAAACTTTTTCTCCATATATATGGTGTGAGTGTTAGCAATCATAGAGGACTAAATGATGCTCGAGTATGTGGACTTGCTAAAAATCTCCGACATGAGACCCTTCCTGAAAATATGATGAATTGTAATTGCATTGTTGACTAAGAACATAGTTTGTTACTTTTCAAGAAAGTTTATGCTTTATACTTCGATGTTGTGATGAATTGTTAATTGCTCATGAGAAGTTTTATGATAAAGTATTGTTGTTATAATAATAATCATGATGCTACTATGTCTATATTTTGTTCTTATCGACACCTCTCTCTCTCTAGACATGTGGACATGATTCTCGCTATCGGCTTTCACTTGAGGACAAGTGAGTCTAAGCTTGGGGGAGTTGATACGTCCATTTTGCATCATGTTTTCCTACTGTTATTTATAGTGTTTTCATCAATATAACACTCTGTGGAGTAATTCTAATGCATTTTCTCTCATAATATGCAAGGTTTACACAAAGAGGGAGATTACCGGCAGCTGGAATTCTGGACCTGAAAAAGCTATGTCAGAGATATCTATTCTTCACATCTCCAAATGAGCTGAAATTTTACGAAGATTTATTCTGGAATATATAAAAAATATTGGAGAAAAGAAATACGAGAGGGGGCCACCCAGGTGCCCACTAGGCACCAGGGCGCACCTACCCCCCGGCTCGCCCTGGTGGGTAGTGGGCCCCTGGCCATCCTCTGGTGCCCATCTTCTGGTATACAAGGTCTTTTTCCCTAGAAAAAGTAAAGGGGGGACTTTCGGGATGGAGCGCTGCCGTCTTGAGGAGGAACTTGGGCAGGAGCACTTTTGCCCTCCGGTGGAGCGATTCCGTCGGGGGAACTTCCCTACGGGAGGGCGAAATCAAAGCCATCGTCATCACCAACAACCCTCTCATCTTGGGAGGGCCAATCTTCATCAACATCTTCAACAACACCATATCATCTCAAAGCCTAGTTCATCTCTTGTGTTCAATCTTTGTATCAAAACCTCATATTGGTACCTGTGCGTGACTAGTAGTGTTGATTACATCTTGTAGTGGATGCTAGTTGGTTTATTTGGTGGAAGATTATATGTTCAGATCCATTATGCTATTTATTATCCCTCTGTTCTTGAGATTGAATATGATTTGTGAGTAGTTGCTTTTGTTCTTGAGGACATGGGAGAAGTCTTGTCATAAGTAATCATGTGAATTTGGTATTCATTCGATATTTTGATGATATGTATGTTGTGATTCCCTTAGTGGTGTCATGTGAACGTTGACTACATGACACTTCACCTTATTAGGGCCTAAGGGAATGCATTGTGGAGTAGTTATTAGATGATGGGTTTCTAGGGTAACAGAAGCTTAAACCCTAGCTTATGCGTTATTCCGTAAGGGGTTGATTTGGATCCATGTGTTTAATGCTATGGTTAGATGTTATCTTAATTCTTCTTTTGTAGTTGCGGATGCCTGCGAGAGGGGTTAATCATAAGGGGGAGGCTTGTTCAAGTAATAACAACACCCAAGCACTGGTCCACCCACATATCAAATTATCAAAGTAGCGAAGGCAAATCAAACCAACATGATGAAAGTGACTAGATGAAATTCCCATGTGTCCTCAAGAACGTTTTACCTATTATTAGAGACCGCCCCGTCCTATCCTTTGCTACAAAAAGGATTGGGCTACCTTGCTGCACTTTTGTTACCATTATCATTACTTGCTCATTACAAATTAGTTTGCTATAAAACTATCTGTTGCCAACAATTTCAGTGCCTGTAGAAAATACCTTGCTGAAAACCGCTTGTCATTTCCTTCTACTCATCATTGGGTTTGACACTCTTACTTATTGAAAGGACTACGATTGATTCCCCATACTTGTGGGTCATCACCCACCACTAGAATTGGGGGCGGGCCCTCATTCTTCTCCCCTGGTGCTCTCGGCATTGGTCTGAGGACTTCTCTCAGTCATGGGGATCCATTTTCCTCTCTCTCTCTCTCTCTCATTGTAATCTCTGGATTCATACTCAGTTAAAACAAAGCCTCTCCGGAGCACGACACATAGGGATGTTATCTCCATACCGAGAGGCCCGAACTCGCTAAAACACCATGTCACCCATATGCATCTGGATAGATCATGCTCCTTTACCCTACCTCTTTCTATTGTCAAAATCGTTCCTGTGACAACGATCGGAGTTACGCCCGGGGTGCGCTGGTTGGCTCGAAGATGAGCCACGCGTCCTGGGCGGTAGCATGCCTGAGACGGCGGTGGTGCTGGACAGTGGCTGGCTAGTGCTAGGGCCAAGATGGAGCGTGGGCGGCTGGTGGTGGTCAAGTGCAGTGGCTCGAGCGTGCTAGAGAGCAAGAGGATGCGGAGCTGGCAACGTGCAGGACCTCGCGATGTCTTGTTGTGCAATGTGCTCTGGGCACGTGGTGCACGCACTGGACACGCACGCAACATGCTCGACGAAATGATAATGTGGCCTAGGGTGGTTTGTTGCATGTGATACTTGGTAGGGTGATGCTCCTAGGAATGCTAGAGATGGTTGTAACATCCCAATTTTCGATTTGGATGTTATACATAGGTCATCATATCCATATCATATTTTATTTGCATTTTGGTTGTGATCCTAGAAATTTTAAGCAACTCAAGGACCCAAGGAGAGAGTTGGAGATTTCATAAATTTTCATATTTGAATTTTCTCAAATTTGAAAAGAGGATCAATTTGGTTTTAATATTTTTCTCTCCAAATATTTCTAATTTTAAAAAATAAAAGAGAGAAGATAATATGACTTCTCCAAATGAGAGGAATATTGGAGGAAATTTTTTAAAATCAAATATATATATTTTATTTGGATTTTATTTGAATTAGAAAAATATGCATTTTTGGAAAATTGCATTTTAGGTCAGAAAAATGTTCACTTTGTTCTAAATATTTTATTTAGACGGCGAAAATTATTTTTGGCATTTTTAGAATTTGTTCTTATACTTTATTAGGATTTTTATTCGGGCAAAATTTTATATAAAAAAAGTTTCCTGCCCGACTGGGCCGAAGGCCCAGCCGAGTAGGCCACCCCACCTCACGCCACCGCCTTCCCGCGCCACGCCATCGTGCTGCCGCCGGACGCCGAGGGGAGTCCGAGCCGGACTCCACCCTGCGACGCCCCCTCCTCCAAGCCGTGCCCCTCGGCCCCTTTATAATGCGCCGCCTCCACCCCGTCCCACCACCGCCGCAGCCGTCGCAAGCCCGCGCCGTCGTCGTCGCCCGCAAGCGTTGCGCCGCCACCGCCGCACGCTGCCGCGCCGCCGCCCGTGATGCCACCCCGCCTCGCCGTTGCCCGCCGCTGCCGGAGATCTTGCTGCCGCCGACCGCCGTTTTTTTTTTGAACCGGTAAAACCGCCAAAACCGCCGCCCGTTTCTTTTAGGTTTTTCGTTAGATCAATTTTTTCTTGAGTTTGCTAATTAGCGAACGGTCACTCGAACGTCACTGTTAGCGAACGTATTCACCCACTTGTCCCTCATAGCGAACGTTCGTTCGTTTGTTTTTTTCTTTTTATTTTATTTTCGGCTAGGGACCTATCCGCGATTATTTTTATCGCAGATTAGCCCCTGATCTTCAAACCCTCGCAACTTTTTGCTCGTTTATCCAAATCCAGTGAAACGAACGCCAAAATCTTCATCTCGAACCCCTCTTTTCAGCTAATCAACTTGAGCATGGTTTTGACATATTAAAATTTGGTTGCAAGCAGATTTGAATTCGAACTTTTTTTGATCGTAGTTTGAGTTTCGTAGCTCCGATTTGATTGATTCTCTTTGCAACGAAGATCTTCAGTTGAACTTTTAGTTTGGATCTTTTCATCTGAGTTTTACCCTTGCATCTATTGCTTTAGTGCTTATGGATGCTATTGTTTGTTTGCGATAGAGTTTCCGGAGTGCGAAGCGTGCTACTACGAGTCACTAGGGTTTTCAGATCGTCAGCAAGGCAAGTAACACTTTGATCATACCCCTTTATTACCCTTTTTTATGCATTAGTGTCAACCCTCAAACATTGCATGGTTAGGATTTGTTAACATGTGGGTTCTGGGAAGTAGATGATGAGGTAGAACCTATTGCCCTGTTATTTCAAACCTTGGGAGTTACTTCTACGTTATGCTTATACTGCTATGATATGCTCGTAGACGTGGTTTAGTTTGAGTGATTCATGACAGATGTAAGAGATTATTGTTAACTAAGGTTTAACCTAAGGTGGCTACTTTAATACACATCTGGGTGGATTGTTTGTGGGCACCTGGGGAATCGAGTGTTGTCCAAGGAGATCCCGGGGAATCCGTGTGATCATCCTGTGGTTCGCCACCCAGGCTCAAAGGGATCATAAGATTGTTCATGCTAGAAACTTTCGTGTGCAGCCACAAGCCATTATGGGCTCTGGCATAGTTGAGTATGTTGTGTGACCTCTTTCAGTGGTAAACTAGCAGATATAGGGGATTGTAGGTGGTACGGTTTACCCGTCGAAGATGTTAATGCTTCTGAAAGACTTTGTCTCAGTCATCCGTTTCTCAAACACCATGTAGTGCGAGAAATCCAATGGAGGAGATCGAGTCTTGTGGGGAAAAGTGTGCAAACCTCTGTAGAGTGTACAAACTAATCATGATTAGCCGTGTCCCCGGTTATGGACATCTTGAGTATCTGGTGCTTGAATTATTATGTTGATCTCATCACTTTACTTAATTAATTTGTTGGGTTATTGATTACAAATTCTGGGATTGAGATGGGGTTTCCATTCTCAATGTTTATCAACCAACTTTGTAGTTAAATAAAATATATTCCTTTGTTGTAGGGAAAAATCAGCTTTATGCAAATGATAACCATAGAGCCTCCACCAGCCATATATGCATGTAGTGATAGTAGTCATCTTGTTCATTGCTCTACAGTGTTATTTTGCCAGCATATTCCATGTGCTGACCCGTTTCAGGCTGCAACGTATTATGTTGCCGACTTTTCAGACGAAGAGTAAGGCACGCTAGGTCGTTGTCGTGCACTCAGCTATGCTGTTGGAGTTGATGGACTCATTTACCTTCGAAGCTTCCGCTATTATCTTATTTAGATGGCCTTCGGCCATATTATTGTATTAGTTCTCTTTTGAGACATTTGATGTAATAAGTGTGTGATTGAAACTCTGTTATAAATCCTTCAAGTACTATGTGTGTCAGCATTACCGATCCAGGGATGACACTTATACACAGAGATTTGACCGTCTGAGGTCGGATCGCTACAAGATGGTATCAGAGCACACGCTGACTGTAGGACGCAACCACTAAGATAAGACATAGGTCACTCTTCTCTACCAATTTCTGACTCCTCTCCATTTTCCACTCTATAGATGGCGGACCCAAGGAACGAGTTTGCTCAACCGGATGAAGACACACCTTTTGGATGACACTTGAAGGAAGTCACTAGGTACGTGAACATCGGAATACCGAGCTTCACCGGGACCTACACCGCCACTTTACCTAAAGAGGGGCATTGGATGATTCGAGTGCATGTTCCAAGAAGGACATTCACGCCAGTTACTGAGCCCATAGAGTTTTCCTTTGATGCACCAACCTGGAGTCTAGGAAAGAGCATGGCAGCCCACATCGCCATGGGACGCATCGGCGAAGTTTACAACAAGGATCTTAAGAACACTACCTACCAGATATGTGGGCGCCGAGATGAGCAATGGGAGATGATCAGCACCAGGAGGGACAAGTCCATCGTAGCCTACATCCAGGAGTTAAACCAGCACATTCACCGCCAGGAGAACCAAATGTGCGCCAGCATGCTAGATCTAAAGAAGGTGATGACCAGGAACATGGAGCTTGAAGAGGAACTCAAGTCTACACGCGATGGATATGAGGAGGAAATTGTAGTATTGCTAGAAAAGAATGAAGACTTGAAGAAGCTAGGAGTATTCATGGTAGATCCCGCACCTGAGGAGGACATCCGTTCTGAAGACTACATCATCATCGACGACACTGACTCCGACCCCGACAGTAGTGATGATGATTACGAAGACGAAGCTGGAGCGGATATCATGGAGTCTTCCACCGATCAAAATTTCTAGTCGACGACCATATTATCAGTAGTATTCCCCCATGTATATAGTAGTAGTCCGAGCATTTTGTAACGGCAGTTAGATCGATTGTATGCCCTTGTTTGAATTGAGTGGTGTGATATGAATGTGTTTGTCTCATGTGCATATGGGTAGTGATTTCTCTTTAGACCTCACTCTATTCTAAATCTCTTCCCTCTAAACCCATCAGATGCCACCGAGACGTGACCCCAGATTTGTTTTCCCACCGAAGCTCACTTAGTTGATCCAACAGCAGAATGCCTTGATGCAGTTGCTAGTCCAGAACCAAGGCAACAACAACAACAACCCACCGCCACCACCTCCAGTTGACAACTTAGCCCCTTTTTTGAGGTTGAATCCGCCGGTGTTTTCCAGTAGCACTGAGCCGATTGTTGCTGATGACTGGCTCCGCAGGATTGGAAGGGAGCTGACCAACGCAGGTTGCACAGATGCGGAGAAGGTGCGCTTTTCCGCACACCAACTGGATGGACCCGCAGCCTCATGGTGGGAGAATTACACCGCCACTTTCCCCATAGCCAATGTCACTTGGGATCAATTTCAACAAGCATTCCGTACTGCACATGTCTCAACTAGAGCTATGAGCATGAAGAAGCGTGAGTTTCGCAACTTACGCCAGGGAAATCGTACTGTGGGGCAGTACGTGGATGAGTTCAGTAAGTTAGCTCGCTATGCCCCGGATGATGTGGCCACAGATGCCGCGAAGCAGGAGAAGTTTATGGAAGGGCTGAATGATGAGCTTAGTATGCAGTTGATGGTAGCAACATTTGCTAACTACCAGGAGTTGGTAGACAGGGCTCTTATGATTGAAAGGAAGCAGCAGCAGATTGAGAGCCGCAAAAGGAAGTATGGCCAAGGGAAGTACAACTCTGGAGCTCAGTAGAAGCCTCGTTTTACCCCGAACTCGGGAGGACACACCCACCATAACCATGGAGGCCACACTCACAATGGAGGAAGTTCACATAACCATAGTGGCCCCAAGAATGGTAATGGGAATGGAGCAAGCAGCAACCAGAACCGTTCCAACCCAGCAACACCCGCTAAGAAGGATCTGAGTCATGTCACCTGCTACAAGTGCGGGAAGACTGGGAACTATGCCAACAATTGTTCTGGGTTGAAGAATGGCAATGGAAATGGAAGCTCTGGGAAGAAGCCCAATCCCTTCACCAGAGGTCAGGTGAACCACATCAACATGGAGGAAGTTGAAGATCAGCCTGACGCAATGATTGGTAAGTTTTTGATTAAGTCGTTTACCGCACTCATTCTTTTTGATACTGGTGCATCGCATTCATACATATCAAGGGGATTTGCGGACAAGTTTAAGTTACCAACCTTAGCCCTTAGGTCACCCATGTTAGTAAGCTCGCCGGGAGCAGAGTATATGGCCAGCCGATGGTGCAATCGGTTACCCTTAACCATTGGTAGCCATGTTTTCCCCTCAGACCTAATAATTTTGGAGTCACAAGGATTGGATATAATACGAGGCATGGATTGGCTATTGAAGTATGGAGGAAACATTGACTGTGCTAGTAAGTCGATACTTCTCACCACCCCTGAGGGAATAGAAGGATCAAGTATGTATTCAGGCATGCGCCAAGGAGGACCCAAGTGAATTCCCTCTCAGGAGTTGTTCAGGAGGAAGTGCCTGTTGTGAAGGATTACCCGGATGTATTTCCAGAGGAACTACCAGGCATGCCACCGGATCGAGACATAGAATTTTTGATTGAGCTGTTGTGAGGCACCAGACCAATATCAAAGAGGCCATACCGGATGCCCGCAAATGATCTGGAGGAAATTAAGAAGCAGAATAAGGAGTTATTGGAGAAAGGTTACATTCGACCAAGTTCGTCACCGTGGGGAGCCCCAGTGATCTTAATTGAGAAGAAGGATGGATCTTTGAGAATGGTTGTTGATTACCATGCATTGAATGAGGTGATGATCAAGAACAAGTACCCACTACCGATGATCAACGATTTGTTTGACCAGCTGCAAGGAGCTAAAGTATTCTCCAAGATCGATCTACGATCAGGATACCACCAGCTAAAGATCCAAGAACATGATATACCTAAGACAGCTTTCACCACAAGGTACGGGCTATATGAGTACACGGTTATGTCATTTGGATTGACTAATGCCCCTGCCTATTTCATGAGTATGATGAACAAGGTGTTCATGGAGTTCTTGAATAAGTTTGTTGTGGTGTTCATTGATGACATTTTGGTATACTCGAAGAATGAAGAGGAACACAAGGAGCATTTGTGTTTAGTTCTCGAGAAGCTCAGGGAACATCAGCTATATGCCAAGTTTAGCAAATGTGATGTTTGAAAGAAGTTGGATTCCTTGGACATGTTATATCAGGAGAAGGTATAGCAGTAGACCCTACCAAGGTTCAGTCAGTCACTGAGTGGTTAGCACCCACCTCAGTTGGAGAGATCCGCAGTTTCCTTGGACTCGCGGGATATTACCGGAGATTCATTGAGAATTTTTCCACGATTGCGAAGCCCATGACGGAGTTGTTGAAGAAGGACACCAAATTCAAATGGACCTAAGAATGTGAGGCTATTTTTCAGGAGTTAAAGAAGCGATTAGTTACAGCCCCAGTGCTAATTCTTCTGGATATACGCAAGGATTTCAGAGTGTATTGTGATGCTTCTCGCCAAGGACTTGGAGTTGTACTCATGCAAGACGGAAGAGTTGTTTCATATGCCTCACGATAGCTTTGACCACATGAGTTGAATTATGCCACACATGATTTGGAGTTAGCAGCCGTAGTGCATGCGCTCAAGGCCTGGAGACATTTTCTTATTGGAAACCGTTGTGATGTGTACACGGATCATAAGAGTTTGAAGTACATTTTCACTCAGAAGGAACTGAATCTCAGGCAAAGGAGATGGTTGGAGCTTATAAAGGATATGATATGAAGTTGCATTATCATCCAGGAAAGGCAAATGTCGTAGCAGACGCTTTGAGTCGGAAGAGTTATGTCAATACCCTCGTAAGCAGAGGATTACCGCAGGAGTTAGTTGACAATCTCAAGGAACTATGTTTAAAGATAGTTCCAAGAGGTTTTGTTGCGGCAATGGAGGTTCAGTCTATGTTATTGGGAAGGATTTGAGAAGCTCAAAAGGATGATAAGGAGATTGCCGAGATAAAGGAGAAGATGAGCAAAGGAAAAGCCAAAGTTTTCGTGAGGATCAGCATGAAAATTTATGGTTTGAGGATCGAGTATATGTACCCAATAAGACAGAGATCAGGAAGTTAATACTTCAGGAGGCCCACGATTCGCCATACCCAATACACCCTGGAAACACCAAGATGTATTTGTATTTGAAGGAGCATTTCTGGTGGACAGGTATGAAGAAGGATATTGCCGAGTATGTAGCCGTATGTGATGTTTGTCAGAGAGTGAAGGACGAACATCAGAAGCCTGCAGGATTATTACAGCCTATGCCGATACCCGAATGGAAGTGGGATAAACATGGCATGGATTTCATTACTGGATTACCCAGGACCCGACCGGGATATGATTCTATCTGGGTAGTAGTCGATCGCTTGACCAAGGTAGCTCACTTTATCCCAGTGAAAACCACCTATACGAGTGCGAAGTTGGCCAAGATATATGACCAGGATCATATGTCTGCGTGGAGTTCCGAGGACCATCGTATCAGATAGAGGAACACAGTTTACTTTGAAGTTTTGGAATCAGTTGCACCAGACTTTGGGTACCAGGCTAGAGTTCAGTACAGCCTTTCATCCGCAGACAGATGGACAGACCGAGAGAGTCAATCAGATTCTGGAGGATATGTTGAGAGCCTGTGCACTAGATTATGGATCTAGTTGGGATGATAATTTACCCTACGCAGAGTTCTCATATAGCAACAGTTATCAGGCTAGTTTGAAGATGGCACCTTTCGAAGCTCTGTATGGAAGGAGGTGCAGGACACCGTTAATGTGGGATGAAGTTGGGGACCGTCAGTTGTTTGGACCAGATTTGATCAAAGAGTCTGAAAAGAAGGTTAAGTTGATTCGCGATAGACTGAAGGTAGCTCAGTCCAAGCAGAAGAGTTATGCAGATACAAAACGCAAGGAGGTAGTCTATGAAATCGGAGACAGAGCATATCTTCGTGTGTCACCACTCCCAGGAGTTAAACGATTTGGAGTTAAGGGAAAGTTAGCCCCGAGATTTGTAGGACCATATCGTGTTCTGGAACGTATGGGAGAAGTTGCCTACAAGTTGGAGTTACCCGAAAGATTGTCAGGAATTCACGATGTGTTTCACGTTTCCTAGTTGAAGAAGTGCCATGCTGAGATGGCCGATATTCCTCTAAGAGATACAGTGCCCCTGGAAGCAATTCAGTTGGATAGTGATCTAACCTACGAGGAGAAACCCGTCAAGATTCTCGGGTTTGCCAGCCGAGTTACGCGCAGCAAGGTTATCAAGTTTTGCAAAGTTTAGTGGAGCCACTATACCGAGGATGAAGCCACCTGGGAGCGAGAAGAAGACCAACGGAAAGACCACCCGCACCTATTTTCTAGCCAACCCGAATCTCGAGGGCGAGATTCATCTTAAGGGGGTAGGTTTGTAACATCCCAATTTTCAATTTGGACGTTATACATAGGTCATCATATGCATATCATATTTTATTTGCATTTTGGTTGTGATCATAGAAATCTTAAGCAACTCAAGGACCCAAGGAGAGAGTTGGAGATTTCAAAAAAAATCATATTTGAATTTTCTCAAATTTAAAAAGAGGATCAATTTGGTTTAAATGTTTGTCTCTCCAAATATTTCTAATATTAAAAAATAAAAGAGAGAAGATAATATGACCTCTTCAAAAGAGAGTGTCGGATCACCGATTCTGGAAAAACCCTTAAGGTTCGAACTCTGGGGTGCGCGCGAAGTTCTTTCCCTCCTACCGATCCACGCCCTAGATTGCTAAGATCTCGCGGACGAACTCACAACACAAAAGACACAAGATTTATACTGGTTCAGGCCACCGTTGTGGTGTACTACCCCACTCTAGTGTGGTGGTGGTAGTGGTGGATTGCCACTTGGGCTGATGATGAACAGTACAAGGGGAAGAACAGCCTCCTGAAGGTTGAGGTGTTCTTGTGCTTGTCGAACTTGTGTGCGTGGATTCGCTCAGCTTGGACTTGCTAGTGAGCTCCCAACTCGATGCCTCCTATGATGGTGGCTAGTTCTACTTATATAGGCCCTGGTCCTCTCCCCAAATATTGAGCGGGAAGGGAGCCAACAACGGCCAATTTGAAAGGGGACAACTAGTATAGCTTATCCTGACAAAAGCGGTCTTCGCCTGCAAAAGGCTCTGGTGGTGACGCCGCCTTGGGCTCCATGGTGACCTTCGCCTTGCCGTCCGGCTGGTCTTGGTCTCGTTGCACCGATATGGAAACCTTTGCCTGATGCCTCGGTACTTCGCGACTGCGCTTGCTTCCTTAACACCAAAGGGGAAACAAGGACACTGCGCGCACTGGCGCCCGCCTGGCGCCCACCTGATCCTGATCGTCGTGGCTCACATCACGAGAACCTCGCGAGGTTCGCCCTGCCTTGATCTCTCCGCCCATCACGACCAAACCTGGTGAGGCCGCTCCTGAGGAGGTCTTGTGTCGTCCGCCTCGTGAGGCTTGGCCCCTCGCGCGGGTCTTGAACGCCTTGTTGATGAAGACGGGCCGTACGGGCCCACGCGCAGAGCCACGCCATGGGCCGCAAGCAGGCAAGTCTTGGGACCCCCGTTCCCAGAACGCCGACAGAGAGGAATATTGGAGGAATTTTTTTAAAATCAAATATATATTTTATTTGGATTTTATTTGAATTAGAAAAATATGCATTTTTGGAAAATTGCATTTCAGGCCAGAAAAATGTTCACTTTGTTCTAAATATTTTATTTAGACGGTGAAAATTGTTTTTGGCATTTTTAGAACTTTTTTAATATTTTATTAGGATTTTTATTCGGGCAAAATTTTATAAAAAAAAAGTTTCCTGCCCGACTGGCCGAAGGCCCAGCCGAGCAGGCCGCCCCACCTCGCGCCACCGCCTTCCCGCGCCACGCCGCCATGCAGCTGCTGGACGCCGAGGGGAGTCCGAGCCGGACTCCACCCCGCGGTGCCCCCTCCTCCAAGTCGCGCCCCCGGGCCCCTTTATAATGCGCCGCCCCGCCGCCGCCTCCACCCCGTCCCACCACCGCCGCAGCTATCGCAAGCCCGCGCCGCACGCTGCCGCGCCGCCGCCCACGACACCGCCCTGCCTCGCCGTCGGAGATCTCGCCGGATCTCGCCGCCACCGACCGCGGTTTTTTTTGTTGAACCGGTAAAACCGCCGCCCTTTTTTTTAGGTTTTTCGTTAGATCAATTTTTTTCTTGAGTTCTCTAATTAGCGAACATTCACTTGAACGCCACTGTTAGCGAACGTATTCGCCCGCTTGTCCCTGATAGCGAACGTTCGTTCGTTAGTGTTTTTCTTTTTATTTTATTTTCGGCTAGGGACATATCCGCGATTATTTTTATCGTAGATTAGCCCCTGATCTTCAAACCCTCGCAACTTGTTGCTCGTTTATCAAAATCTAGTGAAACCAACGCCAAAATCTTCATCTCGAACCCCTCTTTCGAGTTAATCAACTTGAACATGGTTTTGACAAATTAAAATTTGGTTGCAAGCAGATTTGAATTCGAACTTCTTTTGATCGTAGTTTTAGTTTCGTAGCTCTGATTTGATTGATTCTCTTTGCAAATCGAAGCTCTTCAATTGAACTTTCAGTTTGGATCTTTTCATCTAAGTTTTACCCTTGCATCTATTGCTTGAGTGCTTATGTATGCTATTGTTTGTTTGCGATAGAGTTTCCGGAGTGCGAAGCGTGCTACTACGAGTCACTAGGGTTTTCAGATCGTCAGCAAGGCAAGTAACACGTTGATCATACCCCTTTATTACCCAGTTTTTATGCATTAATTTCAACCCTCAAACATTGCATGGTTAGGATTTGTTAACATGTGGGTTCTGGGAAGTAGATGATGAGGTAGAACTTATTGCCATGTTATTTCTAACCTTGGGAGTTACTTCTATGGTATGCTTATACTGCTATGCTATGCTCGTAGACGTGGTTTGGTTTGAGTGATTCATGACAGTTGTGAGAGATTATTGTTAACTAAGGTTTAACCTAAGGTTGCTACTTTAATACACATCTGGGTGGATTGTTTGTGGGCACCTGGGGAATCCAGTGTTGTCCAAGGAGATCCCGGGGAATCCGTGTGCTCATCCTATGGTTCGCCACCCAGGCTCAAAGGGACCATAAGATTATTCATGCTAGAAACTTCCGTGTGCAGCCACAAGCCATTATGGGCTCTGGCATTGTTGAGTATGTTGTGTGACCTCTTTCAGTGGTAAACTAGCGAATGTAGGGGATTGTAGGTGGTATGGTTTACCCGTCGAAGGAGTTAATGCTTCTAAAAGACTGTGTCTCGGTCATCCGTTTCTCAAACACCATATAGTGCGAGAAATCCAACGGAGGAGATCGAGCCTTGTGGGGAAAAGTGCGCAAACCTCTGCAGAGTGTACAAACTAATCATGATTAGCCATGTCCCCGGTTATGGACATCTTGAGTATCTGGTGCTTGAATTATTATGTTGATCTCATCACTTTAGTTAATTAATTTGTTGGGTTATTGATTACAAATTCTGGGATTGAGATGTGGTTTCCATTCTCAATGTTTATCAACCAACTTTGTAGTTAAATAAAATATATTCCTTTGTTGTAGGAAAAAATCAGCTTTATGCAAATGATAACCATAGAGCCTCCACCAGCTATATATGCATGTAGTGATAACAGTTATCTTGTTCATTGCTCTACAGTGTTATTTTGCCAGCATATTCCATGTGCTGACACGTTTCGGGCTGCAATGTATTATGTTGCAGACTTTTCAGATGAAGAGTAAGGTGCGCTAGGTCGTTGTCGTGCACTCAGCTATGCCGTTGGTGTTGATGGACTCATTTACCTTCGAAGCTTCCGCTGTTATCTTATTTGTATGACCTTCAGCCATATTATTGTATTAGTTCTCTTTTGAGACATTCGATGTAATAAGTGTGTGATTGAAACTCTGTTGTCAATCCTTCAAGTACTGTGTGTGTCAGCATTACCGATCCAGGGATGACACTTATACACAGAGATTTGACCCTCTGAGGTCGGATCGCTACAATGGTGGATAAGTTAGTTTAGCAGGAGGGGCTATTGTCACATGGAGTTCAGAAAAGTAGCCAAATTTTGTCTTGAGAAACGGATGACCGAGACATAGTTAGTTTAGCAGGAGGGGCTAATGTCACATGGTGTTTGACAGAATGTTAGGGTGACCCAGGGGATTTTGTTGGATATGAGACCCGGCATGATGGTGTCTCCTTAGATGGTAGTGATGATGGAAGGGTATATTTGGTAAAACAAGAAAGGTGTCAGTGCAAGTCTTGAGGAAATTCAGTTCTAGACCCAAACTTCAAGGAATCATCTGGTGGACTTTCATGATGAAAATTGAGGTGATCCTCTGGACCTAAGGTTTTAAATGGAAAGACTACAAGATGGAAAAGTTTCAGAACTGTTTGAGCAAGGAAAAATACAGTGGTAGTTCAATGCTCAAACTGGTCTAGAATTGAAAAGAGGGTGTTGTGGTCGAAATTTTCAAAATACTTGGATACAGTTTAGCACAAGAACGATCTATAGGCATCAGAGGATCTCACAAAATTTTGTAGCATTTAAAAATTATTTGAAATAGTTTTAGTGCAATAGAAACATTTCAGAGTTTAAAATACCAGTAAAACATTTTTTGTGAAAATTTTTATTATGAAAACATTTCCTACTAAATTTTAAAAGGTAAACGAAATTATTAAGAAAAACTTTCAACCACACAATATTTTTCAAAAGTTTATATTGGAGGGAAGGATTTTGGAAAACAGAAAAAAGAAAAGATTCTTGAATTAATAAAATACCTAATATAATTCAAAATTTTATTTTTATCAAAATTATATTTGTAAAAATATGGTTTAAATTTTTGGGGTGTTACATATCTTATCCCACAGGTGTCAATGCATGTATTGCGTGTTGGTAGTGTTAGAGTTAATTAACATGTGTTAATTATGGGGTAAATCTCCCCTTGTTAACCGTCGCATCTGTATGTAATGGTGCATCCTCTGATTGCATCCCCTCAACTTTTGTATAATCATCACTATCAATGAAATAGAGACACTATTCATGGTTACATCATGTTCTCGTTTACTTTTACTCTCAACACATTATTAGCCACGTTAGTTCTACCAAAGAGCGAAACAGAGAAGGGAGGAACAAGCACTCACCGGTGAGATCTATGACCTTGTCTCTTTCTTCCTCCGTCTGATCCGCGAGGACAACCGCTGGTGTCATCCACTCCCTCTGTCCCATAATATAAGAATGTTTTTGACACTACACTAGTGTCAAAAACATTCTTATATTATGGGACGGAGGGAGTACTTACTTGCCACCGCCATGGAGTTGGTGGACTCTGGCGCCTCCGTCCCTGGATGCATATCCCATCCATCATTTCAGCCATCGCGCAGCTAGACGTGGTGCCTGTGGTGGTCACCGCTAAGGGAGTTCTGGACTAGGGGGTCCTCAGGTTGCCGGCCTATCTTTCGTGGGCCGGGCTATGTGGCGGCACTGCATCCGGACAACAGATCCTTTTTGTGCCTTGGTGTGTACTCCAAGTCAGGGTGGAAGATTCAGCATACTTGTTCCCTTGATGTAACCGACTATGTGTAACCCTAGTACCCATGGTGTCTATATAAACTAGAGGGTTTAGTCTGTAGAGGCTAGAGACATCCATCATCCTACTAGCTTAGGGTTTAGTTCATCTAATCTCGTGGTAGATCGACTCAGTAATCCTCATATACACAAGCGATATAATCGAGTAGAACGTAGGGTTTTACCTCCTAGAGAGGGCCCGAACCTGGGTAAATACCGTGTCCCACATCCCTTGTTCCCCATCGGTGCAAGATCCACAGTTTGGGACTCCCTACCCGAGATCCGCCGGTTTTGACACTGACATTGGTGCTTTCATTAGAGAAATAAAACACCCCGAGTGGTTGGTGAATCTGGTCATGGTACCCAAAAAAGACAAATCCTGGCGGCCGTGTGTCGATTTTAAGGACCTCAATAAGGCTTGCCCCAAGGATCCCTTTCCTTTACCCCGAATAGCCTAGATCATCGACGCCACCGCTGGGCATGACTCACTGGGCTTCCTTGACGCCTACTTTGGGTATCACCAAATCAAGATGAAGGAGTCCGACCAACCAGCAACTGCATTCATTACACCCTACGGACCATTTTGCTTCAACACAATGCCCTTCGGGTTGAAAAACGTAGGCGCAACATACCAGCGCATGATTCAAACATGCTTGGAAAATCAAATTGGTAAAATAGTCGAACATATGTAGATGATGCGGTCATTAAGACCAAACATGTCAGCCAGTTGGTAGACGACCTCCGCCAGACCTTCGAAAACTTGAGAACATATGATATGCGGCTTAACCCGGACAAATGTGTTTTCGGAGTTCCCGCCGAAAATCTGCTCGGATTCATTGTCTCCCATAGAGGGATAGATGCCAATCCGGCTAAAAGCCGAGCTCTGTCCCAATTGGCTATACCCACAGAGCTCAAACACGTCCAGAAGCTGGCCAGTTGCGTTGCAGCCTTGAGTCGTTTCATCTCTCGCCTTGGTGAAAAGGCCCTGCCACTCTATAAATTACTCAAAAGACCAAAACTTCGAATGAACCGATGAGGCAACCGCCGCACTAGAGGAGATAAAAACACTGCTAGCAGGCAATCCTATTTTGAAAGCACCTGGCGTAGGCAAACCTACGTTGCTATACATCTCAGCCACGTACCAGGTCGTGAGCGCTGTACTCGTGGTAGAACGAGAGGTAGAAGGCCATAAGTTTCGGGTGCACAAATATGTTTACTATGTATCAGAAGTGCTCACCCCGTGCATATCCTGATATCCACACTATGAGAAGATAACCTACACAGTTTTTATGGCATCCTGAAAGCTCCGACACTACTTTCAAGAGTGTTCGGTCACGGTGGCATCCGAGGTACTGTTAAATGACATTATCAACAATAGGGATGCCACAGGTCGCATCGCCAAATGGGCCATAGAGATCCTCCCCTTTGAAATTGTGTACAAGCCACGCGAGCTATTAAATCTCAGGTACTAGCTGATTTTCCGGCTGAATGGACGGAAGCTGAGCTTCCCTTGGAATATAGTACGTACTCACATTGGACAATGTATTTTGATGGATCCAAGATGTTAGCCGAAGTAGGGGCTGGGCTAATCCTTACGTCCCCTACAGGCGATACTATGCGGTACGTACTACAGATCATGTACACAGACTCCAACAAGGCAGCCGAATATGAAGCCCTGATGCATGGTCTTCGGATTGCATCGTCAATGGGTGTACAGCAACTCGAGGAGCGCGGAGATTCTAACCTCAACATCTCTCAAGTCAACGGCGAATTCTACATCAAAGACCCCAAAATGGCGGCATACCGAAATGTCTTCTTAAAAATATCAGCCCGGTTCGAAGGGTTAGTATTTCACCATGTCTCTAGAGACAGCAATCAAGCCACGGACATCCTCGCCCGAATGGGAGCTAAACGCGGCCCAGTGCCAAAGAACACCTTCTTACAACATCTTTTCAAGCCATCTATGGTGTGCCAAGACGGGGACAAGGATTCGGCAGCCAATGGCCCAGGCCAAATCATCCCTCCGACAATTGAGCCAGACTCCGACATCATCGGCGGCTCCGCGCTTGAGGAATCACCTTCGGCTCATGAACTCGTGGCCTTAACTGCGCCATGGACTGAGCCCTTACTGGCCTACCTTCTATGACATGAGCTCCCCGATGATCAAACCGAGGCACGGTGCATATTCCAGCGCTCCAAAGCCTACAAGGTCCATTTGGGCAAGCTTACCAGAAAAGCACTGCCGGCGTCCTACAGCGGTGCATATCAAAAACGGAGGGGCAGCAGCTTTTGGTTGAGATATACGCTAGCATGGCGGCCACCACGTGGCAGCTCGCGCCCTGGTAAGCAAGGCCTTCCGAGAAGGGTTTTTCTAGCCCACTGCTCGTGCAGATGCCCATACTTTAGTCCAACCTTGTGTTGGATGCCAGCTTTTTGCAAATCAAAGCCACGTGCCCCCCATGGCCCTCGGGACTATACCAATTACCTGGCCTTTTGCAGTCCGGGGGCTGGATATGGTTGGACCACTTAAAGGGGGAACCAAGAAAAAGAAATACCTAGTGGTCATGGTCGACAAATTCACTAAATGGATCGAAGCAAAGCCAGTAACTTCAGCAAAGTCCGGACCGGTTATCGACTTTATATCTTGCGTGGTACACCGTTACGGTGTCCCTCACAGTATCATAACGGATAATGGATCCAATTTCACGGCCTAGGAAGTCAAGGACTGGTGCGCTAACATGGGCATCAAGCTCGACTATGGTTCGGTGTACCACCCACAGACCAATGGACAAGTCGAACGGGCCAATGGACTAATCATGAGTGGCATAAAGCCTCGCCTGGTTCATTCCCTGAAGAAATCTGATTTTCACTGGGTGTAAGAGCTTGACTCCATACTATGGGGACTATGTACTAGCCCCAACTGATCAACGACATACACACCCTTCTTCATGGTTTACGGCGCAGAAGCAGACCTCCCTTATGATATCATTCACGACGCACCTAGAGTGCGCATGTACGAGGAAAAGAAAGCCGGGTTGGATCGGCAGGATGACCTGGATGCCTCAGAATAAGAGTGGAATGTAGCTCGGGCTAGCTCTACATTTTACCAATAGCAGGCCCGACGCTACCAGAGCAGTGAAGTTCGGGCGAAGACATACAAGGCCCTTTCATAATCGATGAAGTGCTAGCAGGAGGAGCATATCATATTCGCAACCCAGCCGACGACCGCCTCGAACCAAACCCCTGGAACGCGGCTCGGCTTTGACGCTTCTACGGCTAGTACGACCACGTCAGTTCCACTAGCCTTTTCTTTATTGTAATTTTTTCTCTTTACTCCCGGGGAATTAGCACCTCCCGGGCTCTATCTGGATAAACAGAACTGTGTTTAGGCCCTTTTAGTACACATTTTCAAATGTACTACCCAGATTTACCTGAGGGCTCCTTTAAAGCAGCCAATCAATATACTTTTCGTGCACCTAATCGTCTCTGTCACGTTTGCACTCTCCCAAATAATTTTTAATCCATCATATGCACTGATTTGACTTAAGTTTTTGCTAAGCTGGGCTGCATGGCTCCTGTGCTTACCCCCTATGTTCCCAATTGTTCGGCTAGAGGGTAAAGGGAGCACCTCCATGATTGTTACGACCGGGTCAACCACGTACGTACCTCAGACGAGTGAAGCCGAAAGCTAGCATTCTTAAGAACATAATGGGTCGGCGACGAGGGAGATTACAATAAGTTAGGTGTTCGCCACCAAGACTTGGGGATTCGGTCCCCGCACCAATTAGTATTCGCATACTTCAGGTATCCGAATACAACGTCTCTGTTTAGCATGATGAACCTGAAGAAAGGAACCCATGGAGGAACTATTTTTTTCAGAAGATGTTGCTTACGTTAAAAATTAATGTAACATAACTCTCCGCACATGTTTTTGTCTGTTCGTACCAAAAGGCCGGATTGCCTAGTTACCGGAAGTGATTTCCTGTTACCTCAGGTCACATAGTACGGAACACGCCCCGACCACTGGCCGGGGAGGCAGAAGACGATGGCCGGTTAAGACAACATTTACAGTACGGTTCGAGAATGTTTGATGTAAAGTACGTAGATACATAGAATAGAACACCTCACTCTTTGTCCACATTGTCTATTAAGCTATCTAGGGCACAATCGTGTTGGGAGAATCAAGATGTGATGTCTGCTTGAACTACGTCGGCATTTCCCCAAAGAGGAAGAGATGATGCAGCACATCAACGATAGGTATTTCCCTCAGTGATGAGACCAAGGTTATCGAACCAGTAGGAGAACCACGCAACGTTACGTGAACGGTACCTGCACACAAATAACAAATACACGCAACCCGACGTATTAAAGGGGTTGTCAATCCCTTTCGGGCAAGGGCGCCAGAAATTGGCAAATGGACGTGAGAAAGTTGTAATAAATTGATACATAGATCGCCAAATAAAATAAAGTGTAGCAAGGTATTTTTGTATTTTTGGTTTAACAGATCTGAAAATAAAAGAAAATAAAAATAGATCGCAAAGGCAAATATAATAAAGAAGAGACCCGGGGGCGTAGGTTTCACTAGTGGTTTCTCTCGAGAAAAATAGCAAACGGTGGATGAACAAATTACTGTTGGGCAATTTATAGAGCTTCAAATAATCGTGACGATATCCAGGAAATGATCATTATATAGGCATCACGTCCAAGATTAGTAGACCGACTCCTGCCTGCATCTACTACTATTACTCCACACATCGACCGCTATCCAGCATGCATCTAGTGTATTAAGTTCATGGAAAACGGAGTAATGCAATAAGAACGATGACATGATGTAGACAAGATCTATTTAAGTAGAAATAGACCCCATCTTGTTATCCTTAATGGCAACGATACATACGTGTCGGTTCCCCTTCTGTCACTGTGATCAAGCACCGTAAGATCGAACCCATCACAAAGCACCTCTCCCATTGCAAGATAAATAGATCAAGTTGGCCAAACAAAACCCAAATATCGGAGAAGAAATATGAGGCTATAAGCAATCATGCATATAAGAGATCAAAGAAGACTCAAATAACTTTCATGGATAAAAAGATAGATCTGATCATAAACTCAAAGTTCATCGGATCCCAACAAACACACCGCAAAAAGAGTTACATCATATGGATCTCCAAGAGACCATTGTATTGAGAATCAAAAGAGAGAGGAAGCCATCTAGCTACTAACTACGGACCCGTAGGTCTACAAAGAACTACTCACGCATCATCGGAGAGGCACCAATGGGCATGATGAACCCCTCCGTGACGGTGTCTAGATTGGATCTATGGTTTCTGGAACTTGTGGCGGCTGGAATTGATTTTCGTTGACTCCCCTAGGGTTTCTGGAATATTGGGGTATTTATAGAGCAAGAGGCGATGCAGGAGGCCACCGAGGTGGGCACAACCCACCTGGGCGCGCCTGGGGGCCCAGGCGGGCCCTGGTGGGTTGTGCCCCCCTCAGGGCACCCCCAGGTGCTTCTCCGACCAATTGGGTGTCTTCTGGTCCATAAAAAATCCACAAAAAGTTTCTCTGCGTTTGGACTCCGTTTGATATTGATTTCCTGCGATGTAAAAAACATGCAGAAAACAGCAACTGGCACTGGGCAGTATGTCAATAGGTTAATACCAAAAAATGATATGAAATGACTATAAAATGATTGTAAAACATCCAAGAATGATAATATAACAGCATGGAACAATAAAAAAATATAGATATATTGGAGACGTATCAAGATGCAGGCATCACTTGGTCATATACCAAATGAAGAGGTATTTCCTGCCCACCCGGTACTACTGGTCCCACACGAGCCATCCGCCCGGGCTCGAGTTTAGTGAATCGGGTCTTCACCATAGCCCATGATTCTCGTGCCCCCTCCCAACAGGCCGATATCTTCCATAACTCAAAGTGTCGCCGAGCTCCTTTAAAATGATTAGTCAGTTTGGCCATATAGTTCGGCGCCATCTCGGTCGGCCATAACGCCCTTGACCAGTTTTTTCATACCTTTTCGAGCTTTCTCATGAACCACAGACAGTTCCTTTAGATTCCCGCCAAGGGACTTGACCTCTTCTCCGGGCTACCCAGTCAGGACACCCAGCACAAAGCATGGCATGTATTTTACACTCAAGCCCTACGCATGTCTATGTACATCCAAAGCTTAAATAACACTTCCTGAACATGCCACTTTTTAATCTCTGGTTCTCTCCGAGAGCCTGTGCCAATTGAGTTTTCAAACTCTCCAGTTCTTTGGCCTGCTGCTAGTTCTCCGCCTTCAGTTTGTTGTTCTCCTCATGGCTTTGTTTCAGCACCCGAAGACCGGATTCGTGCTGTGACTCGGCATACCGTTGAGACTCTTTGGCGGCATCCAGGTCCTTTTGTAGTTGACCTATGGATTCAGTTGCTATAAAGAAATCCAGTGTCAAACAGGCTACCTCGGCATAATTGATGCACATTTGAAAAAAATCCTCACCATGGGCTTCGCTGGTGAACTTCTTCACCACCTCCAGTTCGGCTTCTGTATCAGCCAACTGCGTCCGATTTAAATCAAGGTCCTCTGACAATTTTTTGTTCTGGTCCCTTGAGGCCTGCAGAAAACCATGACTACATGTCGTCACAGACCCTTAATTCGGCCGTTCCGCCTGAATCAAGGCTCGGGGGCTATTGGGTTAAGAATTTATGTCCGGTTGTCAAAACCTATCTCTTACCTGCATATTTCTAGATAGAAGGATGGCAATCCTTTCCAGGCCTGTTGGGCTGCTCTGAGGTATGTGTCTACCGAATTAAAAGCATTGAATTCCTGATCGAAAAAAGCAACATGACGTAGGGATTCCTTCTGTTGCCGATGGTTCATCACACTTTCAACTTCAGATTGGTGACCAAAACATTCTCAGGATCCTCTAAGGGCTGACCTTCGATGGAACGCCCCGCATGGACCCCTGCCTGTGCTGAGGATCTCCAACTGCGCCCCGATGCCTCCTTGATGTCTTCAGACAGTGGGGTGGTGTGTTTCTCCTACAGGCCCTGGGGAATGTTAACAGAGCCCATAGTGGCGAGGTCAATAAGGATCCGGTTGTAATCTTAAATTACATTACCTTTTTTTGAAGGTACGGTTGATGTAGCCCCTGCGGCTGCCTTCGCTTGGAAGCTCCATTGTTGGCTGGTGTCGGCACGGTCCCCGTCGATGTTTGGCGTGAGGTACGGCGACCCTTGGGAGTAGAAGTCAGCGTACTCAGAGTGGCATGAGGCAAACGCCCCGTTTGAGAAGAGGCCTTCGTGCTACTTACGATGGAGGAAGGGAGGGCCCCAGGGTGATCAGCTATAAGGGCCACCTTGGACCCATCGAGGATCTCCTGGAAGAAAACCCTGTCTTCAAAATCAATGGACGTCTCTGGGTCCTCATGAAATCCCGGATCGTCGTCGCGGGAATGGTCCTCCGGTTGGGGGGATGGGCAGCTGATGCTCTGGACCTGGCGTCTCCAGTTCTTTTCGAAAGAAACAATATGGCTGATTAGTATACGGACATAATGTCCAGGCTATAATACAAACATGTGCTTACCCATTCAATGGGATTGTAGTCCGAGTAGCCGTTCCAGTTCCTTGGGGGGCGAACTCTTCTTCCTCTCCTTTGAACAAACCCGCCAATATGGCAGCCATCGCTGCTTGGTTGTCCGGCCCCTGCCGCTTATAACGGGTTGTGTCACTTGTCCCGTTGTAGCACCACAAGGGGTGCATCCTTTGCTGAAGAGGTTGCACGCATCGGTCGATTGCTGCGGCCATCACGTCAATGATACATCTCCATCGTATCTACTTTCCCTAACGCTTTTCTCTTGTTTTGGACTCTAATTTGCATGATTTGAATGAAACTAACCCGGATTGGCGCTGTTTTCAGCACAACTACCATGGTGTTGTTTTTGTGCAGAAATGAAAGTTCTTGGAATGGGACAAAACTTTTTGGAGAATGTTTGTGGAATAAAAGAAAAACACTAGAGCCAAGAACCACCGGAGGGGGGCCCCGGGTGAGCACAACCCACCAGGACGCGCACCCTCCTGGCACGCCTAGGTGGGTTGTGCCCACCTGGTGGCCCCGCTGACCCTATCTCCGACGATATAAAATCCTATTTTTGGAGAAAAAAATCAAGGAGAAAGAATTCTCACGTTTCACGAGACAGAGCCACCGCCGCCTCCTATTTTTCATGGGGAGGCCAGATCTGGAGTTCGTTTGGGCCTCCGGAGAGGGGAATCATCGATCTTCGTCATCACCAACCCTTCTCCAATGCCAATTCCATGATGCTCCCCACCGGGAGTGAGTAATTCCTTCGCAGGCTCATTGGTCGGTGAGGGAGTTGGATGAGATTCATCATATAATCGAGTTAGTTTTGTTAGGGCTTGATCCCTAGTATCCATTATGTTCTCAGATTGATGTTGCTATGACTTTGCCATGCTTAATGCTTGTCACTTTGGGCCCAGGTGCCAGGATTTCAGATCTGAACCGTTCATGTTATCACCATTATATCTATGTTCTAGATTCGATCTTGCAAGTTATAGTCACCTGCTATGTGTTCTGATCCGCAAACCCCAGAGTGACAATAGTCGGGATAGTTTCCGGTGATGACCGTAGTTTGAGGAGTTCATGTATTCACTAAGTCCTAACGCTTTGTTCCGGTTCTCTATTAAAAGGAGGCCTTAATATCCCTTAGTTTCCTTATGGACTATTTACGGAATACATGCCTACATTGTATTTATGAACCGGAGCTAGTTTTGTATCACCCTAGGTTATGACTGTTATATGATGAATATCATCCAACGAATTCACCGATCCAATGCCTATGAGTTTTTCACATATTGTTCTTGCTAAGTTACTATTGTTATTGCTACTGTCACAACTGCTCCAAAATCATTGCTATCACTGTTACTATTACTACTACTGTTACCACTGCTATCAAAACTATCATATTACTGTGCTACTGATCACTTTGCTGCAGATAATTAATATCCAGGTGTCGTTGAATTGATAACTCAGCTGCTAATACTTGCAAATATTCTTTGGCTCCCCTTGTGTCGAATCTATAAATTTGGGTTGAATACTCTACCCTCGAAAACTGTTGCGATCCCCTATACTTGTGGGTTATCAAGACCTTTTTCTGGCGCCGTTGCCCGGGAGCATAACTATATTTGTTGAGTCACTTGGGATTATTATCAATCTATCATTATGAAGAATCTAAAGGATACTAAGACTAAGATTTTTTCCCTCTAAGACGAGGGGAGGTAAGGAACTTCCATCTAGCTCTGCACATGATTCGCCTTCTATTTTGAGTAGACTTACAACACCACCACATGCTATTAATCCTGATATGTCGCAAGTTATCGATGATGCTACTTCTGCTATGAATGCTCATGATGATGCTAGTACCTTGCTTGATGATGATGTGCCACTAAGTGAATTTCTTGATGAAAAAATTGCTAGAGCTAAAGTTATAGAGAATGAAATTATTGAAATTGATGAGATCACTGAAACTGATGCAGTACTTGAAACTGGAAATCTTGAAACACCTATTAGACCTAGCGCTCCTAGATATGAATTGCCCAAAGTACCTGAGGGTTATGTTATGGATGAGGAGACAACTAGAGACTTTCTTGCTTGCAATGATAGAGATGACCTAAAGAAATTATTATGCAAACCGAAAGCAAAATCTTTGAATGCTAGAATGAAATGTGATCCTCAGTTCGCTACCTCACCTATCGTTGTTACTAATAAGGATTATGAATTCTCTGTCGACCCAGAGTTAATTACTCTGGTTGAATCTGATCCTTTCCATGGTTATGAAACTGAAACTGTTGTGGCACACCTTACTAAATGAAATGATATAGCCACCCTATTTGCTCATGATGAGAAGATTCGCTTTTACTACATTCTCAAATTATTTATGTTCTCATTAAAGGGTGATGCTAAGATATGGTACAATACTCTTGCTCCTGGTTGTGTGCGTAGTCCCCAGGATAAGATTTACTATTTCTCTGAAAAATATTTTCCTGCTCATAAGAAACAAGCTGCCTTACAGGAAATATTTAACTTTCTGCAAATTGAAGAAGAGAGTCTCCCACAAGCTTGGGGGAGGCTTCTCCAATTGCTTAATGCTTTGCCTGGTCATCCTCTTAACAAAAATGAAATACTTGATATCTTCTATAATGGACTAACCGATGCTTCTAGGGACTTCCTAGATAGTTGTGCTAGTTGTGTTTTCAGGGAATGAACTATTGAACAAGCTAAGGAATTATTGAATAATATATTGAAAAATTACGATGATTGGACTCTTCTTGAACCACCGCCTAAACCCAATCCGAAGGAGAGGGGTATCTTATATCTAAGTCCTGAAGATATGCAAGAGGCAAAGAAATCTATGAAGGAAAAAGGTATTAAAGGAGAGGATGTTAAAAAATTACCTCCTATGAAGAAATACATGGACTTGACACACCACCACCAAAGGTGGTAGAGGTAAATTCTTTATTGAAAATTGATGAAAGTGATATCCCTTACAATAAACATCCTAGTCAATGCCCTTATGAGTTTGACAACTACGTTAGAAAACAAGATCACTTCATTGCCAATGTTATGAAACAATTGAAATATAATTCTGATATGATTGCCCGCTTGAGTGACATGTTATTTAGAATCGCTAATGACGTAAGAGGTGTAGGAAAACATGCTTCTATGGTTCAAACTCAACTAGAACAAGTTGCTAAATCTCAAAGAGAGTTGCTTGATTAAATGAATAATAATATAAATGAATTTGCTGTTAGAGTAGCAACTAGAGGAGGTAAAATGACTCAGGAACCACTTTATCCTGAGGGACACCCTAAAAGAATTGAACAAGACTCTCAAAGAATTAACACTGATGCACCTAGTCCTTCTAAAAAGAAAAAGAAAAAGAAAAATGATAGGACTTTGCATGCTTCTAGTGAACCTGAGATAGAAAAACCTCCTGATAATAATGATGTTTTTATTTCTGATGCTGAAACTCAATCTGGTATTGAACATTCACCTAGTGACAATGAAAAAGATAATGATGATGTTCATGAAGATACTCAACCAGACAATGATAAACAACCAGATAATGATGGTGAAATAGAACCTGTTGTTGATCTTGATAACCCACAACCTAAAAATAAAAGATACGATAAAAGAGACTTCATTGCTAGAAAACATGGGAGAGAAAGAGAACCATGGGTTCAAAAACCCATGCCCTTCCCGCCTAAATCAACTAAGAAAAAGGATGATGAATAATTTGAACGCTTTGCTGAAATGCTTAGGCCAGCCTTTTTGCGCACTCGCTTGACTGATATTTTGAAGATGGCCCCTTATGCAAAGTACATGAAAGACATCATCACTAATAAGAGAAAAATACCTGAAGCTAAAATCTCCACCATGCTTGCTAATTATTCTTTTAAGGATGGAGTACCTAAAAAACTTGGAGATCCGGGAATACCAACTATACCTTGCTCCATCAAAAGAAATTATGTCAAAATTGCTTTGTGTGATTTGGGAGTTGGTGTTAGTGTTAGTGTTATGCCTTTCTCGTTTTATAAAAGACTTGAATTGAATAAACTCACACCTACTGAAATATCTTTCAAATGGCTAACAAATCAACTGCCATACCTATCGGTATTTGTGAGGATGTGCCTGTTGTTGTTGCAAATGTTACTATCTTAACTGACTTTGTTATACTTGAGATGCCCGAGGAGGACAGCATGTCGATTATCCTTGGTAGACCCTTCTTGAATACTGCAGGGGTTGTTATTGATTGCAATAAAATCAAGGTCACTTTTCATATCAATGGCAATGAGCATATAGAGCACTTTCCGAACAAACAATTCCATGTGAATGGTATTAATGTTATTCAAAAATCTCCGACACTCACTATTGGAGTTTTCAACCACCTCTACCTACTGCCAAAAAGAAATATGAAGTCCTTATTGTTGGGGACATGCATATCCCCGTTGAGGTAACTTAGTGTCTTACAAAAGTTCTTCGGTTTCATGCTAATTGGAAGTGGTTGTTAATAAGACCTGATCAACCTTATTAATGGATTATTTTTTAGAGGTATGAAGTTGATGAATTTAGTAAGCACCACCTTCTCTTCCCAACCTTTGTTTCCTGTTTTCATTAGTTAAATAAAATAAAATGCCATGTTTTGTCTGTTTTCTGAATTTCCCGTGCAATAAAAAAATGACCCAAAAATAAAAGTTCCCAGAATGCCCTAAAAATTTAATATGATTTTTCTGAATATTACTGAATTTTTAGTGCAAATAACATCAGATGGTGGTGCACTAGGTGGGCACAACCCACCTGGGCGCGCCAGCAACCCTAGGCGCGCCTGGTGGGTTGTGGTCCCCATGTGGGCCCCCTCACTTATCCCTTTAACCCATGTCATCACCTACCTCCAGAAAAAAAATCACCATTGCTCTCTCTCTCTCTCTCTCTCGTGTTCTTGCTCTCAAACCCGCAGATTTCGATCTATTTGCTCGAAGCTCCGTTTCCGGAACTGTTTTGGGGAATTGCTACTTGGTATGTGACTCCTCCATTGGTCCAATTAGTTTTTGCTTTAGTGGATTGTATTTTGAATAATTAGCTAATCTTGGTGCTGTTGTAGATGAGCTTGCATGTTGAATTCTTAGAGTTCTAAGTAGTTCGAATGCTCAATATAGCCTCTATGTATCCCTATGACACTACAAAAAAAAGACACTTCCGTGATGATATGTGTTTGTCACAGTAGGTCACGTTTTCTGTCATGCATGTACATCCATGACAAATTTATGACAGAATCAGGATAGTCATACCTGTGCTGTCGTAGAAGTGTTCCATGACATTACGAAAATTATCATCACGGAAGTGTCCACTTCCATGATGATAAATCGCGCGTCATAGAAGTGCTTTCGTCAAGGGTGACCGACATGTGGCATCCACCATAACGGGACGCCGTTAAGCTATCGGGTCCGGTTTTGGATCCGATAACCCGTTAACAGCCCGGGCCAATGGGAATTTTCCATGTGTAAAATTCTCATTAGCTGGAGGAAACACGTGTCGGCTCAACGTTCGGACAGATGTCATCCACTCATTGGACAGGAGGCGCCTATGATACGTCGACACGTGGCACGGCCCAACAGAGGCCCATTCCAGTGAAAAGGTCGGGCCTGTCAAAATAAGCGGGCGGGCCCATTAGCGGCCTACTTAAGTCAGGCCCATTTACAAGTACGACCCATACAAATTACACAGAATCGGCCCATCAAAGGCCCATTCTAGATTCTACAATTTCCAGCCCATCGTCAGTTTAAGCCCGTTAACTGCCCGCTACGTTGTTGGGCCCAATTGCGGCCCGAGCTTATTTCGGCCTGTTAGCAGCCCATCGTCAGTTCCAGCCCGTTAACAGCCCAGAACGTCTTTCGGCCTTTTCTCGGCCCATTCTGCAGTTGGGCCAATTCTAGCCCACTGTGACTTTAGGCCTGTCCTCGGCCCATTCAGTAAATGGGCCAACTCATAGCCCATTTTGTCTCTGGGCCTGTTAAGGGCCCGCACAATAGTTGGGCCTTTGACCTTAGGTCCATTAGGGGCCCACGTTCCGCAGGGCATCATTTCAACCCAACGCGACTTTCGGCCTGTTAAAAGCCAAGTTTGCAAATTAGGCCTCCTCTAGCCCATAACACTTTCGGCCTCTTACTGGCCCATAAAGTAAAAGGGCCGAGACAAAATTGACATTTATTTCAGCCCGCTAAAGGCCCGCAGGCCATTTCCATTTATACGGCCCTATAGAGCTTTAGGCCTATTGACGGCCTGCTAAGAGCCGTTGTTATGGTGGGCCCATTTGGGATTCACTTAATATTATTTTGACCAGCCCAATTAAGGCCCGCTTTGACTGCACATGTTTATTCGTTTGTATGGTGTCCAGGAAATGTTTGGGCGTGTTGGCCCCCGTTTCAATGATATAGCATATTCAACAAATATCCTACTCTATACTATCGCCTATAAAAAACATACACCATACAATAAAAAACATAGAAACGTAGAATAATCCTACACTACACAATAAAGAAATTACAGCCGAATATACCCACTGGGCATTATAGTTCGGCACCAGTGATTATAAAGCATACACAAACGGCAAATTACATACACTGGACAAATAAAGCTCATACATCATGGACACGCATCAATAGAACTTACCATTTGAACTATAATCTCTTCAGAGAAAAGGATTGGCCGGATTCAGATAGCACAAATTTCACTCTGCAAAATCTCCAATTCCTTCGTGGTTACCTCAGTGTCTTGTTTCATTTTTGACTCCTGCATCTAATACCTACATGTCCAGTCTCAACTTGTTGATTGTACATTGAGAATCATGTACACGTTGTCTTGCCACCTCTAGTTGATGCTCGAGAACATCAGCACATTCCAATTCCAATTCATAATCATTCGGTAACGGCCATGCCGCACTGCTCGCATATCTTTGTGTTGACGTCACTGCATCCTGAAATGTTTCTGTAAGTACACATGACTAGGGCAAAAATATAGTTACAACAGTGAAGCGAGCAAGACAGACTATTTTGTACATGGCAAAACAGGACTAACAATAATGTTACACGTCATGAAGCATAAGCAGCTGATATTTTAAAAATTATAAAAAAGGTAGTCTGTGCAGCCTGCATATAGAAATCTCTCTAGCTCACCAGAGGAGCATGATGTTGGTGCCCAATCCAAAACACAAACAAGTTACAAATTTTGACAGCACGTTGCGTATAAGTAAGCAAGCAGTTGGCCATTCTGTAGCTCAATTAAAGTCTTAGGGAGCATAATGAACAGCAGAGGGATTCATACAAACCTACTACAGCAAGCAAAACTATGCAATCATTAGCCTAGTATAAACTAGATTGTGAGCCTCATGCAATAATAGTTGGTTAATACTAGGCTAATGAACAGCAGAGGGATTTGTGGAACTGAACTGTTGAGTTGGATACAGTGACTTACCATAACTGGTTGAACAGGCTCAGTGCAGCTCCTACTTCTCTTGCAAGGCTCCTTCCTAACATCTTGTACTTGGAATCCTCAATCTTATCTTCATTGCACCCCCTCTGCAAGGTCACACAAACTAGTTACTCGTCTCCTTGGAAGATAAATATGCATACTTTCCAGTTTGTGAACAACACAAAAGGATGAGATTATAACAAAACAATACCACATCTCTTGCACTTGCACACAATGAAATGAGCATTTACTATGTCTGCACTATGTAAAAACTAGGCATACCTTCGAACTGGATCTCCAGGTACTCTTGGAGAGCCTACTTTAGTGTACAGCCAAACCTTTATGTCACCTGTGAGTTAGACAAGGCCCCACTACAGCAGCCCTTAGTGTTTAAATTGTTGACAAGCTCTGTTAGAGTGTTAGGTCAAGAACAACAAGTAATCAAAGCAAATAGTCCTAGTATGGTTGGCTAATGCAAACAACAATTGAACAGATGTGTGAGCAAATCTTACATATCAAGAAAAGAAGCAAAGAAGGAGGCATAAAGACCATCACTTGACTGACCAGATTTAAGGGGCATTTAAACATCATGTGCCACGTATGAACTATCATAAACATTGCATATTCCAGATTCTACAATGGAATGCACATGTATTAGGTTATGCCATGTATGATGATGCCTAAATGTACACTATAGTAGGCAAGAGTGATTCAACATTGCATGCACAATTGAATTGCAGGTTAAGGGCCAGTTCGATTCCGCCTTTTCAGGGCTTATTGTCAAAATAAGCCATAAAAGATGTAAAGAAGTCATTTTTGAGTTATGAGCTTGGGCTTAACTTATTTCGCTTTGGAGGGGGGTGTTTCGGGTAGAAGCTCACTAAAAATTGAAGGGAAGGGGAATAGTGAAATGACTCTGTTGTCTGCCTATATTACACTCAAAATGCAACTGCTCACGCCCGCGTCACACCTGACCCTCAAGTAAAAACAAACACGCAAGCATTCATTGCCTTGCCCGCTTGCATCTCCTCTCCCCTTTCCCTCTACCTCGATCCCCTGCCTCCAGCCATAGGGTTCCTCCAGCAAGCCGTCGCCTCTGGTCCCATCTGGCCTGGTCCTCGACGATGCTCTGTCCAGCTAGGCTACATGGACGGCAGGTAGGGGAAAATCTCCCTGGCTGCTCCTCCCTCTGGTGACGCCCCTCATTCTCATGGTCTCCAGCAGCTGCTCCACTGTGGTTCGTCCAACGCACTACTCCGGTGGGCTCCGCACAACTACGACTGATGCCACACTGCAGCAGAAGGCACCTTATTCCCCCTCCCCTCCTCCCAGGCCGTGGCCTTGAGGTGCTGTTGAAGGATGCGCTCATCCAACAAGGTGAGGATCTCCTCTGATTTTTTGCCAAATTTTCATTCTGATCCACTAAACGATGAATTGCTATGAGCTGCTCCTGCTGCTGCTATATGATGCATTGCTATGAGCTGCTCCTGCTGCTGCTATATGATGCTTTCAGGTGGTGCTGCTATATGATAATAACCAGCCACTTGGACCATCGAGTTTCAATAAATAATTGTTCTTCATTTAAATGTGGGTCATGCGTTCTTCGTTTAAATTAGGCAATGGGATCTCTATGGAGGACATTGACCAAAGTAGATTGTGCCAAGTAGATGGTATCTTGGTATTTGCATTTTGAACAAATAGTGATGGTCTGTTTTCCTATCATATTAATTACTGCACTGGGTTCAATTTGTGATGTTTGCAATTCAAATTATTTTTCATATGGGCAGCAAAATGAAAAAATATATAATGCAATCTAGACTTTTCACTGATCGTACCAAAGATAAGCTGAAAAGAAAGGCAATGAAAAGAACTGGTTGGCTTATTACCTGAAGCTTATATTCACAGGTGCTTATTTTCTTAGGATAATTCGTAATAACTGTCCCTAAGAAACTTGGCCAATAGAACTGACATACAAATAACATGTCACGATGATTGCAATGGAGGAGTGACCTACCATAGCACACTGTATAGGCTCATCGCTGCCTCTCCTTTTTTTGCGATGTTCCATGAAATTGCCACATACATCTTGTACTTTTTCATTGTGTAACCCTATCTGCAAGTTGACATGGATAATTTCATACATCTCTACATGATAATACATTGTATATCCCTTGCGCATATTTAAACCACCTATTAATGATTGTGTGTGTAGCATAAACTAGCCATGACTCTGTGTGCTGGACTAGCAGGCACTCTAAGGGAGCCTAATGTAGTGCACTGGAATTCCTACATGCCACCTACGATTTTGTGTATTGTACTGCCTCTGTTCCTAAATATATGTCTTTGTAGAGATTCCAGTATGGACCACATACAAATGTATATAGATGCATTTTTGAGTGTAGATTCACTCATTTTGCTCCGTATGTAGCCTATAGTGGAATCTCTAGAAATACTTATATTTAGGAACGAAGGTACGAGGTAGTATCATGTATGACATCTACATATCTAATTTAGCAGCCAGTAGTAGAAATCATTGTCTGCACAAAGGGATTACTGGTCGAAAATCCTAACAAAGCACGCTGGCAGGCACACAACAATACAAGAGAGAGAGACACTTACAAGATCATAGCAATGCCTCAGTCCAGGATCTTGGTTCGCCAAGCTGTTAGATCCAAAAGAAACATCGTCCTTGTAGTTTTTGCTAGCTGCATAAAGGTAACAGTGACCTATTAGTATATTTGAAGTACATCGGGAAGGTGATGCTGGACGGGTTTAAAGGTGACAAGTACCTAGGCTGTGGCGCGTGGTTGGCATCTTTCCAGACGGTGGGAATCAGGTTAGAAACGTCAAGGGTGATGACGTTGCGCTGGCTGTCGGGGTCCGGTAAGGAGATCTAGAACCGTCGAGTAGGTGTTTGTGGAGCGGCTCTGGCAGGGTGGACTATGGTGTGGACGAAGTGGATCTGTGGCCATGGACGAGGGCGTCGGTGAAACTACTTCGGTGGTTGGGTTAAGGATGGTGTCGATGATGCAGATCTGCGGCCGTGGACGGGGCGTCAGAAGCTGCTCCGGTAGGTTGGAAGAGGGTGCGACGAAGCGGATCTGTGGTCGTGGACTTGTGAGTTGGCAAAGCGGCCCCGGTAGGGTTGAGAATGGTATAGGCAAAGCTACTCCGGTAAGGATGACGATGGTGTCGGCGAAGCGGCTCCGGTAGGGTTGAGGAAGGTGTCGACGAAGAGGATTAGAGGTCGTTGGTGTGGCGGCTCCGGGGGGTGTGGACGAAGCGTCTCCGGTGGGGAGTATGAATGAGCCGCTGCAGATGCGCTGCGGTTGACGAGAGTACCGGCGAAGCAGATCCGACCAAGGCCGGCACTGAATGGGCTGTGGTACAGTGGTGGATGAGCAGTCTACTTGTTTCTAGTGGAGGTGGGAGGGGTAGATGCGGCCGCAGAAGCAGATCCGGTGAGGTGGACGCCGCTGGCAGTGAATGGGCTCTGGTACGCCGGTGGATGAGTAGTCTAGGGTTTCGAGAGGGGAGGGGTAGAAAGGCCGATGAAGTACGGACGACGTGATGTAAGATGCTCTGGTGCTGTGGAGTTAGTCATTTTTGCGGGAGGGGGAGAGGAAATGGGGGTGCCGTGTGGTGGGGGAACCGGAAGTTACCAAAGCAGCCCCGACCTATTATGTAGATGAGGGTGGTATTGTTACTGTTGTTCTCCGTGCACCAAGGACAAAAGGGGAATTTCGCGTGCAAAAGACTAGGTGGCGGAAATTTTAGAAGGAGGCGGGAGATTTTGCCGCCCGCAAGATTGTTCGTATCCAGTTTCAACTAATTTTGGACCGTGCTAGCGGGAAGGTCATGCGAGACTGTGTAAACGGGGCACACGTCAGCAGTTAATAACTGGTGTGAAGTCCACCCCAGAAAAAAAGACAATAACTCGGGATGATGCGCCGATAACTTGGACGTTCACACGGGCGCGACCAATCGTACGGGTGTAGAGGCGCGTTCACAAAAAAAGGGATCAAACACTCAGCCTATGTAATTCTCGTGTAAATAGATAATTTAGAGCCATTGGTTATTTACTTTAAACATAATACATTGACGTGTTAGTGTAGAGGCGCACAAAAAGAAATGGATATTCTAGTCCCACAAAAGAAATGGATATTGTAGTCCGCTACTTAAAAGTGTTACCTCATATGATTACATAGCCTCCATTTCATAAATTGCGTACCCGTTGAATTCATATATGGATATTACATATATTACTTCATAATAGAACCTTAAATCATCCAAGACTAATGAATTTGAATGCAAGAGTAACAATGGTGCATGTACATGATAGCTACATTGGTTGTTTGAAGAAACATCACTGTAACTTTGGCATGCACAATTGAAAAGGTTTATTTAGATAGAAAAAATGTGATATGTGAGTGTCCAATGTTTATAGCGTTGAATCGATATTGTACCTTTGGCCATGATACGAGGTAGATACTGATTTATGTTCAAGCGATGCACGTCCACGATCGCTAGGTAGTGATGCGTGAATGAATTGTGCAATCTCTCTCACAAGCATACATATCTCATTTCCCCGTGGGCATCGGAATCACACACGCTCACTTCGTGTATTTCTCTCCCTCCATCAAGGTTGGAATTCGTCTTTCTACCCCGTCCTACAAGTCTCTCACACGGAAACACACACACACTCGCTCTATCGAACATGCCCACCCCTTTAATTCCGCCCACCCACAGCCACTAATGTCTCAAAGGATAATTATGTCTCTCACACATATGCCTAAGGTTAACTCGAGTTCCGGAACCATATGAGTACGTACAATGGGATTCCAGCAGAGCACCTTTTGTTTTGAAATCTCGCTCTCTTTCTCACACACACACACACACGCGCGCGTAGACATTGTTTATCGCTTCATTTTTTCTGGCACTTGCATGCACACCATTTGTTTATCTCTATGATGCTTTAAGTATGCCTCACACACATCCTATCTACCTATCCCTTAATATAGATATGGGTCACACAAACTCCTTCTCCCTACTAGCAAGATGCCCATGCATTGCACGGAACATCAAGATGCATTTGTATGATTAGTTTATCTTGTGGGAGAAAAAGATGAACGAGGGCATGCCTTATTTGCAAATATGGAGAGGGGTGTGGGTATCCTTTTGCAAAATTGCCATAGTTTCCTTCCTATCTGTTAGATATAAATCGGATGGCCTATATTGCAGGATGGCAGGAACACCATCATCACTAACTCTGTTTTTTATAAGAGTAGAGATATGTAAGTGTCACTGCCCCCTCCCCCACCCACCCACACACACACACTTCCCGACACTGGAGGAGTAGGGTGACACCTCAATCTTGATACTAATCTATCAACTGGCTTCTCTCTCAAACACACACACACACACACACACACACACACTACCCGACACTGAAGGAGTAGAGTGCACCTCGATCTTGATAGTAATCTATCTACTCCTCTTTCAAACACACACAGATACACACACACTCGCTAGTTGTGCCTCTGTGCCTACCGCGCACACTCTCGATACGTCTTTCTCTCCCTCCCCTTCCCCCACCCCCAACCCCAACAATGATAGCAGAAGGGTGACAACTCGATCTGCTCTTAATCTGTCAATCGTTTTCTCTCTAAAACATTGTGTCTATGTGCCTCACTCAAACACACGAGATACGTCTTTTTCTCCGTAGCCCCTCGATATGTAGACTTCTCGCGCGCACACAGCTGTAGTGATGATGACGCTGAACCCAATGCGCCTTGTTTTCACCGGCCTCATGTGATAATTTTCACTCTGTTTTCTATTATTTAACAAGACAACCTTTTCTTTGTTACTACTAGTGAATCTGAAATCATTCGGGGCAGACATATAATATATCACTTCAACCCAATTATCGCAGTAACTATTTTAAAAGAAACTAGCTAGATGCCCGTGCGTTGCACGGAACATCAAGATGCATTTGTATGAGTAGTTTATCTTGTCAGAGACTAGCAAGATGCCCATGCGTTGCACGGAACATCAAGATGCATTTATATGAGTAGTTTACCTTGTGAGATAAAAGGATGAACTAGGGAAGGCCTTATTTGCAAATGTGGAGAGGGGTGTGCGTATCTTTTTGCAAAATTGCCATAGATTCCTTCCTATACGTCAGATATAAATCGGACGGCCTATATTGCAGGATGGCAGGCACACCATCATCACCAACTCTGTTTTTTATCTCTAACTCCTATAAAAGACTCAGTTGGTGATGATGGTGTGTCTGCCATCCGTCATTTCTGACCATCAGATCTGCATCTAACGACTATGATGTAAGTCGTGGCATTTCTGCAACAAGACCCCACTTCTCTGCTCCAATTTGCAGAAGCCCCTTAGTATCTTGAAACCAACCACATCCCCCCACCTCATCAAAACAGCCACAAGGAATATATTTTGAGTGAAACCTAATACGAGTATATTTTTAGTGATATATACACCAAACTAGAGTGTTTTTGTTTCAAGTTTGTGAACATGTATTGTTCTATTTTGGATCCGTTGCAACGCACGGGCACATTGCTAGTAAGAGTAGAGAAAAGGATCAACGAGGGAAGGCCTTATTTGCAAACGTGGAGAGGGGTGTGGGTATCTTTTTGCAAAATTGCGATAGTTTTCTTCCTATCCGTTAGATATAAATCCGACGGCCTATATTGCAGGATGGCACGCACACCATCATCACCAACTCTGTTTTCTACTCCCTCCGTTCCTAAATATTTATCTTTTTAGAGATTTCAACAAGTGACTACATACGATGCAAAATGAGTGAATCTACACTCTAAAATATGTCTACATACACATCCGTATTTGGTACTCCATTTAAAATCTGAAAAAAGACAAATATTTAGGAACAGATGGAGTATAAGAGTAGACATGGAGATATATCTCCAGCATGGTCTACAACCAAAATGTGCTGGACTGGTTAGCGCCGGATGCTCGCAACGCGATGACCTGAGTTCGAATTATGTCTTTAACTTTAGATTTTTATATTATATATTACTTATTTAATATATACTTCTTTCGCTACTGTACTGACAGTGGAACCCACAGAGTACTTAGAATACAAGATTAAGGATGGACTTGTTTCTTTTTAACTTTCTGTACGAAGCTGTAGCCACCCTTCAAGTCACGTGTACACTGTACATGCAATTAACTTTTTATAGAGGGAGAATCATACACGCAATTAACTCAAATGGATTGGATGTGACTCTATTATTTCCAGCATAAGAGCATCTCCAACGGCAGCCGGCAAATTTCCTCCCGCTTCCTTCCGCGAAGGACGACATCAAACACCAGCGGCATACATTTTCACAACTCTAACCAACCAGATGAAATTCATGCAAACACGGACTGTTTTCATATAAGCATGCAGGATTTCGTATAAAAAAGCCGGATCTTCATATAAACATGATGGATTTCATTACATTTACATGAACTAAGCGGTGCTAATCCGGCTCTCTTGGTATAATTAATTCTCCCTCCGTCCGGAAATACTTGTCCTAGAAATGGATGTATCTAGACTTATTTTAGTTGTAGACACATCCAATTTATCCATTCTTAGAACAAATATTTCCCGCTAGTAGGAGAGGGAGTACCTAATCTAAATGGCCGCCCGCGGATCCCATTGTCTTCCTCATGTCCGGCAGACACTTGCGGGGTCGAGAAGGTCCTCGGAAGAGACGAAGCAGCAAAGAAACCACCTGAATGCGCAGTCGTCGCCTCGGCGGTGGCCTTCATGGGACCCAAGTAGCGGCGGCCTCCCGTGTTCTACTTCTCCTCGATGATGGCGACGGACACGGAGAAGCTGGCCACCAACTCGTCGCTCTCCACACACCCGGCTTCTGTCTTTGCCTGCATGGCATTGCCGCAGGCACGGGAGGCGCGGACGCAGGCACGGGAGGCGCGCCCACCGACACGGGAGGCACGGCCACCGCAGACACTGGTCGCGCGGTACGACGCAGCAGCGATGACGCCCGTACCGGCGTGCTCGTCGCCGTGCCGGCGTGGAGCAACTCGCCACTCCTCATCAAGCTGAACTGGAGCGGCGAGTTGCTGAACCACGCGCCGGATTGGGGCGGCAACTGGCTCCGTCGGGCCAAGCGAGGTTGATGAAGCATCGAGCGGCCTCGCCCGTATCCGGAGGGCTCGGCGGGCCACCCAGCCGGGTAGTATGCTAGAGAATGGCTCCTGGGAAGCCATCGGAAGAGTGGAGAAAATGGTGGAGGAGGAGATGGGGGAGCGGCAGAGGGGTGCGATTCTTGCCCGCTGTCTGTCCAGCCTCGTTTAAATAGAGGGCGGACGGTAGGAGCTTGGTTGGCGTCTGGCCTAGTTTAAACTGAGGGCGGACGGGAGGAGCTCAGCTGGTATTGCGTTTAATTCCGGCCCGCTCATGAACAGACGTGTGGCCGGAGTAGGTTTCTCAGTTTGCATGCGGGTTTAACGAAGGGGTTTGATGGAGGCGAGGAGGTGTGTTCAGCCGGGCGTGCAGCGGGTGGCGCAGTACTATTCGATTTGACAGCAGGCCGTGCAGTTCCCGATATGGCTTTAATGCAGACGAGGGAGCGGTAGCGGTTCCCAAAATGTTGAACGGCCAATGATGCATCCTCCTTCAATTAGCATCGTGCATGCATGAGGGATGTAATGGGAGGAGGACCGGGGAAAGAGGCTGCACGATGTGAATGCAACGCAGTTTGCACTCATATAAAGGTTCCCCTCCATTCCAATGCATCTACCACATCGTACGCACCTAAGCATTTGCCTAAGCACCTACACTAAGCGCAAAAGTGCTCACTCCAGACCCATGGCGGCGGTGCGCGCGAGCGGCAAGCGGCTGTGCCAGATGGTCCACGACGCCGGCCTGCGGCATGGCGCCGAGGATCGTCTCCAGACGGTGTTCGTGATCGGCTGGTGGATGGCCGCCGTCGACGCCAACTACGACTCTCAGTTGGACCAGATGATCGTTGCCACCATCAACAAGTTCACCGTCCTCAAGATGCTCGGGGACGACATCGCCGTACTCCTCCAGCCCGCACGCCTGGGCTCCTCATTGCCTGCCACCCTAATCGTCCTCCATGGCCGGAACCTCTTTCAAGCACTGGTGGTCCTGCGACTGTCCGCCAACGCCACGAAGAATGTCCACCTGGAGGTCGCGCTCGCCGCGAGGCGCCTCTCCCTGCAAGAATCCGTCGACCTACACATCCACATGTACGAGCAAATCGTGTACATAGGTATCTACAAGGCCATTGAGGACGCTACGACGTTGGCCTTCCTCAACCGGCTGGAAGCCTTGGATGCCTTTTCTGAGAAGCACCTTGACCTCGCCACAAAAGCTGCACCTCTTAGCCGCCGGTCGGTGGCCCGGCGCACTAAGTTGAGGAGGAGGAGGAGGTCGTACGTTGATGGATGCATCTTTCTTCTTGCCTCCTGTAACCACCACTGCGATCGCATCATCGTGGCCTTAATTCTCATTGTGCTATTGCATTCTCGTTCCAGTCAATACCGACATGTGCGATCCCTTTGCTTAATTATATGCATCACTGTAACTAGGACTCCATCCGTCAATTTATAAGTTGTGCTTACCTTATCCATCAACTTCGTGCAACGCACGGGCATCTTGCTAGAAACACTAGAACATGTCGGACCGCATGTGACCAAACCGATGATGCGCCAACCTAGCTACTACGTACCCTGCTTATCTGGCGGAAATAGCCCCGCCCTAGCGTTTCCAATCGTTATTTCTATCTATTGATCGTGCCAAGGAGCAGAACCAAATGTTACAATTTATACATTTTTCTCTACTCCTACTCCTATAAAAGACTCAGTTGGTGATGGTGGTGTGTTTGCCATCCATCATTTCTGACCATTAGATCTGCATCTAACGGCTGTGAGGTAACTTGTGGCAGTTTTGCAACAATAGCTCACTTCTCTGCTCCAATTTGCAGAAAACCCCTTATTATCTTGAAAGCAACCACATCCCTCCCTCACCTCATTAAAACAGCCTGAGAAATATATTTTGAGTAAAAAGTAATATATTAGGAGTATATCAAAACAAGAGTGATTTCTTTCAAGTTTGTGAACAAGTACTACTATTCTACTACTTTGGATCCGTCGCAACGCACGAGCACGTTCCCAGTAAAAGGAAAAGGCCTGCCGCGTTCGAGTCGCACCCCGACACACCCGGGAATCGGGAATACTCCACGGCACGTCCGGCACGCCACATAGCTAGGGAAGGCGTGTTGCCTAGCATTTTTCACTTTCATGTGGGACCGCTGTTGAGCAAACCGACCATTGGCAAACCACACCCCGCCCGCCGTCGGGTTGGAAAATAGAAACGAGGGGAAGATCTAGCTGTAGCACGGAAGCCAAGAAATTTGGTGTCTGATGGGGCTCGTTGATAGAGTGTTATTTATTCATAACTAGCAAGATGCCCATGCGTTGCACGGAAAATAAAGATGCATTTGTATGAGTAGCTTATGTTGTGGGAGAAAAGGATGAACAAGAGAAGGCCTTATTTGCAAATGTGGAGAGGGGTGTGGGCATCTTTTTGCAAAATTGCCATAGTTTCCTTCCTATCCGTCAGATATAAATCGGACGGCCTATATTGCAGGATGGCAGGCACACCATCATCACCAACTCTGTTTTTTATACGAGTATATAGATATATAGATATAGATATAGATATATATAGATATAGATATAGGATATAGATATAGATATAGAGAGTAGAGATTTGGTTACCAAATCTCATGCGTGCGATGCACGCGTAGCTTACTAGTTGGTTACCAAATCTCATCCGGGTTTGGCACGAGCTCGTACAGCGGGAGCACCACAAGGCCTTCCTATCCGTCGCAACGCACGGGCACATTTCCCTCTCAGGGCCCACGGGACCGAGCTTCAGTGGCTTAGTGCACCGGCCTATGAGTCAATGACATGCGGACCTTAAATGGGGCTGTCCCACATGTCATTCTCATGGTGGTGGCGTGGTTCGCGACTCACTCGTTCGAGATGAACAGGCCGGTGGTGGCGTGGCCGTGGCGAGGGTGCCACAGCTAGGCGTCGAGGCGTTATGAGGCGTAGATGGCCACACCGGCGGGTACTACCTGTAGTACAGAAGTACTCCAGCTGAGGATTGATGCCCGGGACAAAATGTGTCACAGCCGCTGGATGAAAATTCGATGGTGCGGGAGTACTAATCGGAGCAGGCAAACCGCGTCCAATCGGGTGTGGCTATGGTAGAAAGTTCATTGTCGCCGCAGTTCAACTGGCCTGCATGTCATGCACACAAAGGCAGAGGAGCGGTGGGGCCGAGAGGGATGAGGCGCACATCGGGGGACGTCGTGCCGTGGGTTGGAGCGGCGTCGTGGGAATCGCGTGTGGGTGTGGCAGTGGTAGAAACAAGAAATGTGATGGTCGCCGTGGTTCAACTTCCATGGACAAGCTGTCATGTTTGCTGACACATGCATTGCATACCGCTCACTGCAAGGAGCGGTAGTAGAGAAAACTTGTTCCAAAGATACCATTTTCCCGATAAAATTCTCGAGATATCATTAGTTTTTACACATGGGATTACTCCTGCAAGGGTCAATCACAACAGGTGTTTTGTAAAAAAATGCATCTTGATGTTCCCTGCAATGCACGGGCATCTTGCTAGTTATAGAAGAAGGCCACACGGGCATCTTGCCGCAGGGTGTGCCACCGACCCAAACTTCAATTTTCTTTTCAGACGATTAGGTGCACCGCATGTCGTGCCATGCTACAAAATGTTAAAAAAATAGCTCCAATTTTTTTAAAACCTGTTATCTTCAAACCATCAAAACAGCCCGAGGAATATATTTTGAGTGAAGCATGATTTACTTTTACTGATATATGTATATCAAAACTAGAGTGTTTATATTTCAAGCCCGTGAACAAGTATTATTCTACTACTTTGGATCCATTGCAACGCACGGGCCAGCACATTGGTAGCAGTAGTCTCTATCTCTATCTCTACTCTACTCTTATTCTTATAAAAAACGGAGTTGTTGATGATGGTGTGCCTGCCATCCTGCAGTATAGGCCGTCCGATTTATATCTAATGGATAGGAAGGAAACTATGGCAATTTTGCAAAAAATACCCAGACCCCTCTTATACTAGCAAGATGCCCGTGAGTTGCACGGAACATCAAGATCTTGTGGGAGAAAAGGATGAACGAAGGAAGGCCTTATCTGCAAATGTGGAGAGGAGTGCATGTAAATTGTCATAGTTTCCTTCCTATCCGTTAGATATAGATTGGACGGCCCATATTGCAGGATGGCAGGCACACCATCATCACCAACTCTGCTTTTTTATAGGCCGTCCGATTTATATATGATGGATAGGAAGAAAACCGTGTCAATTTTGCAAAAAGAAACCTACACCCCTCTCCACATTTGCAAATAAGGCCTTCCCTCGCTCATCCTTTTCTCTCACAAGATAAACTACTCATACAAATGCATCTTGATGTTTTGTGCAACGCACGAGGATGTTTCCTTGGGGGTCTCCCCAACGTGGCGTGGCCATAGTTGCAAGTTGACGCCCCTTGAGATGCCGACGTTGAGGGGCACTCGGATTTTGTCTGATGAGCAGGTAAGATGAGTTTGATCACGTAGTAAATGCATTCTAAAGACTACTTCCGTGTCCATTTCCTAATTCTCCCCCTGCCCACTGTTTCACAGGTTAGGCTCGGTGCGAGTGGAGATTGGCTTGCATATGTACGGGAGGGTACCAACATCAATTTGCACAACATTTATAATGATGACACCGTTCCCGTAGAACCTTTGTCCAACATTGGGATCAGCCATGCAACGGGCCACCGCCTGAATTGCTACGATGGAACCACGGTGAGATTGAAGAAGATAGCACGAACCTTGCACATGGCGGTCAATGGTGGACGATGCTGTCAGCGGCCGATTTGTTGCCGTACGAGTATGAAGACGTTGTGCTCCTTTCTAACCGCATCTTCGCGGTGACAAACCAGGGGACTTGTTTCGTGTGGGACACATCCAATGGTATACTCCCTCTCTCCCAGTTTATTTGTTTTGAATTTTTTTTGTTTTATAAGTTTCAAATCCAAATTTAGAGCTCCCCATCACATGTTGAGATTACAATGTCCATTAAATCGTTGCGTGCATGTATAGTAAAGAAACAAATCTCTAGTTTGCCACGAGTTCGTGCAACGATAGCACCACAAGGACTGGCGCATGAGTTACATTTACCTCTCGGGTCCCTCGGGTCTGAGCTTCAGTGCCTTACGACACCTGGCTTTGAATCAAAAGCATGTGGACCCAATAGGTGGTTGGTCCACATGTAATGCTCCCGAAGGCAGAGGGGCAGTGGGGCTGAGAGGGGTGAGCCGCAGGTTGGGGGACGTGTGGTGTCATGGGTTCGAGCGGCGTCGTGGGAATCGCGTGTGGCTTTGGTAGAAACTTGATGCTCGCCGCATTTCAGTTGGCCCACATGTCATGCACACAAAGGCAGATGGGCGGTGCGGCCGAGAGGGGTGAGGCACACATCGGGGGACGTGGTGCCGTGGGTTGGAGCGGCATCGTGGGAATCACGAGTGGCAGTGGATGAAACGTGATGGTCGCCGTAGTTGAACTTCCATGGACAAGCTGTCATGTCTACAGACACATGATACCGATCACTGGAAGGAGTAGTAGAGAAAGCTAGGCGGATAAATAGTTCCTTATAGTCAAGCGGACCCACTCTACTACTTGTTCCAAAGACATGCACACCATCGAAATAGTCCATCTATATCAATATACATAGAGAGGGAATATTTTTTTTACAAGAGAGAAAATAGTTCATCCATCCATAATGCCCTGCTGCTGGTGCAGCCTTGTTCTTCTTCTTCTTCTTATTCTTCTTCTTGTTCTCATTTTCTGTGGGAGACGGCTTCGCAACAAGCTCTCTGGACCTTGCAGCTATCTCGAAACTCACACGGGCATCGAGGGCAGCATATTTTATCCGCTCGTACGTCAAGGGATAATTCTCCCATCCAGACGACCTTAATGCCAGCATCTCGTCACCCTTCTGAAGATTTGTTCCGAGCACAAAATTTGCTACGTCGAATAGGGATGGTGTCGGTTTATCACAATCTTCTGCAGGAATTTTTATTTTGGTTTGTAGGTCAGCGATGCTTTTCAAATCAAGGTTGTAGGGCTCCAACTTCTGTTTGTCCCCTGCGATGGTTGCCCCACAGAAGTATATGTCCTCCCGAGACAAGAAATCGTGAAGATCACCTGGCATGGAGGGCGCGTGTATGATGTGTTACACCAAAACATCATCTTCGAGGCACAACTGAAGGACGACGCCGCGTTGGATCTTCCCAGTGGCACGCTCCGTGTACTCTGCGTCGAGACCGATGACATTCGTCTCCACCTTTTGGAGGGAGTTGGATACATTGTTGATCCACTTCCGAACAACCCTTGGGTGGTCGGTGACTGTGGCAACTATGCTCAACGAGCCATCGACGAGGACATGTTGGACGCTAAAAACTCGATCTCTTTCGCCATTTGGAACCGCTGGACCGGAGGGCTATGGTTTGGAGAATTAGGATTAGATGGCTAGTCTAACTGAAGAAGATGATTATTTATAGGGGCTTCGGAATTACTCTAGGAGGATGTGAAGAGGTTAAAACAATGTGAATGCAGTGTGGTTTGGATGCAAATGAAGATCAAGGAGTAGTGAAGAAGCCGAGGAAAATCGGTTCCCGATGGAGAAGTAAATGGGAGAAGTTATGCGCATGGATGAGGAGAGCTGCGGTGGTTTGAGTGCTGCATGCAATGGATTGGACGGGCTCTTCGGTTGCCTTTTCTCTCTCCCACACGCACAGAATGGCCCACTTGCATGCTGCAGTTTATTGGCTGGAGTCTGGCTGCAGCTGCTCATGCGTATGCTAATTAATGCTGTGAATGCGGGGCATGGAGGGAAATGGGCGCATGCAAAAGGGTATATATGCAGACTAATTAGAGAAAAACTGAAAAAGTTATACGCAGACAAAAGAGGACCGGAGGGAGTACTACTCATGTTCCTACTACGGTTAGGCTGGCCATAGTGGGGGTAACATAAGTAGTATCATGCACTTGGGACTCGCAAACATGCTTATGTGGCAGACAATTAAAGAATAGAGAGATGGTTATAGTAACATAGGTAGATACCGTAACATAATAAATATGATTCTACTATGTGTCATGCATGGCAATAAATGAGACCACCTATGATACTAATTTATGATACTATGCACTATGGATGTAGTATCATACACTAGTATCATATGCATGATACTAGTATACGATACTCCCCACTATGACCAGCCTTACGGAATATGCGGTTATCCTCAAAAAAGAAAAGTCCTTCTTTCGCGCTTCCGCATGCACGAGAATTTGGTTCTGCTCGCAATATGGATGATACCTGGAGGATGAAGTGAACCCAGAGGCATGCTAGCACGGGAGTACTACTCATGTTCCTACTACTCCTACCAGCAGTAGTAGTACAAATGTGGTACACTTGATGGTCAAAATACTATTATTCATCCGGTCCTCATAGTGAAGTGACAAGACCCTGCGCCCGAGGAGACACTAGTCCAGGCGGCATGTCCGGGTTACCAAAGTTAGCCTCACCTTGTGCACTGTGAAGTCACTGTCACCGCCGCTGTATAGCATGCCTCGCCTCGTCCCCCTCTCCCCTAGCACCACTCCATCTCCATCACCGTCTCGCTGGAGATCGTGAGGTCACTCTTCATCATCTCACTATGCCCCCGCGTACCCTCGCCTCGCTCGCCTCCCCCAGTACCACTATTCCCTCGCTAGCCGCTCCAGCACCGAAAGCCTTCTCCCCCGTAAATCAAGCCCCCCAAAACCCCACCTTCCAAACTCCACCATGGCCGAACGCGAACCGCGCAGCATCCATATGAGCCGCGATTGGAGCAATCTCCCCAGTGACATCCTCGACCTTTGTTGTTCGTGTATGGATATGTTGAGCGCCCTGCGGCTGGCTGGATGCTCGAGGGGCAAGCACCCGACCATCGTCGAAGCGAGGCCTAAGCTTTTCAAGACACCCTGCTTGCTGCTATCTCGTCTTGCGAGATTTTCTCACCATGATACGGAGGCGTACATGATGCCCCTCGACTTCAATCCAACCTCCATTAGCCGAAACTTCTTTGCAGGTATGTAGTGGTAGCCGTACAACATTTCCCTCGACTTCGATCCGATCACCATCGCCCAAAACTTCTTGCAGGTATGTACTGGGTCGGCATGAACTCCCACTGGATGGTTGCCGTCAGAGAAGACGGGGAAAAGTTAGTGCTTGTGAACTTCCAGACCTCCCATGAGATTATCCTTCCTCCGTTGGATGATATAGAGTTTTACCTTCGCAGTCCAAGTCATCTAGATTACGTCGTTAGTTGGACGCACCTTGTTTTGCAGAAGATTGTAATCTGCCAAGTGCCCACACGGCATGCGGATTATGCAAACTTCAAGCTAATTGCGTTGTTCGACAAGGGACTCGCCTATCTTTCCGCCGGTGCCTTCTTTAGATGGAGACAGCTCAGCTCGCAGTGGATCGTCGTCAAAGCTGATATACACTTCTATGATGCTGTTGAAAACAATGGCATCATCTACACGATCGACAAAGCAGATGGCACCACGTATTGCTAGGACGGCGCATGTAAGTTGTTTCCGTCTGATGTTAATGATGACGCCATGACACTGTTTGAACTTTTTGTGATGATTGACATATCCCTGTTTGAGCAAAATTTGAGTAGAACTATGGCAATGTATTAGAGACGCCGTAAATCAGCTATATTTGGAATGAGATAATTCATGCGATTGTGACCATGTCATTACAGCCAATTTGTACCCCTGAATAATCAAACTATTAGGAAGATATTGATATTCTCCTTATTTTATAGTAATCTATATACTACTAAATATGAGTGTGTATCAATGGCCATGTTAGTTTCCTCATTTTCGTGATGTAGAAACATGCGTCACACTGTTGATTTCATCTAACCATACATTAGGGAAGCAAATGTGCATATGGAGAACTCTATATTTTGAAGTAGTGAAATCCTGTAATGCTTACCATGTGTACATACCTATGTTCGCCCTTCAGCAATCAATAGCTAGAATAATATGCCCACAGAACATGAGTATATAACAATGCATGGTCTGTTAGTTTCCTTGAAGAATTTGTTTGTGAGGACATAACATGATTACATAACATGCATGACATGGTAGTTTCCTGTGAAGAATCGATTGTGAGATAACATGAGTATAACCATGCATGGCACTTCTATATTTTCGAACCCAGTATACATTTCCCTGTATTTTCCTCCCAGTTCCAACAGGGATATATCAATGTTGTTTCTTGCATTATCCTACTCATACTCTGAACAATGCTGATCTTACATTAACAATGCATGTCCTTTTTCATATGATGCAGTGTCCCTACAGTTACTGCCCTTTGTAATCACACCACCTTTGCCAAAAACAGGGAAGCACAACTAGTTCCTCGCTCGATCAGAGGACGTCAAAAGACTGATGATCATTCGGACACATGAGCCGGAAAAGTTATATTGCAAAAACCCCACTGTATGCAAGCACCGTGAAATACGTGAGTATCCGGACAGTGGCTGTTACGTCTACGAGCAGGATACCAGCTTGTTGGGGCCTGTAGGATTTTTGAGTTGGAGGCGGGTAAACAGTCTTGGTTCATACTCTCTGTTTCTCGGACTCAATTATCCCATTAACCAGGAGATCACCATTGGCAAGGACCTTGATGGCAGAGAGGCTCTGTTTGCTATGGAAAACTGTGTCTACATGGCGATCCCTAGGAGTTCGGGAGCAAACTCCTGTGATTGTCAACGATACAACCTGTAGCCAAAAGAAGGTGAGAATGACAAAGGCATCTGGATTAACTTTGATCCTTGGATGTGTCAAGTCCGACAGGCAGTGATGTGGTTCAAGCCTTCAGGTTGATAGGTAATTGGGCTGTTGCGTCGAAAGGGTGGAGTACTGGTGTCTCTGGATCACTGGTGGTTGAACCGGGGATGCAAATTATTATGGTGTTGGATCACCCCTCTTCGAATGACTTGTTGTCTTTGCTGCTTGTTCTGGATGGGTAGTTCTCTCTTTTGTTATGCATATTCCTTGTCATTTGGTCATCCTCGTCTATGTCACTCTTACTATGTAATAGTTGCCTCTATTTAGAATGTCATTCTCGTCTGGATCACGAGAGTCCGAGCGCTGCAGATGGGTGCGTTTTGGTGGTGTAGCAAGACTTATTATGAACTATCATGTCTTGCTGTTTATGTCAGTAGTAGTCACTAGTCAGTTTTTGAATGTTGTATATATCATTGTTTCGAACTGTTTATTGTCTCGTACTGCTGGTGTGCTAAATGAGGGCATTACCATTCTCCAGTGTTCAGAGTATATCAACTTTTTTCAAGTTATAATTTGAGCTTCAGTGTCTTTTCGATGATGTACACTTGTTTGGGCCAGTGAGGTGTCGTTGAATATGGGCCGAGTAGTAATGCAATGCCAAATAGGTTAATTATGACTCTCAGGCTGGGCTCTCAAAAGATCCTCAAAAAAGGCCGGGCTCTCAAAAAAGAAAGAATAGGGACTCTTAGGCCGACATGTGGGCGCCACAGGTGTTTTCGTGCGCTTGCGCGCCGAGAGCATATTGGCGCGTGTTCGAAATTCATGCTAACTTTTCATCCCCAATCAACCGCCCCTCCCCCACCTCTGGAATCTCGATTCCTACTCCAGTTCCCCCAAATCCCCCTCCTGTACTCCCTATACTCAAGCGCACAATCATGTCGCCGGTCAACGTGGATTTCCAAGCCGGAGATCCTGAGGTCCGTCCTGCCTTCGGGCGCTGCGTGCTGTCACTCAACAGTGGCATGGCGACGCTTGACGGCCAGTTTGCCGGCAAAGTGCTGATGGTAACCATCAACGGCGATCGGCCTCCCGTCTCGCCGGACGACCTTGTCAAAGCTCTTGGCATTGTGCACGGCATCCAAATAAGTGACTTGCTCGTAGAAGTCTGTCCGCGACCGGCTGATTTCTTCGTCAGGTTCCGGACAACTTTTGACTACAGTCGTGTGTTCGAATCTTCCCGATGTTTGTTCTGCGATGGCGCACTGGTGAGCTTTGATCGGTGGCACCTAGGATGGGGCTTGGTGCCCTCTGAGCTTGAGTTTTTAGTAAAGCTTACCTTCCACGGCATGCCTCAACGTGCTTGGAACAGCGAGTCCATGAATGAGCTTATCAACGACCTTGGAGGTGAGCTCGTAAGTATGTTTGTACCTCCAGACAGCTGGGCTCTGACGGTTATGGCATGGATGAAGAAGTTGTCCACCATACCGAAGGTGATTGGTGTTGAGATACCGGTGCAGGAACACGTTAGGGATGTACCTGTATCGAGTGTTCGTGCATGTTGAAGAAGTGGTCAATCCATCAATCGAAGTCCTGCCGCCGCCGCTGGTGCCCGGGTCCGTTGACGACGTCCATTACAGGAGTAAACGTCAGACTTTCCCCGTGTTGCCCGGAACGATGGATGGCACAGGGCCTACTCCATCGCGCGGAGGAGGCCACTGCTTCTTTGGGAGAATAGGCAGGGTTGGCTGCCTGGATGTGCTCTAATTTGAGGTAACAACTGAATCTTGTCAGATGACCTGTTCTATTTTTTTACCTGGACTTTTTTTAGAAAGGGCTGTACGTCAACTTAATGTCTAGCAGAACTTATATATTGTGTTGTCTGTCTGTTTTCTTTGCACAGCATTCAAGATATTTCCCCGTCATTGATAAAGACGATGAACCGTTATGTACGAGTTCGTTGGTTTCAACATAGCCCTACCATAGCGATCCACTGCTTCCACCCTGGTTGTGCCACCTGCGCGAAATTTTTGTATGCAAGTTCAGTGTGCTATGATGTTCTATATGATTGTGTCAACTATATAAGTTTTTACTGAGCATCATCAATGCATATGGCTGAAAGATGTATTTACGAGCATCGACCGATGGGTCTCTCTCTCTCTCTCTCTCACACAAGTGGGACCCGTTGAATTATTTCTTCGCTCGTGACAGCTTTTAATTAGGTTCCACTGTACTCTAACTTTTTTCTTAAGTTATTAATTGAGCTCCGTGACTTCAAAAAGTTGTACAAAAGCCTTGTTTGGGCCTTTCCGACGTCGCTGAATGTGGGCTCAGTAGCCATGTAAGGTTGTACTGTACTACACAGGCCTTTTTTTTCAACATCAGCAATGCAACTGGGCCGACAGTTGTACACAATCCGGGTCAACTTGTTATTCTCCGCCCTCTGGACTTCAAATCTTTCCTAGGAGGGATGCATTAGGCTTAACAAGAAAATGGGCTTTAAGAAATAATAAATGGGATGTAATTATAAAAAATGGGCAGTAACTATAAAAAATGCACCAAACACGTAATTAGTTTATAAAATATTCCTTTTGGATTTTGAAAATTTTAATTTCATTAATTGTTGTGCGCACAATGTTTCGTTGGATTTTACGTAATACAAATTTATATTGAAATTGTATTTAATCTGACTAGAAATTTCAGGGCAAAAATATTTTGGATCCTATCAAAATGTGGGAAATTTTATTGAATTCTGTTTTGAACGGTTGGTTGAAATTATTAATCGTTGTCCTAGCTAGAAAATGGGTTGTGCTTTTAACAAACTGTAAATGGGCTGTAGTAAATTCCATTCGAATTCAAAAATGGGTTGTGCATTCTTACAAATCGCAAATGGGCTATAAGTTCTCTGCCACACACTTGTGGGCCTACTAAGTTGACGCGTATGCAAGGCTTTGTCAACTTATAGTCAACACACGGTCCTAGCAGCAGTGTCCGTTGGATGTCCATCCAACGGATGTCATGCTTCTTCTTCAATCTTGGATATTCTAGCTTCAGTCGCCCAAAAAATGATTCCTCCCCCTGACATCTAGGGCGCACCGTTTCGGAGGCTGACCTGTGGGCCTACTAAGTTGACGCGTACCAAGGGCTTTGTCAACTTAGTCAATATAAATGATTCTAGCTGCAGTGACCGTACGATGTCCATCCAACGGCCGTTGTGATTCTTCAACCTCTGGTCTTCTTGCTCCAGCCACCCAAAGCAGCGCCGGTCATGCCGCCTGCTCCTGCCTCCCGTGGCCGGCTGTGCTGCCGCGGAGGCCTCACCTCCCCCTACCACTCCCACCGCTGGCCAGGCCATGCGGTGATGGCATCCTCACACTGCAGCCGAACCAGTGAATCCTCGTACTCCTCTCCGCATGAACATCCACTGCCGCGTCTTCCCCGGCTCCACGTCGTCCCCTTCCTAGGCCTCACCGTCGTCCACCGCCTTGGTGCTCTCGGCGCGGCGTGGTCAACGTGGTCAAGGAACGACTTCCATCGGAAGAGTACTGTACGTGGAGAGGCTGACAGCTGGGTCCACGGCCGCAGCAAGGAAGTGCCTCCTTATTACGCGCAAAATAATTATTCCTCCACCTGACAGCAGGAACCCACCGGAGGGGCCACCGTATTTCACGAAAAAAAAACGTTTCCCCCTGACTGTTGGGACCCACTAGCTACATCTTCGCACGCAAGGAAGTGCATCCATATTACAAGCAAAAAAATGATTCGCCCCCTGACTACTGGGACCCACCAGCTACATGTCCGCATGCAAGGAAGTGCCTAACAGTCGGGACCCACCCGGTCAAAGCGTACGTAGCGTTGTCATTCTAGTCGCGGACATGTATGGACATACTTGTCGATCGGTCTATCTGCAGGCTGCAGCGATGAACCGTGGCCGTGTAAGGAAGGGCACGTGTGGTAGTAGAGGCGCGCACGTGTGGTAGTAGAGGCGCGCACGTAGCATGTACATGTACGTACAGCGGCCAGGGTGCAAGAAAGTAAATACGGCCACGTACATACATACGGGCAGGGTCTCGAACGCCTCCTCGCGCATACGTACGGCCAGGGCTCGTGTACATGGCTGTGGCTGGGTCGGAACGGAGAAACTGCGTCGTCGTCATGTTCATGGGGAGGCAACGGAATGCGTCGTGTTCATCGGGAGGCAATGGAACGCGTGCTGTTCATCGGGAGCCAACCGGCTTGGACAGAACAGGCGATGGAAACGAGGCCTAGCGTACCGCAGAATGGAGGAAACGGACTTGTGTTCGACCGGCCACGGTGGAAACGGGATCCTGTTCATCGGGAGGGGTCTGGCATACCACAAAACGGAGGAAACGGACCTCCTATGGTCGAAACGGGGTCCTATTGATCGGGAGGGGTGTGGTGCACCGCAAAACGGAGGGAACGGACTTGTGTTAGAGCGCTACGGTCAAAACGGGGGTCCTGTTCATCGGGAGGGGTGTGGCGTACCGCAAAACGGGACTCCACGGGATACTATTCATCTCCACCGTCGACCTCCTCCAGCCTCCACGGGCTCCTGTTCATCCACCGTCGACCTCCTCCAGCCTCCACCTGTGGCTGTTCAGCCACGGTCTCCTGTTCATCCAGCCTCCACCGCGCGCTCCTCCACCGGCTACTGTTCAACCAGCCCTCTCCACAGGGTTCCTGTTCAACCACCCCTCCACGGGCTACTGTTCACCCAGCCCTCCACCGGCTACTGTTCAACCAGCCCTCCACCGGCTACTATTCAACCAGCCCTCCACGGGGTCCTGTTCATCCAGCTCTCCACGGGGTCATGTTCATCCACCGGCTCGATCGATCGGGGTACTGTTAATCCAGCAGCAATGGCCTCTACTACACGGGTTCCTGTTCATCCAACCCCCCACCGGGAATTGTTCATCCAAACCCCCAACAACGCTGACTGTTCATCCAGAGGTAGCATCGATCGGCTTCAGTTAGTAGCAGTAGCGAAGGAATCGCTCGATCGGGTTCAGTAACGCGTAGCCTGCGGTGCAATCGCTCGGGTTCAGTTAGAGCGCAACGCCTCGCACACACGCGCGTACGTACGAGAGAAACGCGCATCGCTCGGCCCCCGACCAGCCACCATAATCGGGAACTCCCCGATATTTTCCTTGCCCTCGCTTCTACCACAGTTTTTTCCGTCATGGGCGGCCCAAAGAATGTCATGCAGCTGCGTCTCCGGCCCGCCCAGGACGAAAATCCCATTTTCTGTCATGATTTTTTGTCATAGAAGTAGGACCCCACCACATCTATGAAGATACCGGGTTTTTTCACAATTATTGTCATAGAAGTGTCATAACTATGACAGATTTTTTTTCGTTCGGCCCAAAATGCTAACGAATGTGTCTTTTTTTGTAGTGTGGGTAGTTGCTATCAATCTTGCCAAGTTTTGTTGACAAAAATTTTGTGGACTAAAAATTTCAGAATTTTAGTTACAGGAATAAGATGAGTTTCTTTAAGAAGTTTGCTTCCAATAAGAACTCTAAGGGAGTCATTGGGGAGTCATCGGACAACGATCTCCACACTCGGAGAAGGGCGGAGGTGCGGCCGTGCGAATGGCTGCATAACCCCTTCATGGATGGAGCCGGGATCCGTAAAGAGTTCTCACAATTTGCCGCTAATGCTAGTCTCACCGACTTCATCACAGTTGAGTGTGAACAATATCATCTCCTTACAAATTCCTTTGTGCAAAGTTTTCATTTTTGAGTAGGAACAACCCTCCTGAGGTGCAGTTTAATTTATATGCTGAAACCCATCAGATACCACTTACTGAATCTTGTGACATATGTTTGATCCCTTCTGACGGGGAAATAAGAGAGCATAGACCTGCAAAGTTTGAGTACTTTTATCGTACTCTATCAGTGGGAGATGAGAGAGGGGTATCGAGTGTCACCGCTACTAGTTTGCAGTTTCCCGTTGTGCATTATTTTGCTCTATTTATTGCTAAGTGCTTAATTGCTAGAGAGAAGGTCGGTGCACTCTATGCTCTAGACTTTGCCATCTTACACCGCACACTGTACGGTGATAACACTTACAGCCTAGGGGCTATCATTGCACGTCGCCTGCACCTCAACAGATCCAAGGGCAAAACTCATGGCGGTATATATGCGACTCGTTTAGCGAGTCACTTTAACATTCAGATTCGCTAGCATGATTATCGTTTACCTAAGGTTTAATTAGATCACTAGGTGATGAAGGATCACTAGTTTACTAATATTGATGACTTACAACCTGGTTTTCAGTGAGGATACCCATGATATTATTCCGTTACCTACACCTGCCTTGTTTGATTCTATTGCCAGGGGCGGATACAGGATGATGCCTGAGGACATTATTGCTTACCGGAACAACCAGGCAGTGGCTGAGGGGGAACCTCAGGAGTGGGACACTCAGGTGCCCACTCCAAAGCACTTCGAGATGGGGCTAGATGGCTACTACGACTGGTGATTACCAGGCTAGGCCAAAAGCCTAAGCTTGGGGGAGTAATATTTCCACCGACATTACATTCATGTTCACACATTTCATTCCAATTGTCGGTGTTCACACTTTTTCATTGTATTATCCATGCTAGATTTATTTTTTCTCGCTTTCTTCTTGTGTGTTTGAAAAACTTTGAGAAAACCCAAAAATGTTTCTTGCTTCTTTTAGGTTTTTCTTTCTAGCCTAGTTAGTTGTAGTATTAAAAATAAAACCCAAAATGATCTCCTTGTTCTTCTTTTTGTTTGTTCGGAGCTCTCTTGTTGGGGATATAACCCCCGAGGTGTGACCCGCCATGCTATGGCCGGGTTACACTATTGGCGGGTTCTTACAAAGAAGATCTGAGGAGGCCCAAGAAGGTGGCGACTCAAGAGGCGGGCCTGATGATGGCCCATGACCCGGAGTATGAGCCGCCAGATGCTGACTTGCCTCGCAAGACAGAATAAGTTAGAAACCGGGCCAGTCACATTGTGTGACCCGGCCAGGACTCTGTAAGCCTCAGGGCCTCGACCTATGTATATAAAGGCGAGACCCGATGGCGAGTTAACTCAAGAAACCAGAGATCGAGAGCTAGGTTAAGCGTAATCGCTCCCTTGTAATCAAGATCCAAGCAATATGAAACAAGAGCGGGAGTAGGCTTTTACCTCGTTGATAGGTGCTGAACCTGGGTAAATCCTTTGTGTCCTTTGTCCCATTCAACCCCTTTGAGCTAACCTATGTCGCGATGGCTCCACACCTAAGTCCTTTCATAGGGCATCTGCCGTGACAAATCCACGACAGTTGGCGCCCACCGTGGGGCCAGAGCACGGTTGTTTTGAGTTCTTGAAGGGCAATTTCTCAGGGATCGAAGGATACGCCGTAGGTCGGATGACCAAGAGTCGTCGTGGCAAGATCTACATCGACGATGCTAGCTGGGGTCCCGAGGCCGACTCAATCGAGTACGGGGACCGGGTCCACTTTGGCGGAATTCATGTCTTCATCGGCAAGGTCGGTGAGTCAGAGCCTGAGCAAGACACCAGCACTGACAGCATCGAGACGGCTAGGCGCGCACGACCCGCCAAGGTTCAACCTAGCCGGAAGCGCGCGTTTGTTGGTTTTGTTCATGGGACGGATCTCAAGGAAGGATCTATGTCTGGTGGAGAGACGGCCATGTATTCAGGGGATGAGTCCTCAACCGGGGAAACAGGGTCAATCTACCAGCTTCAGGACGGCGGTCTTGGGGGCTATTCCGATGGTGACAATATTCCGGACCCCTATGAGCTGCCGAGCAGGGCCATTACCTTTATGACTGGCACGCAACCGATACAAAATTCCTCAACTGCCGCGGCTATGACTTCTGGCTCAACTACTGCAGCGACGGCCGGGGCAAGCGGCCCTGCGCGGCCGCCGACTCTGGTCTTGTCTGAACTCCTGGGGGCCCTGGCGACTCTGTTGTCCACGGAGGTGACTCCGGCGAATCAAGCGCAGCACAATGCAGAGGTAGCGAAGGTGCGAGATGAGGTGGCCAAAGACCAAGAGGATCTTAACGCGGAGAACGATAGGATGGCAATGGAACGAGCTATGATGGAGGTCGAGTCATAGTAGATACAGGCAGCATCTTATCATTTAAATCTGGATCAGAATGCATCAAACGCTGTCCTTTGAAGGAGGCACCAGAGCCGCTTGCCTCCGCAGTTTGAAAGGCGGAACCTCTTTAATACAAACAGAGCAGGACCGAGTAACCCGCCCGGTGTGACTCGGGCTACTGAAGCACCTATGACCGGGGCAACGGTTCAGCCTCATGTGCCAGACCTGCCTCGTATGGATCAGCCCCTGCCTTGGCAGTTTTCGGCACCGTCTGGCCATTACTCAAATCCGGTGGACAACATGCTAGTGGTAGCCAGTCGATTGGCAGCAATTCCTATTGAGGGAGAATCGCCGGCGGCTGTGGAGACCCGTAATGCGGTTGAGCTCCTTCAGACAAGGGTGAGGCAGCATGCATCTTATTCGTACAGTCGCGATCGCATTCTTTCAACGCCTCGCAGCTATAGCCGGTGTATTGAATCACCAGTAGTTTCCAGCAGCGAGCGGTGGATACCAAGTTTAAATTTACCAAGTGGGTTGAAGCAGAGACGGTCAGCAAGTGTGATGTGGCAACAACAGTTCAATTTGTTCAAAATTTGATCTTCCGTTTTGGTTACCCTCATAGTATCATAACTGATAATGTCACTAATCCGTCTAAAGGTGCTATGATAGATTTTTGTCAACAAGAGCATCTTCGTCTTGACGTCTCTTATGTGGCTCATCCACAGTCCAATGGTCAAGCTGAGAGGGCAAACCAAGAAATTTTGAGAGGCATCAAGCCCCGGCTTATGGTCCCTTTGCAGCGGACGTCGGGTTGTTGGGTTGAGGAGTTACCCTCAGTACTTTGGAGTATCAACACCACTCCCAACAGGTCAACAGGCTATACGCCTTTCTTCATGGTCTACGGGGCTGAGGCGGTTCTTCCAAGTGATATCCATCATGACTCGCCCCGTGTGGCTGCTTATGTTGAAGCTGATAATTAAATAGCACGTCAAAACACACTTGATGCTTTGGATGAGGAGCGAGCCTTGGCGGCAGCTCGTTCAGCAATATATCAACAAGATCCGCGTCACTATCATAGTTGCAGAGTTAAGACCCGGACGTTTCAAGAAGGCGATTTAGTGCTCCGGCTCATCCAAGACCAAACAGATATGCACAAGTTATCCCTGCCTTGGGAAGGACCTTTTGTGGTCAGCAAAAACCTAAACAACGAGTCATACTACCACATTGATATACAAGAAAGCAAGGACTCATGCACATCGGAGAAGGAGACCTGTCGGCCCTGGAATATTGCTCATCTTCGGCCTTATTATACTTGGGCCACCGGTTCTTGTCATTGGACATACTTTTATCAATGTATATATTATGATCAATATAATATAGTCGGCATCCCTAATAATCCAGGGCCTTTGTCATTTCATTTCTAAGCATCTGAGTCTTTATTATTTGTTCATAAGGTCACTTGGGGGCTTCCAACACACTGGGTTTAGCTTTCATACCCTCTTGGCCAGGCGTGGACGCCGAATCCTGAGTTATCCTGCCTGTTTGCATGATGCTCCTCCGCCAGGTAATCCTGAGTGACCCGCCGTACGCTTAATAGTCAATCTTTTTCAAGACCCTGAACTCGTTATGGTTAAAACGACGGTTTGTCACGTGAGGGCCGGCTTACAATGAGCGAGGATTAACTCTAAGGCTACGTGGCCTATGAAAGCACATGGCTTTGTTAGCCAGTCTGGCCGTGCTTTGGTGAGCCGGCCAGATAATTTTAAAGCTATGCGGCCTATGAAAGCACATGTATTTTTCTGAATTTTCTTTTCTTCTGAATATTTTGGTTTTGTATCTCTAAAAGATTTTTTTCTGCTAAAGTGTGTTTTTCAATTCGGGCCATGCAACCCTGATTATATGACTCATATTTGAGCATTTTGGGTTTGGTAACCCGACCTCGCTTTGGACTTGAGTCGGTAGCAGGCCTCATTGAAGTCAGGCACTTACAAAATTTGGGTTATCACCCTTACTGCATATGGTGCCGTGAGCTAACAACATCAGTCAAATATACATGTATGTTTTCCTAGTTATATGAATATGCAAGGTTTGGTAACCCGCCCTGGTCTTTTACTATTAACTCGCCAATATATTTTGGCTTACTATACATTTAGTCTTTGTTCTACGTACATAAGACTATGTTGATATTTGGGTTGTTACCCACCCTGGTTTTTGACATTGAGTCGCCAGGATATATGTTACTCACCTCTTGTGCAGGATATGTAACACCCTCAACAAAAATATAAAATACCAGTATGGCTTATGCAAGTACACGTATTAGGCGAGTCATACATATCAAATTGGCGGTCCAACAGTTAAAGGCCAACATGCACGATGGCATGACAGATCATTATTTTCAATCTAGCCTATTACAAGGCCACCATGGACCTACATATTCAGGGAAAAGTGTCTTTCAGCATAGTATATCTATGCCCTGATTTGAGAAATTGCCTGGTACAAGTTGTCTTCATCACGACGAGTTGATGCCTCCGGGTCATCCCGCTCTGGCTCTCCTTCTTCGCCCATCTGGATGTCAGGCGATGTCCAGTCGATGCCAGTTAAGGCTTCGAATATAGCTTCATCATTGACAATTGGGGACGGATCAACATCAGGGGCGAAAGTATGCTTACGCGTTGGAGGACTGAGATCCACGACATCGTAAGCCGGCGCTTTGACCTTAGCATTTTCCATGTCATATGCTGGCTGATATCTGGATAAATCAGTTTCTTCGGCTAGCTTGCACGCCAAGGGATGCATTTCATTAACGCATTTCACAAAATCCGTCTGATCAAAAGGAGATCCATCTTCTTTGAGGCCTGGACAGCTAGTGGCCATTTCTTCCGGGTTTAGTTCTGCTTGCCATGCTTTGGCTCGACTGAGAGCGGTAATGGTACCAGAGTGGGCGGCTGATAGTTTTATCTCTTCCAACTTCTGGGGCATTATAGACAGTTTGGCTAGCACATCCTTGATGAGCGTGGGCGGCTGCTTCCCATAGGAGATGGCCACAAGAGTCCGCTGAGTACCGGTATATAATTGTTCAACCAGGGCATATACGTCTTTCAGCTTCACGAGCATATCCTGACCAAGATTGGAGCTCCTGGGGCCTATTGAGCAAACATACAACTGAGTTGCCAGGCGAGTCAAAATAAAAAGGTTGTGAAAGGCTAAAAAATATTAGTACTGTTTACCAAAGATAGCAAATGTCATCTGTGAAATTCGCCGCTTTAAGTCGGATAGTTCTGCGGTGGTGTCCTTCAAGGAAGACTCAGCAGCCTCGGCCCTTTGCAATAATGAAGTTTTCTCTTCTTCCCAGGCGGCTCTTTCGGTGTTAAAACTGGCCTTGAGCTTTTCGTTCTCGTCCAAGCTAAATTTAAACTTGGTCTCCGCTTTCCATATCTCAGATTCCTGATGTTTGAGCATTTTTTAGCCCATCCAATTGTGAGTCCTTGAAGCTTAAGTTGTCCTACAAATGAGCATTGAAGACCATAAGTATTTTTCAGCATGGGAATACGGAGTATTTTAAAGTCCCAAGCACATTGCGATCAATATACTTGGCACTTGGGGCTAATGTATGAGGAAGTTCCTTTTCAAATTCAGTGCATAAAGACCCGGCTCATCTTCGTAAGATGACCCGGCCCTGGAGGGCTATCAACGGTTCTTTCTACAGTTGCTTATTATTCAAGACCCAACTCATCTTTCCCAGATAAGCCGACCCTGGAGGGCTATGACTTGAAGTCTTGAACATAAATAAAGACCCGGTTCATCATGGAATGATGAGCCGGCCCTTGAGGGGTCTAATGGATTCTTTTGCAAAGGAATATTGATGACAACATGGTTAATACAGCTTATGTAAGCCGGTTCTAACACAAAAATCTAGACTTACATGTTGTTGAAAGTCTTAAGCATACTCAATGATCTTTTTCGTATGATTAAGACTTGGGGGCTGGATAAGTATATGTATGTATATAATGTTGAAAGAGGAGGTGACTTCATACCTCATATTTATGTCGCATCATATTGACCAAACTGGCCTCCAGGTCGCGGCTTGTGTGAAGCCGACTCAGATAACCAGAGTACAATTCACCAACATTCAACTTTGAGTAGCTCTCAAGATCAAGCTTGGGCTTATCTTTATCTGACAAATGTGATTCTTCCTTGGTGGAATGTTTGGCCAACACTGTGGAGACGTCGGGCTGTTGATAAGCTGATCTAGTGACCATCACCTCTTCAATATGGCCATCAACAGGAGTCTTGTCTGAATGTTTGACAGGAGAAGGCGGCTTAGGACTCGACGAGTCTTGATGGGTTGCCGGATCGTCATTAATATCCGCGGGTGAGTCAGGATTAACAAAATCAGCTTGCGGAGGAGGGTCGTCTTGCTGGCTCTCAGGATCTTCAATTTCCTGGGTTTGAGCTTCACCAGCCTTCGGCTCCTGTTTCTCTTGTTCTGAAGCCTCAACAGTTTTGGAAGGGCCAGGTTTTTGCTTCTTGCCCGTCTTTGCCTTGGCCCTATAAGGAAAATTATTCAGTTTGATAAGTATGAAAGGGCAAGTTAGTTTATTCAACAAAGTAATAGAACTTACGTCGGGTTAACCACAAATGTGGAGAGCTGTGTCTCGTTTGAGTCGCCAGAAGAGTGAGAAGTATCCTGATATGCTGAGTTAAAAGAATTAAGAGGCTGCCGGATGAGGCCGGCTCGTGAAAGAGAGGAAGTAGGACTTTGAGGCACCTCATGACGACGTTTACGAGGCGGTGGTGTGTTGGGTAAGCCGGTCATCAGCTCTTCTTGGCCGCTGTGCCGAGTGTGCCATCTGGACTTGTGTTGCTGTTTCTTCAAAAGAAAGTTGGGGTCTAAATGAGCAAGAGGATGGGAAAACTGTACCTGACGACACGTCGTGTTTTCTCTCTTGGTAAGGTTTCTGAGTCGGAGGAGACAGGGATTACCTCAACGGTGTCTGCTTGGCTTGTATCCGTTTCCTCCTGAGGTGAATCAGCATCAATAAGTTGCATAAAAAGAATACCAAGTGAATCAAGTTCTACCTCTGAGTCGTCCAGTTCCAGCTGCTCCTGCGCCGTGGGCTTGTTAGGACGACCCGGACCGCGACCGGTTGTTTTGACCCTTTTTATTGGAGCGGCAGTGGTTTGTATCTTCTTTTTCCACAAGGAGGAGTCGGCCTGGATATACATGAACAATAGGATCAAAACCAGAGAGGTTCACCAAAACAAATGATATATATGAAAGGGTACTTACAGCTGGCGGTGGGTTGAGAGTATAATAAGGAGCCAGGCCCGTTTTGCTGCAGTTTGCCATGGACTCGCCAAGGAGTGATTTGACAGTGTCGTTGATTTCCTGCTCAGTCAACTTGGTGGAATTGTAGCATAGTGGATCATTGGGACTTCTAGTATATTCACACATTAAGCCGGAGCAGCGGCTTAAAGGTAGAATTCTCCATGAGACCCGGCAGCGAACAAGATCGACTCCAGTTAAGCTATTTGCAATAAAGGCCCGGATCTTTGAAAAAGTGGAAGAATAAAGACCATGTTCCATAGCAGTCATTTGGCCTGGAAGTGGGCCGCTGGTAGGAAGACGATGTGGGGGATAACCTTGCAGGGGTTTTTCTCCTTCTGGAGAGGTATCTTTGCAATAGAACCAGGTGAAATTCCAATCCTTAGGATGACTCGGCAGGGTGGCGGCTGGGAAGGTCACATCTCTCCACCTTTGAATTGAAACACCTCCGAGGACAAGACTAAGCCCATCGGGCATCTCAGTTTGGTGGTTGATATAATAATAATCTCTGAACAGATCTATAGAGGGCTCTTCGCCAAGGTATGCTTCACATAACACTTGGGAATTGCATATATTGGAGATAGAATTGGGACCAATATCTCGAGGATGAAGGTTGTAAAAGTGCAGCACATCTCGAAAGAACTTTGAGACAGGCAGGGAAAAGCCACGGAGTAGATAATCTGTAAAAACTACGACCTCACCCTCTTGAGGTTCAGGAGGGCATTCAGGGCCTGGAGCCGCCAATGAATGACTTCTTTGGCGGCTAAAGCACCCATGGTCAGATATTCATTGAGGGTCTCTTCAGTGACTTTGGAAGGGAACCAATCGCAGGTGGCGGGTGTCTTAGTCATGGTGAGCCGGAAGTAACAAAGCTATAAAAAGAAAGTAAATATGGTAAATTGAATATTGCAGTACAGAAGTTGTTTGCAAGTTTTAAGCCGGCCAGAGGCTGGCGGGTCACAAGAGTTTATATAAGCCGCCGTATATGGTGCGGCAAGTCAGTGGTCTATAAAGATGGAAGTGCTAAAAAATCCGCTAAGTGCTGCATAAACAAATTTCCCAGATTGCAGATATACTTATGGATCTACGACAGTTCAGAAAGGAAAAATTATCCCTAAACCTAAAAACTACGGCGGAAGAACTGGCATATTGAAAATAAAGCTAGAAGGGACAAGCTAGATCTGTGTGGAAGGAACAGATGCTAAAACTACTACCGCGTGATTTTGGTATTATATTGGGATTCAGCTAAGCCGTATGAAGGATGAACTACTAGCGGGCAAGATGAACACTGATGAACGCCAAAGAAGTGGGGAAACCCTAATGCAAATTGAAAGTCAGGAGAGGTGGATACCTGGAGATGTTGATGGATAGCGGGAGGACACCGCATTTTTCTGGACAGTTCAGGTTGATGCAGCGGGCAGGTTGGTGCTGCTGGTAAAGGTCGATGACGGCGGCAGAGCTGGTACGGTGACGGTTGGTGTGAGGAAGACGAAGAAGGAAGAGGAACGAGGGTAAAAGTGAAAAGGAACCCCCGTGTTTATCTATAAGGGGAAAGGTGAACAGTAAAATGGCATGCACGGAATTCGAGGAGGCAGAATGATTATCTCAGCAGTGCGGGCGCCTCGATTCTCGAAAAGACCATTAAGATAAAGATTTGTTATGGCATCATGGGTTTTCTGCATATTTATTGCGCATGATGTCATGGCGGGTTACAATGACTCTGGATGCATGATGTCACAGTAGGTTACAATGGTTCAGCCCGCATGATATTATGACGGGTTACATCGGTTCATTCGAAGGTTCAACATTGGTGGACGGTTTGTTAATTAAAACAGTGAAGATTGGCATGAACAAGTTCAAATCAATCTGGGGCCTAATATTGGGGATATAACCCCCGAGGTGTGACCCGCCATGCTATGGCCGGGTTACACCATTGGCGGGTTAATCCAAAGAAGATCTGAGGAGGCCCAAGAAGATGGCTACTCAACAGGCGGGCCTGACGATGGCCCATGACCCGGAGTATGAGCCACCAAATGCTGACTTGCCTCATAAGACATAATAAGTTAGAAACCGAGCCGGTCACGTTGTGTGACCCGGCCAGGACTCTGTAAGCCTCAGGGCCTTGAACTGTGTATATAAAGGCGGGACCCGACGGCGAGTTAACTTAAGAAACCAGAGATCGAGAGCTAGGTTAAGCTAATCGCTCCCTTGTAATCGAGATCCAAGCAATATTAAACAAGAGCAGGAGTAGGCTATTACCTCGTTGAGAGGGGCTGAACCTGGGTAAATCCTTTGTGTCCTTTGTCCCGTTCAAACCCTTTGAGCTAACCTACGTCGCGATGGCTCCACACCTAGGTCCTTTCACTAGGGCATCTGTTGTGACAAATCCACGACATCTCCCGTGTAAATAGTTTTTCTCGTTTTTGTTTTTCTTTCTCTTTAATTTGCTTTCTTCAAGAAAAACTGAAAACTCCAAAAATATTTCAGTGTGTTTCTATGAATTTCTTTTCTTTTTGTTGAGTCTTACTAAGGAGAAGACCACGATGAAAATGTTGAGTGGCTCTCGTTTGAACTATTGTTGATCTAACAAAGAGCCCATATTACCTTGTCTTCTCCTCTTGAATAAAATGTTTGCAAATTCCAGCTTAGTCCACGACACTCTTGCACTATTATCATTTTCATATCACTCGGTCATGCAAGTGAAAGGCAATAATGACGATATTAGATGAACTGGTTGTGGCAGAGAGAAACGGGTATGAACTCGACTCGTTCTGTTTTCGTAAATATGTTTAACCTAGTATCCATGATTCAGCATATTATGATCAAACATGTTTGCAATGACAATTAGAGATTATAGTTTCTCATGCCGTGCTTTAGTAGCTAGGAGTGGATAATGATTTATCTTGGATGTCAACATTGCGTTAAAATGATTGTGATGTAGTACGGTGATATGGTATCCTCCTCTGAATGTTCGAGTGACTTGACTTGGCACATGTTCACGCATGTAGTTGAATCAAAACCAACATAGCCTCTATGATATTTATGTTCATGGTGTTCATATCCTACTCATGCTTGTACACAATGTTTATTATGCAAAATGCATGTTCATGACCGTTTTCGCTCTCTAGCTGGCCACTTCTCAACCTATTTGCTAGCCTTCACCTGTAGTAAGCGGAAATACTGCTTGTGCATCAAAACCCCAAATCCCAAGTTATTCCAGATGAGTCCACCATACCTACCTATATGCAGTATTACCATGCCGTTCTAAGTAAATTTGCATGTGCCACCTCTAAAATTTCAAATAAACATCCGTTTTTGTATGCCTGGATTGTTCATGGAGTGACATGAGGTAGTCGGTATCTTCCATGCTAAGCTGGTTATTCTCATGATGAGTGTTTATTCACGCATCCTTGCACGAGGGGCGGTAATAGGGATTCACAGTCCCGAATTCAAAAAATAGCAAATAATTAAACAAAACTCCCCCAAGACTGATGTTGGTATGGACGGTACTCGTGGATTCGGCTAGTCGTGGAGTGTGTTTGTTGGTGGAGGGGGAGTAAACCTTTACTTTTATCGCTTGGGAACTGCCACTAATGTGTTTAGCATGGAAGATATCGATAACTAATGGTCGCGAAGTAAACAGGAAGGGTGAATTTCTCAAAATTTCATTTATCTCTATTTTCAAAATCCGAGCTCTCGCACCACTACAAATCCCTGCTTCCCTCTGTGAAGGGACTATCTATTTACTTTTATGTTGAGTCATCACCTTCTCAAATAAGCGCCAGATCTGAGAGCACTATTGTCATCCTCATGCATTGTGTACAGTTAATGTTGGGTGCATCATGACTGGATCTTTACTACCATGAATTACAATGTCTAGTCGCTGCTTGAACTTTGGAGGTGCTTTGCATTTATATTTTGCGGTCTCAGAAAGGGCTAGCGAGATACCACTGTTGTCATATTATATCATGGTCGTTTTGACAAAGTGTTGTCACTTGAGATACTTTATTATTGCTCACTAGTTGCTTATGCCATTGATATGAGTTAATATAATTTTTAAGAGTTATTGTCGACATGGTTAGTCATAATCTTTGCTGAAAACTTGGGTGCTACTTAAGCTTATTTATGTAAACAAGAGCAAAAGAGTTCTTAAAAGTTTTTCTTTTTCACTTTCAGTTTATCAACTGAATGGCTTGAGGACAAGCAAAGTTTTAATCTTGGGGGAGTCGATACGTCTCCGTCGTATCTACTTTTCCTAATGCTTTTCCTCTTGTTTTGGACTCTAATTTGCATGATTTGAATGAAACTAACCCGGACTGACGCTGTTTTCAGCAGAACTACCATGGTGTTGTTTTTGTGCAGAAATAAAAGTTCTCGGAATGGTACGAAGCTTTTTGGAGAATTTTTGTGGAATAGAAGAAAAATACTGGAGCCAAGAACCACCGGAGGGGGGCCCTGGGTGAGCCCAACCCACCAGGACGCCGCCCCTCCTGGCGCACCCAGGTGGGTTGTGCCCACCTGGTGGCCCCGCTGACCCTATCTCCAACACTATAAAATCCTATTTTCGGAGAAAAAATCAGGGAGAGAGAATTATCGCGTTTCACAAGAAGGAGCCGCCGCCGCCTCCTGTTCTTCATCGGGAGGCGAGATCTGGAGTCCGTTTGGGGCTCCGGAGAGGGGAATCTTCGATCTTCGTCATCACTGACGGTGTCCTGGACTAGGGGGTATTCACCCCATCGTTTCACGACTAGGTGGATCGGGCCGACGACCCCCATGGCGGTTCACTCATGGGCCACTTCGGGTAGCCCTTGCCGCATACAAGGAGTATTCCACAAGACTTGGTGATCAAGACATGGACTCCTCTCCACGAATGTATTCGGCTAGGACTCTTGTTATCCTAGGCCTCTGGTGCATTATATAAGCCAAGGCCAAGCTAGTCGATAGATTATTAAGACATTACTCATCATACCCTTAGGTCTTAGACCGCAACATATGATCTCGAGGTAGATCAACTCTTGTAACCATATATTCATCAAGATCAATCAAGCAGGAAGTAGGGTATTACCTCGATAGAGAGGGCCCGAACCTGGGTAAACATCGTGTCCCCTGTCTCCTGTTACCGATCAATCCATGACACATAGCTTGGGACCCCCTACCCGAGATCTGCCGGTTTTGACACCGACAATCACCAACCCTTCTCCATCGCCAATTCCATGATACTCCCCACCGGGAGTGAGTAATTCCTTCGTAGGCTCGCTGGTCGGTAACGGAGTTGGATGATATTCATCATGTAATCGAGTTAGTTTTGTTAGGGCTTGATCCCTAGTATCCATTATGTTCTGAGATTGATGTTGCTATGACTTTGCCATGCTTAATGCTTGTCACTTTGGGCCTGGGTGCCATGATTTCAGATGAACCGTTTATGTTATCACCATTATATCTATGTTCTAGATCCGATCTTGCAAGTTATCTACGTGTTATGATCCGCAAACCCCGGAGTGACAATAGTCGGGATACTTTTCGGTGATGACCGTAGTTTGAGGAGTTCATGTATTCACTAAGTGGTAATGCTTTGTTCCAGTTCTCTATTAAAAGGAGGCCTTAATATCCCTTAGTTGACGCCGCTGCAATGGGAGGGTAGGACAAAAGATGTCATGCAAGTTCTTTCCATAAGCACGTATGACTATCTACGGAATACATGCCTACATTATATTTATGAACTGGAGCTAGTTTTGCATCGCCCTAGGTTATGACTGTTATATGGTGAATATCATCCAACGAATTCACTAATCCAATGCCTACGAGTTTTTCACATATTGTTCTTGCTAAGTTACTATTGTTATTGCTACTATCACAACTGCAACAAACTCATTGCTATCGCTATTACTGTTACTACTATTGTTACCACTGCTATCAAAACTATCATATTACTGTGCTATCGATCGCTTTGCTGCAGATAATTAATCTCCAGGTGTGGTTGAATTGACAACCCAGCTGCTAATACTTGCAAATATTCTTTGGCTCCCCTTGTGTCGAATCTATAAATTTGGGTTGAATACTCTACCCTCGAAAACTGTTGCGATCCCCTATACTTGTGGGTCATCAGTCAACCATAGTTAATTTGTTGTGGGCCAACAGCCGCACCTTGGCAGCCAAGCACTGCAATTCGGTGGACTCTTCTTGTGAGGGGCTTTTTGGACACCAGTTGAACCGCTTCTTTAGCGGGACATCTGAATACTCGGGAAGAACCCTCCGAACTGGATCAGACAAGGGACGTCTTCAATGTAAAACCACTCCGTGGTCCATTCTTCAAAATCTTTCTTTGGGGTGCCGATAGGATGTCCCGTGCCGGCTATACGCCATACTTCGGCTCCACCTACTTCAAAAATTGACCCCCCGTCGGTGCAAGGCGCAAGGCAGAAATACTTCCTCCATAACTCGAAGTGAGCCTCACAACCCAAGAACATCTCGCAAAGGGCGACAAAGCCAGAGATATGCAATATTGATCCAGGGGTAAGGTTGTTGGGGAACGTAGCATGCAATTTCAAAAAAATTCCTACCATCATGCAAGATCTATCTAGGGGATGCATAGCAACGAGAGGGGGAGAGTGTGTCCACGTACCCTCGTAGACCGAAAGCGGAAGCGTTATGTTAAAGCGGTTGATGTAGTCGAACGTCTTCATGATCCAACCGATCCAAGTACCGAACGTACAGCACCTCTGTGTTCAGCACACGTTCAGCTTGATGACGTCCCTCGAACTCTTGATATAGTAGAGGGTCGAGGGAGAGTTCCGTCAGCACGACGGTGTGGCAACGGTGTTGGTGATGTGATCCGTGCAGGGCTTCGCCTAAGCACTAGGACGCTATGATCGGAGGCGTAAACTGTGGAGGGGGGCACCACACACGGCTAAGACAAATCTTGGTGTCCCTTTGGGGTGCCCCCTGCCCACGTATATAAAGGAGGGGAGGAGGAGGCCGACGACCAAGGAGGGGAGCGCCAAGGGGGAGTCCTACTTGGACTCCCTGTCCAAGTAGGATTCTCCCCCCCCCTCCTTCCTTCTAACGGAGGGGGAAAGGAGAAAGAGGTGGAGAGGGAGAAGGAAAGGGGGGCCGCGCCCCCACCCCTTGTCCAATTCGGATTGGGCTTGGGGGGGCGCCACCTCCTGTGGCTGCCTCCTCCTCTCCACTATGGCCCGTGAGGCCCATTAACTTTCCCGGGGGGTTCTGGTAACCTCCCAGTACTCCGAAAAATCCCCGATCTTCTTCGGTACCATTCCGGTGTCCGTATATAACCTTCCAATCTTTACCTCTCGGTCATTTCGAGACTCCTCGTCATGTCCGTGATCTCATCCGGGACTCCGAACAAGCTTCGGTCACCAAAACACATAACTCATAATACAAATCATCATCGAACATTAAGCGTGCGGACCCTACGGGTTCGAGAACTATGTAGACATGACCGAGACACATCTCCAGTCAATAACCAATAGCGGAACCTGGATGCTCATATTGGCTCCTACATATTCTACGAAGATCTTTATGGGTCAAACCGCATAAGAACATACGTTGTTCCCTTTGTCATCGGTGTGTTACTTGCCCAAGATTCGATCATCGGTATCATCATACCTAGTTCAATCTCGTTACCGGCAAGTCTCTACTCATTCTGACATGCATCATCCCGCAACTAACTCATTAGTCACATTGCTTGCAAGGCTTATAGTGATGTGCATTACCGAGAGGGCCCAGAGATACCTCTCCGATACACGGAGTGAAAAATCCTAATCTGGATCTATGCCAACCCACCAAACACCTTTGGAGACACCTGTAGAGAATCTTTATAATCACCCTTTTACGTTGTGACGTCTGATAGCACACAAGGTATTCCTCCGGTATTCGGGAGTTGCATCATCTCATAGTCAAAGGAATATGTATAAGTCATCAAGAAAGCAGCATCAATAAAATTTAACAATCATTATGCTAAGCTAACCGATGGGTCTTGTCCATCACATCACTCTCCTAATGATGTGATCCCATTCATCAAATGACAACACATGTCTATGGTCAGGAAACTTAACCATCTTTGATTAACGAGCTAGTCTAGTAGAGGCATAGTAGGGACACTTTGTTTTGTCTATGTATTCACACATGTATCAAGATTCGGGTTAATAAAATTCTAGCATGAATAATAGATATTTATCATGACATAAGGAAATATAAATAACAACTTTCCTATTGCCTCTAGGGCATATTTCCTTCAAAGGTGATGGAGTTGGATCATGTAAAACTCTAGAAAGCCTCTCAAGAAAGGGTGAATGGGGAATCCCAGACCTCTTAAAAGGAAGGACACGAAACATACCCTCTTGTGTTAGCTTGGGGTAGGAAAGTTCTCCGCGAAAGCGTCGCCGTTTGCGGAAGTCAATCCGGCGCGGACAGGTACAAGATCTGCAGCTAGGAGATACCCTTGTCGCTAGAGATCGCATAACTGGAGGCGGGAGACTGAGCAGCTGGACCAATCGCCTGGGAGTTGGCCGTGAGGGCGTGAGGATGAACCTGGGGCGCCAGCCATTTGCCTTGAGGTTTCTCTGAACAGGATTGGATTTCTTGCTTGGGGATGGATGGGCCACTCGATGCACCCTTGACCTATTTAATAGGTGTATTCTCTGGTCCCGAGAGGGCATTTTTGTAAAAAAAGGGCAAGGTTGTTCACCTCCTGGCAGAAGCACAGAAATCGAGAGTCACCCTTGACAGAGTTGATGACGGGGGCCCCACTACAATTTGACGGATTAAGAGGTCATCAGTAGCCGAACTGTTAGACCGGCCGGACAGGTAGAAGATGGAGAACTCACCTCGCAAGCTGAAGACTTTGGGATGCGCCAAGCGATCAACAGTTATGAGCTCCGGCGTTGGAGGCTAGTTCGGGGGCTACTGAGGGAGTCCGGCACTAGGGGGTCCTCGGGTTGCCAGCCTATCTTTCATGGGCCGGGCTACGTGGCGGCACTGTATCTAGACAGGAGATCCTTTTTGTGCCTTGGTGTGTACTCCAAGTCAGGATGGAAGTTTTGGCATACTTGTTCCCTTGATGTAACTGACTATGTGTAACCCTAGTACCCCTAGTGTCTATATAAACCAGAGGGTTTAGTCTGTACAGGCTAGAGAACATCCATCATCCTACTAGCTTAGGGTTTAGTTCATCTGGTCTGTGGTAGATTGACTCTATAATCCTCATATACACAAGTAATATAATCAAGGAGGACGTAGGGTTTTACCTCCTAGAGAGGGCCCAAACAAGGGTAAATACCGTGTCCCACGTCCCTTGTTCCCCATCGATCCAAGATTCACAGTTCAGGACCCCCTACCCGAGATCCGCTGGTTTTGAAACCAACAACCGCGCCGCTGGACGCGGCCACTGCGCTGCTGGATGCACTATTCCCTGTGCTCACCAAATCATTGAAAGCGGCCTCGGTGCCGCTACATGTGGTGCACGCGCATGGCCAGTGAACCTGGGATTTGACCCCTGGCCTGTTGCCGGCCCGAGCGTCCCCATGGTGCATGTGGCTCCGCCTCCAACCCTCCTCCATCGGTGGAGTGGCTTGCGCCGTCGACGCCGACGCCCGCATCCAAGGCCATTGGCTCGAGTCGCGACACGCCTGTCTTCACACATGTGTCAATGCGCTCTGGGGTGAATGCGGAGGAGGCGCTCGGCTTTGTCTCCGCGCCAACCGGCGCCGTCCGCCTCTGAGTAGGGATGGAGACCCCCGACACCTACCAGGCCTCTGCCTCACCGCCGCCTTATGCCCTTCGGCTTCGCGATTTTAAGTCCTCTGTCGAGCAGCCACACCGCAAGCGAGGGGACTTGGAACCCGGTCACCCAAACGGCGCCTTCAACGTTATGACGCCGGGCACCCTGCTCCCTAGAGGATCTTCGAATGAGCGCGGCGGGAGTGCCTCTCGTCACCGCAGAACGCTGCTGCGATGGTGTGCGTGGAGGAGGCGCCGGCCAGCGCTGTGCTCTCCGCCTGTTTCAATCTCGTGAGGATTGGGGATCAAGTAGCTGGGGATTTCTTTCCCTTGTCTCCGGCCGGGCGTGGCCATGTGCATACGCTGGAAATTTAGGCAACCAACAGCTATTACTATCTTTGCTTATTTGCTCCTTTGATTTAGCATATTAGCAGATAAGTCACCTACAGTAGTTCTAGCAGTGATTTCATTCTTGTTTTACACCTGTTAAATTCAGTACATATATTTCACTAATATTTTCTATTGAGTACCCAGATGTATTCCAGATCGTAATTCGATGTAATATATTTCCATGTTTATCATGTGCCGCGATTAATTATGTCTATTTGCAATTGAGATTTTTAATTCCTTGCAAATATGGATGAAAAATTCAAAGTGATTTCTACGAATTAATGTATTGGGATCACAAGGTAGTGTGTAGATCTACTGCTTTGCAGATTATCACCACTACCCTTTAAGCCTACATCTTGTCATATTTGACATTATGATTGCTCAACAATGTGCTCCCCATACATTTTTATCACGTTATGACATAAGATACTAGAAATATGGGTATCTACTGATTTCATCATATTATACTCTCTAGTGCTGAGAGGTGGACCCTGAAATTTTTGGGGAGTATCTAAAAGGTGGCATGCTTAAAATTTTGAAGTTCACACTAATGGTTTCAAGCTAACTTCTTGAAATATCGATTAATTTTGCAAAATTCATTACAACACTAACCATGATGGTTGAGGGAGTCCTGGACTAGGGGGTTCTCGAGTTGCCGACCTATCTTTCGTGGGCCGGGCAACATGGTGACACTGTATCCGAACATGAGATCCTTTTTGTGCCTTGGTGTGTAGTCCAAGTCAGGATGGAAGATTCGGCATACTTGTTCCCTTGATGTAACCGACTATGTGTAACCCTAGTACCCCTAGGGTCTATATAAACAAGAGGGTTTAGTCCGTAGAGGCTAGAGAACATCCATCATCGTACTAGCTTAGGGTTTAGTTCATCTGATCTCGTGGTAGATCGACTCTCTAATCCTCATATACACAAGCAATATAATCGAGAAGGACATAGGGTTTTACCTCCTAGAGAGGGCCCGAACCTGGGTAAATATCGTGTCACACATCCCTTGTTCCCCATCGATCCAAGATCCACAGTTCGGGACGCCCTACCCGAGATCCGCCGGTTTTGACACCGACATGGGTGCTTTCCTTGAGAGTTCCACTGCCGGATCACCAGAGGGATCGATGGCCACCCATGCTGGGGACATCTCAGCCCCTGGTCGGGCTTTTGCGCCTCGCAGTATCATACTGCAAGCTGATCTGCCCAGCCGCCTTGGCCGGGATGGAAACTTCACCCCCAGTCAGAAGATCAGCTTCGGGAGCCTAGAGTTCACCGCCAACTCCCGGGGAGATCTTACTCTAGCTAAGTCACCGGTTCCCCTCAGGAAACCCGCTAATCCCAATGTTTTGACTTCGGGGATGGGAACCGATGATGTACAGAACCTGGCTTAAAGCATGACACAGTTAGATTAGTCAGGACATTGCCGGCCGAACACCGCCCGGATCCGACCTCAAAAGACCCCAGACCGGCTACGCTGTGGGAAAACCCCGAACACTCGGGCAGCGGACCCAGTGGGCGTTTGGCCAATAAACGATCTGCTTGATCCAATCCGAGCCATGGGAGTCTCCAACGGCCAGCCTTTGGTCTACGACCAGATTGGGCTCTAGCCTGACAACAAGGAAATTTACGCCCCACCCATCACGCACCTCATTGCCACCATGGAAGAATTGGCCGAGAGTTTGCGATCATCAAAGCTGAAAACAAGCTGTGTCCGGATACGCGACCAGGCTTCAAGCCCGGAGCCCAGCGATCACCCCGAAGAGAGTTCGGAGCCAATTTCTGACCTAAAACGTGACTTTGAGTCCACGCCAGAGTACCCTAATAGTGCAGATGCCGAATCCAACATACCAAGCGCTTTGGGGATCATGGACGCCGCCACTAGAGTTCCGGACACACAACCCGGGCAATACAAAATTTTCTCCCACCCACCCCCATGTTGCGTACTCCCCATACAACTCGGAAACTCCGGACATCTGGGATTTCATGTACCTAAAACAACATCCTGGCGAAATAGTCCACCATTACTGGGCTAGATTCCTCTTGGTAACAGATAGGATCACAAGTCATTGTGACCAAGTGTCGGTGGGAAACGACACCTATGGGATCACAAGAATCCCTACTACGGTTGCCGGGGCGCAGGGTTGTGAGAAGAGCAGGAATAACAGTCAACACAAGGATCGTTTACCCAGGTTCGGGCCACGAGGATGCGTAATACCCTAGTCCTGCTTTGGTGGATGTATTGAGAGAGTTCTTGAGCTCTCGAACTAGCTATGGTGGCTGCGTAGTTCAAAAGAGCTGAATACCTCTCCAGTATGCCAAGGGCCTCCTTTTATAGTCGAAAGGGGCTGCCACAGTGGTACACAGGAGGTGGAAAGGCCTACAGTGCTGCGAGCTTATCGCTCGTGTTACAGGACAAGACGCATTTAATGTGTAGCTTAGGTGTCCCTTAGCTTTATCGGGGATGGGAACGGAGCCCGTCCCGTTCGTTGCCGCCTCGCCTCGCTTCGACACGCGCCCATGCCAGCGGTGCATGCGGCGCCATGTAGGCAGACAGGCAGCTGAGGTGGCGCGGTGGTAGGGTCTTCACGAAGATCTGCATGCCACCACGCAGGTGCTTGCTGAGTTGGCGTGGAGGCCGCCCGTCGCCACGCAGGTGCCTGCCCAGTTGGTTGAGCTAGCAGCTGCTTGGGGACGGCGGTGGAGTCTTGGTCGACGCGGGCCTGGCTGTGGCCCCGCTGACGCCCTCGGCAAGGGTCTTGCCAGGGGGCCCGGCAAGGGTCTTACCGTGGCACGTAGTCGTCCCCGGCAAGGCGCTTGCCGGGGGTCTTGTGGATCTCCTCGGCAAGGATCCCGCCGAGGGTCGCCGTCTTCTGGTTCTCATCTGATCTCATATCTCTATGGTCTTGACAAAGATTTGCATGCTACCACGGAGGTGCCTCCCGAGCCCTAGTTCCAATGTGGTTGGTTGAGTTGGAATCTGTGGGCTCAAGGGTGGCTCGCTCTGTTAGCATTGGGCAAGTTACCCCGGCAAGGCTCTTGCCGGGGCCGCGGAAGCTGCCCCGGCAAGGGCCTTGCCGGGGGAGTCCACCTCGCCCTCTCACTCTTTGGTATCTTTGGTCTTGGCGTTGCCTTGGCCATCTTGTGCTTCGGCTTCTCTCCGGCTCCCCTCCTCTGCCCTGCTTAGTGTGGCAGTGGCGCGCGGCTCCGACTGCCCGTGCACAAGTAAAGGGGTACAAAGGTGTGCCCCTACTTTTGTACACCGATACATAAGCGTGACACGTTGTTGGGCAAGGCCCAGAACGGTGCGCGGGCAGGTGGGGCGGATTTTCACCGCAGTAACTCTTCGTCCGCTGCGCTTCCCCATGACCCGCATTGAACGCGCGTCGTGGAGGATCGTGCATGGCGTGGGGGCATGCGTGGGGCAGTTCCCGCACGCATGCGTCACATCGCAGTTAATGGGAAAGGTGGCGGCCCGCGCCTTCCTCGTAAAAAGGAATAACCGCGGGCGCGCTGCTCACTTTACCCCCTTCCCTGCGTCTTCTCCAATCTTAGAGCCGCCACCCCCTTTCTTCCTCCTTCTCGAGTTCTTGCCTTCGCTCATCGCTGCTGCGTCTCTGCCGTCTTCTGTCTCTTGCTCCCCCCAACAGCTATGGCGCCCAAATCCACCAAGGGCAAGGGAGTGGCCAAGGACGCCGGGGCGACGGAGCCGCCGGAGAGCGCGTTGGCGGCGCAGCGGACACAGCTTGCCTACTTCCCCTTGACGGTCGACGTGTTTGATCTCCGGGAGGCCTTCAAACCCTTGTGGGGGGTGAAGACGGGGGGAGAGAAGTCGGGGCATCCAGCCACGCGCGTCATCTCCGCCAATTGCGCCGAGGCCGCCCCAAATCGGTACCCTTTCTTTGTCGACTACTTCTCCTGCGGGCTCTGTCCCCCTTTCTCCGATTTCTTCAGTGACGTCATGCACACCTACGGGTTCCACCTTTTGGATTTTACTCCAAACGCCGTGGCGTGCATGGCTCTTTTCGCGCACCTCTACGAGGGCTTCGCCGGGGTGCATCCCAACACGGGGCTCTTCCGCCACTACTTCTCCCCACGGATCCAACCGGGGGGCGCCATTTCCGGTTGCATCACCTGGATCCCACGGTCCAAGGGGGCATACCCAGAGGGCGCCATGAAAGAGAGGTGGGAAGAATGGCGGGGCCGGGGGTGCTGGATCGAAGAGAAGGACCCGCCGAACTTTTGCCGGGTTCGCGACGCGCCGCCGATTCGCCGAGGCGACTGGAGCAATGTTGACGCCGACGACGCGAAGCTCACGGTTACCACCACCTGGATCCTTCACCTTACCGAGGCCGGGCTCACCCTTGAGATGATCGGGGCGGATTGCATCCGCCGCCGAATCGCTCCGCTGCATAACAAGGGGAGGCCGGCCTGGCTCTTCACGAACGCCGCCGACATCATGAGGCTTAGCCCCGGCCTCGACCATAACTTCACGGTGATGGGGCACGCCCACTTCTGCCAGCGACTCTTCCAGCTCGACATGAACCACGACGGCGAGGTCGAGCGGACCGGCAAGGTCGCGAGGGCCGCCGGGAAGGCCGGCAAGGTCACCAAGGGGCCCTTGTTCAAGTTGCCGGCGGGAGTGGTCCCGCTGAGCAACAACTCGCGCCAGACCGACATCATCGCCATGATGCCAGAGTTCAACGCGCATGGGCTTGACCCGAGCTGGGTCGAGCCGGAGGAAATTCAAGTGCAGGAGTTTTTCGACACCTTGCACAAGGGGTACGTCACCACCGAGCCGCGGCTCGTCCAAGACACCACCCAAGTGGAGCTGGACTACATCTCTGCCAGGGCGGTGGAGGAGAAGCTTGCCGAGGAGGCTGGCACCGCCGGTGGCGTGGAGGACAAGGCCGCGACGGAGGAGGAGGTGGTCGATGACCAGCCTTCCTCCTCTGCTGCCTTCGGCTCCGGTAGGTATCTGAGGGTGACCGACGACCTCTTCGTCCACCTCCCAGGGGCATCCAGCTCCAGGGCGCCCGTCAAGGGAGAGGTGTTCGACGAAGAGGTGCTTGCCGCCGCCGAGCTCGAGGTCGTCGACGAGCCGAGCGCTGGTGGCGACGGCTCTCAGGAGGAGCGGCTTCTCCAGGCCATGGGCGCCAACTTCCGGAAGCTCCAGGCGCTCCACCGCACCCGCCTGGACAAGGCCAAGTCCAGGATGGCAACGGTGGACAAGGCAGAGGCGGACCTCAAGGTGCACATCGCTGAGGCGCAGACTTGGTTCCGCCAAGCTAGCGAAGAGCTGAAGGCCGCCCGGGGCAAGTTGGCCAAGCGCGACGTGGAGCTCACCATGAAGCTGGCCGACATCGAGAAGGCCCAGGAGACGGCGGAGGGCTTGGCAGCTGTAGCCGAGGCTGCTCGGACCTAGCACCAGGTCGCGCTGACCTCCCAGGAGGAGGACCTCGCCAAACGCGAGGCGGACCTTTACGCCAAACTCCGTGCCAAGGACGAGGAGGCGGAGAAGCTTGTCGCGCAGCAGACCCAAGAGCTAGAGTAGAGGCACAGGGAGACGCTCGATGCCCAGGCTCTGGTTCACGCCGGCAAGGTGAAGGAGCTGGAGGTGGAGCGGGACAGGGCTGAAGGAGCAGGCCCTGAAGCTGTCCCAAGAGAAGGGCACGCTCAACGGCGCCCTGACGGAGGCGCAGGGCACGGCCGTCAGCAGGGCCGGGGGCTCTCCGAGGCCAATAACTCCATCAAAGACCTCAAGCTGAAGCTGGAGGGTCTCGAGGGGATGCTGTCGGAGAGCAAGGCCTGGGAAGAGATCCTGGCCAAGGATCTGGAGGCTGAGAAGCTGGAGCGGAAGAACGAAGCCGCCAGCCACAAGGATTTTATGGAGGGTGAGAATCGCTAGATCAGCCGACTCGAGGACGTCGCCGGCAGGATCACCACGCAGCTGGCTACCATGGGGATGCCAAATGTGAGGTACACCCCAGAGCGCAGCAGGACTACCAACGCCAAGCTGACCATGTTCTTCGAGGGTGTTCTCGGGGCCCTGGAGCAGTTCCACTCCGACAGGGCAGCTTCACTGGCCGACTAGAACCGAAGGCTCTGCCGGGGTGCCATGACCAAGGTCCTCACCAAGGTGGCGTACTGGAACCCCACCCTTGACTTCTACGCCGCGCTGGAGAGCTTGCCGGAGGGTACTGACCTCGCACCGCTCAAGGAGCCTATCGAGCCCATCATCAACCTCATCGACGGAATTCAAAGGGTGGAGGGCCAGCGCCGGGATTAGGAACCCCGTTTCTTATCGCCGCTGCAGGTTCATGACCAAGACAATTTCTATCTTTAGTTAGAACCGCATCAATAATTTGATGTAATATAACTCTGCAGCACTCTTGATACAATGCATGTTATTTTCCTGTTTGATCTTCCTTTGTATGTCCACCCTACGTTAACTGGGTAGGCTTGCCGGCGCATAATCCCAGGGCGGCGTCTTGAGGACGGATCCCCATTGGCCTGCGGGGTGTGCTTGCCGCCGGGCAAACCACCCTACCGCCCTTAACGCGGCCGCTCGAACTGTCGAGCTTGACTCGAGTCAGAATCGAGAGTGTTTCCAAGTGCGGAAGGCTACCCTGCCACTTTCGACGCGGCCGCATGATCTGTTGAGCGGACTCGAAACAGAACAAAGGCGTTGCCAATTGCGGGAGGGCCCCTTTGCGTGCAGGTTTCATACATAGGGAGGATCTCCGAGGACGATAACCTTATGTATAAAAGGAAATAGCCCAAGGCTCTGAATGACTTAGCTTTTCTGTTGCCGCGCTGGCATCCTTCGCGCTTGCAGGCGGCGCCGTTTTCTCCTGGCCATCTTCTTCTTCAGGAGCCATGGCGATGAAGAACTGCTAGGCTAACTACTAGACCAGATTCTCACAATTGCGCCCCCTACCTGGCGCGCCAAAGATGTCAGTGGGAAACGACACCTATGGGATCACAAGAATCCCTACTACGGTTGCCGAGGCGCAGGGTTGTGAGAAGAGTAGGAATAACAGACAACACAAGGATCGTTTACCCAGGTTCGAGCCGCGAGGATGCGTAATACCCTAGTCCTGCTTTGGTGGATGTATTGAGAGAGTTCTTGAGCTCTCGAACTAGCTATGGTGGCTGCGTAGTTCAAAAGAGCTGAATCCCTCTCCAGCATGCCAAGGGCCTCCTTTTATATTCGAAAGGGGCTGCCACATTGGCACACAGGAGGTGGAAAGGCCTATAGTGCTGCGAGCTTATTGCTCGTGTTACAGGACAAGACGCATTTAATGCGTAGCTTAGGTGTCCCTTAGCTTTATCGGGGATGGGAACAGAGCCTGTCCCGTCCGTTGCCGCCTCGCCCCGCTTCGACACGCGCCCAGGCCAGCGGTGCATGCGGCGCCATGTAGGCATGCAGGCAGCTGAGGTGGCGCGGTGGTAGGGTCTTCACAGAGATCTGCATCCCACCACGCAGGTGCTTGCTGAGTTGGCGTAGAGGCCGCCCGTCGCCACGCAGGTGCCTGCCCAGTTGGTTGAGCTAGCAGCTGCTTGGGGACGGCGGTGGAGCCTTGGTCGACGCGGGCCTGGTTGTAGCCCCGCTGCCGCCCTCGGCAAGGGTCTTGCCGTGGCGCGCAGTCGTCCCCGGCAAGGCGCTTGCCGGGGGTCTTGTGGATCTCCTCGGCAAGGATCCCGCCGAGGGTCGCCGTCTTTTGGTTCTCATCTGATCTCATATCTCTATGGTCTTGACAAAGATTTGTATGCTACCACGAAGGTGCCTCCCGAGCCCTAGTTCCAATGTGGTTGGTTGAGTTGGAATCCGTGGGCTCAAGGGTGGCTCGCTCTGTTAGCATCGGGCAAGTTGCCCCGGCAAGGCTCTTGCTAGGGCCGCGGAAGCTGCCCCTGCAAGGGCCTTGCCGGAGGAGTCCACCTCGCCCTCTCGCTCTTTGGTATCTTTGGTCTTGGCGTTGCCTTGGCCATCTTGTGCTTCGGCTTCTCTCCGGCTCCCCTCCTCTGACCTGCTTAGTGTGGCCGTGGCGCGCGGCTCCGACTGCCCGTGCACAAGTAAAGGGGTACAAAGGTGTGCCCCTACTTTTGTACACCAACACCAAGAAATAATAGCGATCTTTCGGTCTAACTGCCGAGACGAAGGGATTTTGAATGCCCTCGCCCGTCACCATGTGCAAAGCTTCACCGAATTATCGGACCTGGTACGCAAATACGGGGCCATGGAAAGTACCTAGCAAGAACAACAAATACGCGTGGAGTCAAACCATACCGAACAGTCAAGTAAAACCCGGGTAAAGCACGCACACCAATGGCGGTCGCCCGAACACGAACCCACCGAAAAGAGGAACAGATCCTCGCCGGACCCAGAATAGTCCTTGACGAGCTACTGGATAAACCTGCCCCATACACTCGGCCCTGCTAAACACAAATCCGACTCACAAGCTTCGAGCTTGTTGGGTTGTCAGACAGGTTGCCAAGAGCGGCGAGGCCATAATCCATCTACAACCCCCCAGTAGAGGATCAGAAACATCTCCATTTAGTGACAATAATGTCCTAACGATCTATGAAACTTTCTCCTCAAACAATCAGAGGAAAAGAGCCCTTCGAGAGCTCAGCCAAGTCCACCAAGTCATAGCAGCAACCTCCAGGACGGACACCCCAATCACCTTCGATAAGGAGGATGAACCAAAGGCCCGCCCCGTCCGAGCACTCGCCGCACTAGTCCTTGACCCCAAAGTGGATGGCTTTAGACTAACCAAGGTGCCTATGGATGGAGGCAGCACTCTAAACCTCATTTACGAGGATACCCTCGACAAAATTCAGCTCGACAGATCTCGAGTCGAGCCAAGCTACACTACATTTCGGGGAATTATCCCCGGGAAAGAGGCACGCTGCTCCGGATGAGTTACCCTGGACGTAGTGTTCGACACTCCGGAGAACTACATGACCGAGGAACTACTTTTCCACATTGTGCCCTTCCATAGCGGATACCACGCAGTATTGGGGCAGACGCATTCTCAAGGTTCCAAGCTATACCTCACTATGGGTACATGAAACTCAAAATGCCACAGCCCAAAGGTGTGATCACCATATCCAGTGACTGATACGTCTCCAACGTATCTATAATATTTTGGTTGTTCCATGTTGTTATATTATCATTCTTGGATGTATTACAATCATTTTATAGCAACTTTATATCATTTTTTGGGACTAACCTATTGACATAGTGCCCAGTGCCAATTGCTGTCTTTTGCTTGTTTTTTACTTCACGGAATATCAGTACCAAACGAAGTCCAAATGCCACAAAACTTTTTGGAGATTTTTTTGGACCAAAAGACAACTGGGAGCCAAGGAAGCACCTGGGGGAGGCCTGTGGGGACCACAAGACACCAGGGCAAGCCAGGAGACCCAGGGGCGCCCTGATGGGTTGTGGGGCCCACAGGGGTCTCCTCCACTGCCTCTCAACTCTATAAATCCTCAAAAATTCCAGAAACCCTAGGGGAGCAGACGAAACACAATTCCAGCCGCCGCAAGTTCCAGAACCACGAGATCCAATCTACATCATCACGGAGGGGTTCATCATCCTCATTGGTGCCTCTTCGATGATTGATACGTCTCCAACGTATCTATAATTTTTTATTGTTCCATGATGTTATATTATCATTCTTGGATGTTTTACAATCATTTTATAGCAACTTTATATCATTTTTTCGGACCACTACTAGAAAAAAGGCTGTTAGTGGCGCACCTGTTTTTGCTATTAATGGCGCACTATAGGTGCACCACTATTAACACGCCACTAGTAACAAATAGTAATGGCGCACCTCCGGTGCGCCATTAGTATCCCAGATAATAGTGGCGCACCAAATAGTGCGCCATTACTATGTCCAATAGTGCGGCATTACTATGCCTCCTAGGGGGCCATATTTACCTTCACGTATGCCCCCAAGTGCGCCATTACTATGGCCCATAATGCGCCACTGGTATTTAGCCTTGGTGCGCCACTAATGCTCAATATGGTGCGCCACTACTATGAATATTAGGAATTATTATTTTTTGCTTTTCTGGTATTTACACATGTTACAAAATACGTTACACAACACAGAATATAAACATCACACAATAGAGTTCATCATATTAGTATCCAAATTCGAAACAGCGAACAAAGTTCAAACATTAGCCAAGTTTAGGTCTCGAGACATTAGCAAAGTTCATCATATATATTAGCCGAGTTTGTCGTCACATTACAAAGTTGATATCGATCATCTAAACTACCATCACATAGAAGAGAGATGCGGTCACGATGAGCATCATCGCGATGAAAGGTCTTCATCCGGTTCCTCCTCCGCTCCCTCCTCTCTCCCGCTAGATAGCGCGCGTATCTAGCTTCCGCCTCCGCCCTAGTGGTGTACCCTTTGTAACTGTTACCGCTGAAATGGTGAACCTGTCTCCGACACTCCTCCCAGTCGTCGTAGACTCCGGGAACCTTACCCTTGTACACGACATACGACGGCATCTCTATGCACTAGACAAACAAAACGTTAGCAGCAATTCACAGACAATATATAAGCAATATATAAGTATGCAATAAAAAGGATCGGAAGAGAAAAGCAACACATTAATAGCATGATTCATGGTCCTACTAATAAATAGCATCGATTACATATAAGTTGAACGACTGTCCAAACTAAAGAGACATACAAGTTCATTAAAGTTTAATTACAACATGAGCTAATCGATATTTCAGAATTACATAGCATCATTACTTTCGACTCGACTCACGGACCGGAGCGTGGATGAAGCCGCCGTCTTTCGTGATGGTCATGAAATCGCGATCGTTGTCAGCCTGCATTTGTAGCGTTGTTTCTATTTCACTGTTGGACGGTTGATATTTGAGGTAGAACTGCCCTGAGGTACGAAGGGCATCTTGATGGTCCCGTACGATCGCCTGCATGTGATGGAGGGCGTAGTAGGCATCCTTCTGACTGCCAGGCGGCTGCTTGACGCAGGGGAACGTCGTTACGTGGGTGAACACGTGCTTGCCGTACCTACAAATTGGCCTCCTGAAGGTGTCTCCAGATTTGGCGTAGCCGGGGAGAGCATCATCAAGAACTTTCTTGATATTTGTGTAGTCTTTCTTCGACTGACGGTCCGAGTCGAAATACGTGGCCATGGAATATTTCGGGCTTAAGAGGATGAGTGTGCAATGTGTGTCACTGCACAAAACACGGAATGTTAGAAAAAAATGATCGAAATCTAAGAAATCATATGTTACGGGGCGGTGAGGGGATGACTTACTCGGGAAAGTAAGGCACGAGGAAGTTATCCTTATCTGGGTTCGCCAGAATGACGCCTTCGAGGTAAGAACTCGCGACTTGCCGGTCCCCAGCGCTGCCCAAGATCTTGGCACGCATGTAGAAGGGGTCGACTATCACGATGTCCGGGGTCTTGTCTCTAATGATCCGCATATCCATACTAAGCGAAAATAGCCTAATGAAGGTGTAGTGCAGCGGATGAAGGTTAAACATAGCGAAGATGTCATCAAACCGCAGGACGATCATACGCCCGATGGTGCTATCGACAAAGCCCTTGCCCTCTGGCACCTTGGCCATGAAAACGGGGTATGCCACATCATTCTCGGAGAGACGCTGCTTCTCCATAGAAAGAACACTATCATGCAAACTCCGCATAGCACCGGTTGCAGCATTGAGCAGATTAGTCGGTAGCATCGGCCTACCCGCCACATGCACCCTCCTCGAGATATCCTTAGGTGATGGTGGCCCGTCCTGAGCACGGATCATACTCGGTGACGGCTGGCTCGCACCCTTGTTATTTTTTCTTTTCCGTCCCTACTGCTTCTTCTGCTGTAATGGGATCCAGTTCTGCTCAGAGACCACCTTCTTGAGTGTGTTGGGGCTGATAATATTTCGCACCTCGGCTATCTGAGGCTCGGTGAAGGCGGCAGCTGGAGGCGTCTCCTGAGAACTGAACGCCAGACGATGCCTGTTGCAATTGGGTTTCTCCGTGGTACCAGCTAGATCGCGATCGTCTTTTGCAGGGTTGGGTTCTTGAGAAGGAGGCCCCAAGAATTCGTCACCGGACCCATTTTCGTTGAAGTACTTATCGACGTTGGAAAATGTACCGTCGTCGTTCGGATCCTGTGCCATATGCATGTCCGGATCAGCTGACGGCGGTAGCGTTGCGGCGGTCTTGCCATGGCTTGGCTCCGGCACGACTGGCGGTGTTGTCTGTGGGGTGGTGTCCCCCGCCCCCAAATGAATCTGGCTCTTCGGCCAAAGCATGGACTAGCTTATGCAGGCGCTGAGGGTCATCACATCATCTTCGTCGGCCTCAGGGGGTCGATATGGAGGTAACAAGTCATCGCAGCCCCGCAGCACCCGAACCAGTTGAACCCTATACACGGTGGGTGGCATCTGATTACCGTGGAACACGCGGTTGCCCGGTTGAACGATTCTGGCGTTGGTGACATCGATCAACTCGCCATCCACGAAGTGCAGGAGAGTGCATGGAACGTTGGCGGCGCCCTGCGAAAACATGTAGGGCGTCAGGGATGCCCAGTCAAAGGCAAGGAGATGAAGTCATCGGCTGAGGCTTAGTTACCGTGCTGGCGTCGTGCTCGGCTAATGTCGAGGCACCGCCAATGGCGGGCGTGCAAGTGACGGAGGGGCCGCTTGCTGCCGAGGTGCCGGCCGGCGTATTCTTCCCACACCCAGGTGCATTAAGCTCCAATGCCGGCGCCGACGCCAGAGACACCAATGTCGCCTCCGCCGGAGACACCAATGGCGCCGGCGCGTTGTGCGAGTTCCTGCCCGTGAAGCTGGGAATCGGGGGCGGCCCCTGTTGGCCGCCCGCAGTCCACGCCTGTAGCCCCTCAAGCAAGGTAGGCATAATGGTGGTGATCATCGCTCCCGGTTGGTCTCGCACTTGCTCTTCGACTATCTCCGGAATCCGCGCCAGTTGTGCCTTGAGTTCTCTAACCTCGCGCTCCTGGCTTTCCGAGCTGGTCTTTCTCTCCTTTCGCCCAGCCTTATAGTATTCCGACCATTTCGTGGACAAGCCTTTGCCAACCACACGACCAGCTGACGACGGCTTACTGAACTTATCCTTGTGTTTCATTACGTTCAATGCCCTATTTAAAGTGGTGTCCCAAGGGGAGCTCTGAGACCCCGCGCTACTGCTTTCAGTGTCCTACAGAAGGAACATGAACCATTTAGAAATTTGGCCTCATTAATTAGAATGCAACCATATGGAGCTAATTACGCGGGGGTGTATTCCTTACCAGAACAAGCTCAAGCGCCTTGGTCTTCGGATCCGTGGTAAGCTCCTTTGTTACCGGGTCCACCTTGTACCGGGCCCTGACATAGTTCCTAGTCTGCTTGTCACAGTATTTATCGAAGAGGGGCGGTAGGCCTTGCTCGGCAAGCTCCGCGTCCTCCTTGTCCCATATAGGTTCCGCCACTCTGTAACCGCCGGGACCGAGTGTGTGGACCCCTAAGTTCAAGTCCCGCATATCTTTCCCCCACTGACTTGATTCCGCGAATGCATTCCTCTCGCACTTGATCTTGAACTCCAGGTAGTCAGCTTCGCTGATCGAAGGGTTTGTCTCCTTGATCTTCTCATAACTATCACCACGTAGAATCCTTCTCTTCACCGCGGCTCTCCAAGTTGCCAGGGCCGTGCTCATCTTCATGAGGGCGGCACTGTTCACTTTATTCACTGAGAGGCGTGTGTTTGCGAAGTCACCAGGGAACTTGTATCATTCACACAGCTTCGTGAAGAGGATGTTGCGCAAATACCCTCGGTCACGATGCCTTAGGTTCTCGGTGTTGATCGAGACGGTGCTCCAGAGAATGCACCTGAGTTGTCCCACGTACCCAGTAACTAATTCTTTGGGCGCCGTTGGATGCCCACTAGAGGACACTTCAGTAAATTCCTCCTTGACGGTGTCGAGCACGTTCGGGCGCCGGTCCTTCCGTTGCCTCTTCGGTTGGCTGCCATCTATGCGTGCGCTGCCATCATCAGTGGTGGCATCCACGGCGGCACCATCAGTGGTGCCATCACCGACGCCACTAGGGGTTGTGTAGTCGGGATCGGTGTCTTCCACGGCGTCCTCATAGCGGTGAGGTTCTTCCTCCATCTCCTGGGACAGCTCCCAGAATGCCTTGCCCGAACCGTCGGCCTCATCGTTGTTGGCCATGTTCGCTCTAAATAGGAAAAAAAAGGCTACTAGAGTTATTTCTTAAATGCAGTTTAGGAAAAAAGCCTACTGAACTTGACTGTGGAGACCTTCAGTTGTCCAGTTGCAAAATCAAGAAGGTACACTTGTGATTGTTATTTTCTTGCATTTATATAGATGCATGCATCAGAATCTATCTATCTGAACTTTGTATTCTTAAAAAAGACAATCTGAAATTTCTCCTTAATTTACTACTCCTATATTAAAGCGCATACTATAAACAGCTATGTATTTGGCATTGCGCAACTTCTCCCTATACTTCTCCCTGTAACCTAACAAAGTCTTATATTTTTGGTTTACTAGGCTGGTATTGGAGGTCCCCTTATTAATTCTAATGATGGGAGTTTTGTTAGGATTAACTTTTATGATAATACCGATAAAACCCCTTCCCTGCCAAGGAGTAAAATTGTTGATGTCTTAAAAGGGATTGATCTTCCATCGCAAAGCTATTCTCTTTTCTGGTTATGTCTCCATGGTAACTTAGTTATGGTAACTTAGTTATGCCATCTATGTTATGTCTCCATGATCTTCCATCTACTCCTATAGGTATTCTTCTACTTATTCTTTTTCAGGGACAACTGTTTCTTGTGGCAACTACTTATTAAACAAACATTTAAACTATGAGCTTACATCGTGAATTTGAACAACATGAGTAACTAGACTGCATTTAACAGGAGTACACTACTAGAGTTAACAAATTGGGCATCTTCTAGGTCAAACTATAAATGTTGATTAATTTGTGTTTCGGTTGAGAATCGGGCACCTTCTAGGTCAAGAAAATTGGGCATGACCTTTGCTAATTTTCTTGACCTAGGAGTGCCCCATTCTCAACCGAAACGGAAATTAATCAACATTTCAGGAGAAAGGGGTCATTTGACATCAGAAGCTGCCAGATTCCAATGAAGCAGAAGCTGCCAGAATTGGTATATGTTGATCAATAACAACCCTAGTGACGGAGGGTCCAAAATGATAACAAATATCACATGGAAGTAAGGACATATAAGTATATAATGGAGGGTCCAAAATGGCAGAGGGCAGAATTTCCAATTCTCAATTACACAAATAATGAAAAGAGAACTCAAGCCAAAGATGCTATGTTGAAGTAGAAAAGCACACAGCTGGCCAAAAGGAGAGTTAACATCACATACTCCAAAACAGAACGCATCGAGTAAGCTCACAATAACAGCCCTAGTCCATAGAGAGATAGGCTGTACAGGGATACATCATGTCACTGATTGCTTATAGCCATAGGTTTCAGGAACGCATAGCACACAGGCTGATTAACTGCAGCTGAATGACAGTATACTGTGCAAACAAACTGTTAAGCCCTGATCTGACCTTGCAAGCATACAACTAGATTAAACATGCATATCTGGGATCAATCACTAGTGATGACAACTCGACTAACAAGACAGACTGAAGACTAATGTATTTTCAGCTTAAAATCCCAATGGGGTTAGATGATGACAATTCAAACCAACCCATTCGTCAGTCAAGCAAGTTAACTTTAATACATCCAAGGACCCGCGCTGCGCAGTCCGATACAGAATGTAAGCGTCTCCAATCCCCACATCCCAATCACCTCCTCATATAACTAACCTACCGTAGCAACAAAAGAACACGTTTGCCCATGATAGCATCTTGAAATGAACCAACATCAAAAGAAAAAGACTACAACTTTGAAGACCACATCGATCAGCTTATCCTATCAACACAAATTACACACAGGATAGAGCAACAATCTACAGAAATGAAAAACAAATGAAGGGGGTTCATTGATCGTCGTCGCGTCTCACCAGGTTGCCAGCGGCCAGGGGATGAGGCAGTTGAGGCGGCGGGGAGCAGGCCGGCTGCTGGTGGAAGCCCCAATCCAGGCACGGGATCAGCTCCGAGTGCCTCGCGTCGCACACCTGCACACATAGCATAGCGAGTCAGCAAATCGAACCAGGCACCATTAGCACGAAGCGACGCAAGCTGGGGTATCCGGGCCGGGAGGGAGGAGAGCGCGAGGTCGGCGGTGACTGGGGATCTCCAGCTCGAACGGATCCTCCAAGACGGCATAGCGGAGCTTGGCACAGCTCCTAGGCATGACGACGGAGCATGGGGCGGTAGGTGGCCGCGGTGACGCGCGGCGGCCACGCTCGGGGAGGCGGATCTAGAGGAGGAAGGGAGGCCGAGAGGGCGATTGAGGAGTGGAGGGAAGCTAGGGGCGGCACAGTGGGTCTGGGCGGTGGCGCAGGTAGGGGCGGCGGCGCAGTGGGTCGGGGCGGCGGTGCAGTGGGTCGAGGCGGCGGCGCAGGTCTCTGGCTCTGGTTTGGTCATTGGGGAGGGGAGAGGAAGGGAGGCGGATAGGGGGGAGACGACCGACCGGCTGGTTGATTTTAGTGGGGGGAGGGTTAGCAATGGCGCACCTTTCAGGGGTGCGCCATAAACACCGTGATAGCAATGGCGCACCTTCTCCTGGTGCGCCATTACTAACTTTTTTATTTTTAGTTGCATGTAATAATTTTTTAGAAAATGACCATAAATTTTAAAATGTTACGATATAAGTAGTTATTACTAATTTTCAAATACTTGCATTGCAAAACATTTGTGAATTGGTAAAACATTTATGAATATGAAAAAATATCATCAAATTTGAAAAAATATTCATGAATTCAAAAAGTGCCCATGAAATTTAAAAATATTCATGAGTTCAAAAAATATTAGAAAATTCAATACTTTTTGTGAGTTCGAAAAATGTTCACATTTTCAAAAAATATTTGCAAATTTAAGCAGGAAAAGGAACACTGAACAATAAAATACCAGAATAAACATAAATAAAAATTGGTATATCAATGGCGCGCCTCCTAGGGGTGCGCCATAAACACCGTGATAGCAATGGCGCACCTTCTCCTGGTGCGCCATTACTAACTTTTTTTTATTTTACCAGAATAAACATAAATAAACACAATTAAAATACCAGAAGAAAACATTAATCCCCACTGTTTTGAACAAAAGAGGTTACTGGATAGAGGACTAGAACAGAAGAAATGCCATTTCCATATGTCGAAATACAATCGAGAAATGAAGACTACAATTTAAACCATTGTGCAAAGATTTAGAATTAGATCGATGACATGGTTGAAATCAAGTGATACATGTAATAATTTAGTTGCATGTAATAATTGAGCTTGCCACTGACACACACACGCGGCCGACACGTCGTGATTCGATCTTAGCTATCTTTTCACAATCTTCTTGCCCTTCTTTTTCGCAAATGGAGTTCTTCTCTTGAACGGACGTCCTTTAGGTAGGGTGGTCCTGCTTCTTCTTGTGGTGTATGTTAGTTCATCGTCGTCGTCATGTTCCATCTTCGGGTCGCCGTACTTGTCGAAGTCTTGCTCATTGGCGACTCCATCCATTCCGATGATCTTCCTTTTGCCTCTCCTCACGATAACACGACTGGGCTTTGACGGGTCGGTAATGAAGAAGCATTGGTCCACTTGGGAAGCCAGTACCCATGGCTCATTTTTCGCGGTGACGTTTGCACCCGCGGTCTTGGATTTGGCTGCGGGTATAACCATGGTGGTGAAATACCGGTCTTCTTTTAGGACGCTCTTGGCCCATCTGACACGGAACATCGGGACCTTCTCTCCAGCGTAGCTCAGCTCCCAGATCTCCTCGATCCTTCCGTAGTATCTGTCCTTGTCGTTACCGGTGTAGGATTCCATCGTTACCCCAGAGTTCTGATAATCATCGCTCTTCATGTCCTTTTCCTCGGTGTAGAATGTGTAGCCGTTGATATCGTACGCCTCATAGGTCATCAGGTTGTGCTCGGCGCCCTGTGACAAGGCGAGTATGAGTTTTTCTTCTGCGGGAGAATCCTCATGTAAAGGGTACAACAGAAGCATCTCCTTGAACCAACACGTGAAACATGAGTTGTGCTATTTGATTATATCTCCGTCCGTCCTCTGTTGGCCTCGGTCATTGTACGTCTTCTCAATAAAGGTTTTGTGCTCTACCACCCAAGGATCGACCACGTCTATGTGTTGTAGCGCGACTAGGTTTGGTCTTTCGAAGTCGGCGAGTCGACCCTTGAAGTCGACATGCATTTCGCGGCGACCCTCGCGGTGACCCCATACAGCGAGCCTGCCGAGGTGCCTGTTGAGGGGCAGACCAACGGGGTTCTCGATGCCTAGATAATTCATGCAGTAGGAGATGCACTCTTCGGTCAGAAAGCCCTTGGCTATGCTTCCATCTGGACGTGCCATGTTGCGAACGTATCCTTTGATGACACCATTCATCCTTTCGAACGGCATCATGCTGTGCAGGAACGTCGGCCCGAGTTGGATGATATCCTCCACGATATGGACCAGCAGATGCACCATAACATCGAAGAATGCGGGCGGGAAGTAGATCTCAAGCTCGGATAGTATCAGCATGATCTCTTCCTGTAGCCTTCTGAGTTGCCTCACGCCAACCGACTTCCGAGAGATGATGTCAAAAAAGTTGCATAGGCCAAATAGCGTTTCACGGACGTGCGCGTCCATGATCCCACGGATTGCAACTGGAAGTATCTGCGTCATCAGCACGTGACAGTCGTGAGACTTCATCCCGCTGAACTTCTGCTTCGCTGAGTCTAGGTATCTGCTTATCTTCCCTGCGTAACCATAAGGAAGTTTTACTCCTACGAGGCAGGTGAAAAACTGCTCGATCTCCTCCTGACTTAGAGTGAAGCACGCGGGAGGGCAGTCATTTCCGATCTTCTTGGCCTTTTTGCCTTTGTGACGACTTTCCGTGTCCTTCGCCTCATCATCACCATCATCATCATTAGCATGAAGCTCCTCCCTGATGCCCATTGATTTCAAGTCTGCCCTTGCTTTCGGCCCATCTTTGGTCCTCTCTGGCATGTTGAGCAGGGTACCAAGCAGACTCTCGCACACGTTCTTCGTGATATGCATGACATCAAGGCTGTGAGGCACACGGAGGATCTTCCAGTATGGCAAGTCCCAGAAAACATACCTCATTTTCCATACCTTCAGCAGCAGCTCTGGTGCCTTTTGCTTCTTTCCCGGCGGTGGGCACTCTTTCCAATTTTTCAACAGCTCGTCTAATTCCTCGCTGCTCCTCGTACGCGGGCGTCTTCGGGGTTCGGTTTCACCATCGAACAAATCCTTGCGTTTTCTCCATGAGTCATCGTCGCGAAGCCACCTTCGATGTCCCATGAACACGGTTTTCGAAGACCCGGGATCTCTATCTAGCTGGCGATACGTTGTGTCATCGATGCACCTGACGCATGCACAAAATCTGTGGACCACCTACATATCTGTAACCGAGATAGTCGTGCACCGTCGTGAGCAGTGCGGCTCTCATAGGGAAATATTCTTTCTCTGCGGCGTCCCATGTATTGGCTGGCGTTTTCCATAGCGTGTCTAGCTCCTCTTTCAGCAGCCCCAGATACAGATTGATGTCGTTCCGTGGTTGTTTCGGCCCTTCAATTAGCATACTCATGTGAATGTACTTCCTCTTCATGCACAACCAGGGGGGAGGTTGTACATCCACACAAACACAGGCCAGGTGCTATGTGTGCTTCTCTGGCTGCCAAACGGATTGACTCCATCGGTGCTCGCGCCCAGCATGATGTTCCTTGGATCGTCCCCAAATTCTGAGTGTTCGAAGTTCAACGCTTGCCACTGGCTCGCATCCTTAGGGTGACTCAGCATCTTGTCTTTTTTATTTATCTCCGGATCATTTCCGTCATCTTCTCGCTTCTTCTCCTCCCTATCCGCATGCCAACGCAGGAGCTTTGCTAGCTTAGGGTCCGCGAAATACCGCTGCAGACGAGGAGTGATCGGAAAGTACCACACCACTTTTCGAGGAGCTTTCTGCCTCTTCTTGTATCGAGTGACGCCGCACACCAGACATATGGTAGACTCCGTGTGCTCATCCTGAGAAATGATGCAATCGTTCATGCACACATGGTATTTCACGTGCGGTAAATCCAGAGGACACACGATTTTCTTTGCCTCCTCGAAACTGGTCGGGCACTTGTTCCCCTTGGGAAGACATTCGTGCCAGAATGTCATGTTCTCGTCGAAGCATGCGTCGGTCATTTTGTGTTTTACCTTCATCTCCAGAGCCATGAGCGTTACTTTCAGGCGGGTATCCTCAGGCCTGCATCCTTCATACAATGAAGTAACCGCGTCTATCTCCAGTTGATCCAGCTTGGCTTTCTCTCGGGCGGCAGCTCTTGTGTTACCCGTCTGCTTGAGAAGCAGCTCTTCAATATGAGGGTCCTGCACCCAGCCCATCGATGGTCCATCGTCATCTGCTCCGTCATCTTCATCTTCATGATCATGCCCTTCGTCTTGATCTGCCTCATCATCATGTCCGGCATCTTCTACATGATGACTGTGTCCTGCATCTACTTCGTGATCATGTCCTGGAGATTCTTCGTCTTCTCGCCCGCCCTCGCCGCGGTTCTCTTGTTGCCCTTCCTTATTTCTTGCCCGGCCCCCATGGACGACTTCATAATCATCTTCATCACCTTGCCATCGATAGCCGTCCATGAAACCACGCAAGAGCAGGTGGTCCCACACCTGTCCGGAATCCGGGTCGACAAGGCTCTTCAGCTTGCATCTTCGACAAGGACATCTTATCTCTGTCTCGTTCTTTTGAAGCATCTCGGCCTTCGCGGAGCTCAAAAACCTATTCACGATGCCTTCGGTCATCGTGCGGACCATGGTCGCCTGCGGGGTAGAGCAAAACAATATTTTAGAACCAAAAAAATTTTGGCATGACTTTGCCTAAAAATAGGACCAAAAAGAATGCATAGTGCCAAATTCTAACCGAAACGGAAATGAATCAACATTCTGGCAAAATATTGGCTACTATCGCATTTCAAATACCGGTACCTGCAAACACAAACATATGCAACACCACAAACATACGTAGATCTAGGCCATAAAAAGTGTGTACGTTGTTGGAGGGAGAAAAAAAGTAGATCTAGAACATAAAGAAAGCTTTCCCCTTACTTACCTATCAAAAAGAGGAAACTTAACCACTTAATTTGGGTGAATCTATGGTGCAAATGAGGTGAGGAGGAGGAGGCAGCCGAGACCAAGCTTGGTAGAGGTGGAGAGAATGAAGTGGGGAAAGTGAGTGTGGTAGGTGGCTGTCAAAAATATCTAGCTGCTCCGAGGTTACCAATGGCGCACCTCCAAAGAATGCGCCATTGGTAACCAGGGTTACTAATGGCGCACCTGGTGTGTGGTGCACCATTACTAGTTTTGAAAAAAAAATGTTAGTAGTGGCGCACCTGGTGTGTGGTGCGCCATTACTAGTTTTGAAAAAAAAACTAGTAATGGCACACTATCCCCTGGTGCGCCAGTACTAACAATTTTTTTATTTTTATTTCAAAACTAGTAATGGCGCACCACACACCAGGTGCGCCATTAGTGATATGGCCAATAATGGCGTACTTATATCTGGTGCGCCACTGCTATATAGCAGTGGCGCACCACATACACGGTGCGCCATTAATGTCCATATTAGCTATAGTCGTTTTTCTAGTAGTGGACTAACCTATTGACATAGTGCCCAGTGCCAGTTGCTGTTTTTTGCTTGTTTTTTACTTCACGGGAAATAAATACCAAACGGAGTCCAAACACAGCGAAACTTTTTGGTGATTTTTTCTGGACCAAAAGACACACGATGGGCCAAGAAAGTGCCTGAGGGGGGCTCCGAGGGGAGCACAACCCACCAGGGCACGCCCAGGCGCGCCTAGGTGGGTTGTGCCCACCTCGGTGGCCTCCCACACCGCCTGTTTGCTCTATAAATACCCCAATAATCCAGAAACCCTAGGGGAGTCAACGAAAATCAATTCCAGCCGCCGCAAGTTCCAGAAACCACATATCCAATCTAGACACCATCACGGAGGGGTTCATCATCCTCATTGGTGCCTCTTCGATGATGCGTGAGTAGTTCATTGTAGACCTACGGGTCCGTAGTTAGTAGCTAGATGGCTTCCTCTCCCTCTTTTGATTCTCAATACAATGGTCTCATGGAGATCTATTTGATGTAACTCTTTTTGCGGTGTGTTTGTTGGGATCCGATGAACTTTGAGTTTATGATCAGATCTAAGTTTTTATCCATGAAAGTTATTTGAGTCTTTTGATCTCTTATATGCATGATTACATATAGCCTCGTATTTCTTCTTTGAATCTTTGGTTTAGTTAGGCCGACTAGATCGATTTTTCTTGCCATGGGAAGAGGTGCTTTGTGATGGGTTCGATCTTACGGTCCTTGATCCCAGTGACAGAAGGGGAACCGACACGTATGTATGGTTGCCATTAAGGATAACAAGATGGGGTCTATTTCGACATAAATAGATCTTGTCTACATCATGTCATCGTTCTTATTGCATTACTCCGTTTCTCCATGAACGTAATACACTAGATGCATGCTGGATAGCGGTCCATGTGTGGAGTAATAGTAGTAGATGCAGGCAGGAGTCGGTCTACTAATCTTGGACGTGATGCCTATATAATGATCATTGCCTCGATATCGTCATGATTATTTGAAGTTCTATCAATGCCCAATAGTAATTTGTTTACCCACCATATGCTATTTTTCTCGAGAAAAGCCACTAATGAAATCTACGGCCCCCGGGTCTCTTCTTTATTATATTTGCCTCGAGATCTATTTTTATTTGCTTTTATTTTCAGATCTATCAATCCAAAAATACAAAAATACCTTGCTGCAATTTTTATTCATTTATTTTATCTTGCATTCCCGCGAGATCTATTTATCCAATCTACTACAATTTCACCTATCCTTTTACCCGTGAGGGATTGACAACCCCTCTCTTACGTCAGGTTGCAAGTATTTATTCTTTGTGTGCAGGAGCTATTTACGTGGTGTTGCGTGGTTCTCCTACTGGTTCGATAACCTTGGTCTCATCACTGAGGTAAATACCTAACGTTGTTGTGCTACATCATCCATTCCTCTTTGGGGAAATACCGACGTAGTTCAAGCCAACATCAAAAGGAATTTCTGGCGCCGTTGCCGGGGAGACATCATCAACATCTACCAGGTTCCTAATCACAAATCTCATCTCCTTGCAGTTTACATTATTTGCCATTTTCCTCTCGTTTTCTCTCCCCCACTTCACAAAAAAAATGTCGTTTTATTCGCCCTCTTTTCCGTTTGCCATTTTCTCGTCAGATCTCTTTTTTGCTTGTGTGCCATGTGTCTTCTATTTGCTTGCATCTTCGCTTGGTAAAAATCTCTTGATATGGATCCTCATCCACTTGCTAATCTTTTCAAAAGATCCAATTATGATGAACCAATCAATAGTGAATTGAGTTCACTAGATTATCTTTATGAAGTTTTGCTTGAGATTTATGAATCTGAAAATTGTGATGAAGTGTTAAATGAAGAAATTTATAAAGTGATTCATGATAGCTCCTTGAATGAAAAGCATGATTGCATTGATGTTACTATAAATGCTATTAATGTCAATTGTGCTAGTAATATACAAAACCCCAAGCTTGGGGATGCTTGTTTTGTTATGTCCACTACTTATTGCAATGATCATGATTGGGGTGACAATGATTCTTATGATCTTGAAAATTTATTTAAACCTCATGATGAATATGCTTGTGATAATATTAAAAGTGGGTTTGTAAGAGTTCTAACTTTAGCTAAAAATAATCCCACATATTTGGAGAGTGTTCAATCGTATGAATTTTTTAATAAAAGTGGGTTTGGCGAGGTCATGACTTTATTTTATGTATGATTGGTTATCTTTGCAAGTCTCTTCGAATTATCAGTTTGGTTTGGCCTACTAGATTGATCTTTCTTGCAATGGGAGAAGTGCTTAGCTTTGGGTTCAATCTTGCAGTGTCCTTTCCCAGTGACAGTAGGGGCAGCAAGGCACGTATTGTATTGTTGCCATCGAGGATAACAAGATGGGGTTTATATCATATTGCATGAGTTTATCCCTCTACATCATGTCATCTTGCTTAAAGCGTTACTCTGTTCTTATGAACTTAATACTCTAGATGCATGCTGGATAGCGGTCGATGTGTGGAGTAATAGTAGTAGATGCAGGCAGGAGTCGGTCTACTTGTCTCGGACGTGATGCCTATATACATGATCATACCTAGATATTCTCATAACTATGCTCAATTCTATCAATTGCTCAACAGTAATTTGTTCACCCACCGTAATACTTATGCTCTCGAGAGAAGCCACTAGTGAAACCTATGGCCCCCGGGTCTATTTTCCATCATATTAATCTTCCATCAACAAGCTATTTCCGTTGCCTTTTATTTTGCTTCTATTTTACTTTGTATCTTTATCATAAAAATACCAAAAATATTATCTTATCATATCTATCAGATCTCACTCTCGTAAGTGACCGTGTAGGGATTGACAACCCCTTATTGCGTTGGTTGCGAGGATTTATTTGTTTGTGTAGGTGCGAGCGAGTCGTGCGTGGCCTCCTACTGGATTGATACCTTGGTTCTCAAAAACTGAGGGAAATACTTACACTACTTTTCTGCATCACCCTTTCCTCTTCAAGGGGAAACCAACGCAGTGCTCTAGAGGTAGCATCATGCTTTAGTAAGAATATTGGTGTTAAGGTTTGTGATTCCCTATGCAAGCATGAAAGTCAATAGTTATGCAATGAAATTACATCCTACTTGTGGTGCATTATTCGGTGTTAGTTATGCTTAATGCCCGTTTATGAGAATTTTCGTTTCTTGGTTTGTTGCTTCTCAATCTTTTTGCTAGCCTCCACTTGTACTAAGTAGAAATACTACTTGTGCATCCAAAATCCTTAAACCCAGTTTTGCCATATGAGTCCACCATACCTACCTATATGCGGTATTTTCGTGCCATTCTAAGCAAATTTGTATGTGCCAACTCTAATTTTCAAAATGAACTTCCTTTTTGTGTGCTCGTACCGCTCATGAAGCGGCAGGGGGTGGCCAATATTTTCCACGCTAGATGTGGTATTCTCAAGATGAGTGTTTATTCACTTGTCATTGCACGAGAGTACGACGGTAATAGGGATGTCAAATAATAAATTCCTTGGAAAGTGTTGGTATGGACGGTACCCGTGGATACGGCTAGCCGTGGAGTGTGAAAGAATGGTGGAAAAAGGAATAAACTTTATTTTATGTTTGGGAACCGCCTATGGTATATCTAGCATGGAAATTGTTAGGAATTACTCTGTCATTTTCGTTGACCGGAAAAGCATGCCTCTCAAAATATTTTATCTCTCAATTTTTGCTTTAAGCTTTGGCACCTCTACCAATCCCTACTTCCCTCTGCGAAGGGCATATCTATTTATTTTATACATTTTTTATTTTTATTTGAGTCTCCATCTTCTCTTATAAAGCACCAACTAAGGGGCACTATGATTGTACTTGAGCATTAGATGTAGCTAATATTTGAGTGTGTTTCATGAATGGGTCAATGACTGAGCATGATGGGCTAGGGATAACTTTCTTTAGAGTTGATATTTTGAAAGACATGGTTGCTTGTTGATATGCTTGAGTATTGAAGTCTTCATGTCAAAAATAAACTATTGCTTTGAATCATCTAAAAGTCCAAATGTCTATGCTACAAAAGAAAAGAATATGTGATGAATATGTTATGCAACATTCCACATCAAAAATCCTGTTTTTATCATTTACCTACTCGAGGACGACCAGGAATTAAGCTTGGGGATGCTGATATGTCTCCAAGGTATCTATAATTTTTGGTTGTTCCATGTTGTTATATTATCATTCTTGTAGAAACTTTATATCATTTTTTGGGACTAACCTATTGACATAGTGCCCAGTACAAGTTGCTATTTTTTTACTTCGCAGAATATTAGTACCAAACAAAGTCCAAATGCCACAAACTTTCTGGACATTTTTTTGGACCAGAAGACAACTTAGGGTCCAAGGAAGCACCTGGGGGGAGGCCTGTGGGGCCCACAAGACACCAGGGCGTGCGAGGAGGCCCAGGCACGCCCTGATGGGTTGTGGGGCGCACAGGGGTCTCCTCCACCGCCTCTCGGCTCTATAAATCCTCAGAAATTCTAGAAACCCTAGGGGAGCAGACGAAACACAATTCCAGCCGCCGCAAGTTCCAGAACCACGAGAGGTAATCTACACCATCACGGAGGGGTTCATCATCCTCATTGGTGCCTCTCCGATGACGCATGAGTAGTCCACCATAGACCTTCGATTCTGTAGGCAGTAGCTAGATGGCTTCTTCTCTCTTTTTGATTCTCAATACAATGGTCTCTTGGAGATCTATTTGATGTAATGACTTTTGCGGTGTGTTTGTTCGGATCTGATGAAGATCGAGTTTATGATCAGTTTCTATCCATGAATATTGTTTGGTCCTCTTTTGATCTCTTATATGCATGATTACAAATAGCCTCGTATTTCTTCTTCGAATCTTTGGTTTAGTTAGGCTAACTAGATCGATTTTTCTTGCCATGGGAAAAGGTGCTTTGTGATGGGTTCGATCTTACGGTGTCCTCACCCAGTGACAGAAGGGGTAGCGAGGCACGTATGTGTCGTTGCTATTAAGGATAACAATATGGGGTCTACTCCTACATGAATAGATCTTGTCTACATCATGTCACCATTCTCATTGCATTACTCCGTTTCTCCATGAACTTAATACACTAGATGCATGCTGGATAGCGGTCGATGTGTGGAGTAATAGTAGTAGATGCAGAATCGTTTATGTCTACTAATCTTGGACGTGATGCCTATATAATAATCATTGCCTTGGATATCTTCATGATTATTTGATCTTCTATCGATTGCCCAACAGTAATTTGTTTACCCACCGTATGCTATTTTCTCGAGAGAAGCCACTAGTGAAATCTACGGCCCCCGGGTCTATCTTTTATCATATTGCTCTCCGATCTGTTTTTCATCGCATTTATTTTCAGATCTATTATTCCAAAAACCCTAAAATACCTTGCTGCACTCTTTTTTGCATCTTTTATTTCATGTTTATCCAGATCTATTTATCCAAACTCATACTATTTAATCTATCTACCGAGGAGGATTGACAACCCCTCTTACGCGTTGGGTTGCGAGGTTTTGTTCTTTGTGTGCAGGTACCATTTACATAATGTTGCTTGGTTCTCCTACTAGTTTGATAACCTTGGTTTCATAACTGAGGGAAATATGTATCGTTGTTGTACTGCATCATCCCTTCCTCTTTGGGGAAATACCGACGCGGATACAAGCAATCAATGACCCGGACAAAACCCTCCGAGCCAAAAACAAAATAGCATATCTCGCCCCCGAGGCACTATCCGAGGCTCTTGCAGCTGAGGAGTTAACCACTCTCCGTACAATAGTGGACAGGGATGATGTCACCCTCAGTAAAAGACCCAAGTCTACATCCTTCAAACCAGCTGATGAGACCATCAGATTCCAAGTGCATCCGACGGACCCTAATAAAACAGCGACCATCGGAGCCTAGCTGGATCCTGCGGTCGACGAGGCGTTGTGCGCATTCCTGCGCGAGAATTGGGACATATTTTCCTGGCACCCTTCGGACATGCCAGGAATCCCACGCATACTGGTGGAACATAGTCTGAATACAATCAAGGGCTTCAAGCCAGTTAAACAGATGTTGCGCCGATTTTCCGAGCCCAACCATCAAGGTATGGGGGGAGAATTAGCTAAGTTACTTGAAGCCTGATCATTAGAGAAATAAAACACCCCGAGTGGTTGGCGAATCTTGTCATGGTACCTAAAAGAGACAAATCCTGGCGGATGTGTGTCGATTTTAAGGACCTCAATAAGGCTTGCCCCAAGGATCCCTTTCCTTTACCCCGAATAGACCAGATCATCGACGCCACCGCCAGACACGACTCACTATGCTTCCTTGACGCCTACTCTGGGTATCACCAAATCAAGATGAAGGAGTCCGACGAACCAACATCTACGTTCATTACACCCTACTGACCATTCTGCTTCAACACAATGCCCTTCGGGTAAAAAACGCAGGCACAACATACCAGCGCATGATTCAAACATGCCTAGAAAATCAAATTGGTAAAACAGTCAAAGCATATGTAGATTATGTGGTCATTAAGACCAAACATGTCAGCCAGTTGGTAGACAAGCTCCGCCAGACCTTTGAAAACTTGAGAACATATGATATACGACTTAACCCGGAAAAATGTGTTTTCAGAGTTCCCGTTGAAGAACTGCTCAGATTCATTGTCTCCCATAGAGGGACAGAAGCCAATCCGGCTAAAATCCGAGCTCTATCCCAGATGGCAATACCCACAGAGCTCAAACACGTGCAGAAGTTGGATAGTTGAATTGTAGCCTTGAGTCGTTTCATCTCTCGCCTTGGTGAAAAGGCCCTGCTGCTCTATAAATTACTCAAAAAGACGAAAAACTTCGAATGGACCGATGAGGCAACTGCCGCACTAGAGGAGATATAAACACTGCTAGCAGGCAATCCTATTTTGACAGCACCTGGCATAGGCGAACCTATGTTGCTATACATCTCAGCCACGAACCAGGTCGTGAGCGTTGTACTCGTGGTAGAACGAGAGGCAGAAGGCCATAAGTTCCGGGTGCAGAAACCTGTCTACTACGTATCGGAAGTGCTCACTCCGTGCAAATCCCGATATCCACACTATGAGAAGATAACCTACATGGTTTTTATGGCATCCCGAAAGCTCTGACACTACTTTTAAGAGTGTTCGGTCACAGTGGCATCTGAGGTACCCTTAAATAACATTATCAACAATCGGGATGCCACAAGTCACATCGCCAAATGGGCCATAGAGCTCCTCCCCTTTGAAATTGTGTACAAGCCACGCTGAGCTATTAAATCTCAGGTACTAGCCGATTTTCTGGCCGAATGGACGGAAGCTGAGCTTCCCCGGGAATACAGTATGTACTCGCATTGGACAATGTATTTTGATGGCTCCAAGATGTTAGCTGGAATGGGGGCTAGGGCAATCCTTCCGTCCCTCATAGGTGACACTGTGCGGTACGTACTACAGATCATGTACACAGACTCCAACAACGCAGTCGAATATGAAGCCCTATTGCATGGTCATCGGATTGCATCATCAATGGGTGTACATCGGCTCGAGGTGCGGGGAGATTCTAACCTTGCCATCTCTCAAGTCAACGGCAAATTCGATGCCAAAGACCCAAAAATGGCGGCATACCGAAATGTCGTCTTAAAAATATCAGCCCGGTTCAAAGGGTTAGAATTTCACCATGTCTCTAGATACCGCAATCAAGCCACGGACATCCTCGCCCGAATGGGCGCTAAACGTGACCCGGTGCCAAAGAACACCTTCTTATAACGTCCTTTCAAGCCATCCGTGGTGTGGCAAGACGGGGACAAGGATTCGGCAGCCAATGGCCCAGGCCAAATCATCCCTTTGGCCATTGAGCCAGACAACGACATCATCGGCGGCTGAGCGCTTGAGGAAACACCTTCGGCTCACGAAGTCATGGCCGTAATTGCGCCATGGACTGAGCCCTTCCTGGCCTATCTTCTATGACAGAGCTCCCCGACAATCAAACCGAGGCACGGCTCATAGTCCGGCGCTCCAAAGCCTACAAGGTCCATGAGGGCGAGTTGTACAAGAAAAGCACTACCGGAGTCCTACAGCGGCGCATACCGAAAACAGAGGGGCGGCAGCTTTTGGCTGAGATACACGCTCGCATGGGAGGCCACCACGCGGCACCTCAGGCCCTGGTAAGCAAGGCCTTCTGAGTAGGTTTTTTTTGGCCCACTGCTCGCGCGGACGCCCATACTTTAGTCCAACATTGTGTTGGATGCCAGCTTTTTGCAAATCAAAGCCACATGCCCCCCATGGCTCTCCGGACTATACCAATTACCTAGCATTTTGCAGTGTGGGGGCTGGATATGGTCGGACCACTTAAAGGGGGAACCAAGGAAAAGAAATACCTATTGGTCATGGTTGACAAATTCAATAAATGGATCAAAGCAAAGCCAGTAACCTCAGCAAAGTCCGGACCAATTATCGACTTTATATCCGGCGTGGTACACCGTTACGGTGTCCCTCACAGTATCGTAATGGATAATGGATCCAATTTCACGGCCCAGGAAGTCAAGGACTGGTGCGCTAACATGGGCATCAAGCTCAACTACGCTTCGGTGTACCACCCGCAGACCAACGGACAAGTCGAACGGGCCAAAGGACTAATCATGAGTGGCATAAAGCCTCGCCTGGTCCATTCCCTGAAGCAATCTGATTGTCACTGGGTGGAGGAGCTTGACTCTGTACTATGGGGACTGCGTACTAACCACGACCTATCAACGGGATACACACCCTTTTTCATGGTGTATGGCGCTGAAGCAGTCCCCCCTTGTGATATAATTCACGATGCACCTAGAGTGCGCATGTACGAGGAAAAGGAAGCCGAGTTGTATCGGCAGGACGACCTGGATGCCTTGGAAGAAGAGCCGGATGTAGCTCGGGTTCGCTCTACACTTTACCAACAGTAGGCCCGACGCTACCAGAGCAGGGAAGTTCGGGCGAAGACATACAACGCCGGCGAACTCGTCCTCCGTCTCCCTGAGAAGCAAAAGAACAAGCTCTCACCTGATGTCTCCCTGACGATGGCGCCAGAAAGCTCCTGTCTGCTAGGACTACATCGGTATTTCCCCAAAGAGGAAGGGATGGTGTAGCACAGCGACAGTAGGTATTTCCCTCAGTGATGAAACCAAGGTTATCGAACCAGTAGGAGAACCAAGCAACACAACGTAAACAACACCTGCACCCAAAGAACAAATACTTCTTAACCCGACGTGTAAAAGGGGTTGTCAATCCCTTTCGGGTACGGCGCCCCAAGATAGGCAAACAGACGTGAAATAAAATTGTAGTAGATTGATAGATCGAACGCCAAATAAAATAAATAAGAATAAATTGCAGCAAGGTATTTTTGTAATTTTGGTTTAATAGATCTGAAAATAAAAGGAAAGGAAAATAGATCGCAAAGGCAAATAATATGAGAAAGAGATTCAGGCGTCGTAGGTTTCACTAGTGGCTTCTCTCGAGAAAAGTAGCAAACGGTGGGTGAACAAATTACTGTTGGGCAATTGATAGAACTTCAAATAATCATGACGATATCCAGGCAATGATCATTATATAGGCATCACGTCCAAGATTAGTAGACTGACTCCTGCCTGCATCTACTACTATTACTCCACACATCGACCGCTATCCAGCATGCATCTAGTGTATTAAGTTCATGGAAAAATGGAGTAATGCAATAAGAACAATGACATGATGTAGACAAGATCTATCTATGTAGAGATAGACCCCATCGTTTTATCCTTAGTAGCAACGATACATACGTGTCGGTTCCCCTTCTGTCACTGGGATCAAGCACCATAAGATCGAACCCGCTACAAAGCACATCTTCCCATTGCAAGATAAATAGATCAAGTTAGCCAAACAAAACCCAAATATCGGAGAAGAAATACGAGGCTATAAGAAATCATGCATATAAGAGATCAAAGAAACTGAAATAACTTTCATGGATATAAAAAGATAGACCTAACCATAAACTCAAAGTTCATTGGATCCCAACAAACACACTGCAAAAAGAGTTACATCATATGGATCTCCAAGAGACCATTGTACTAGAGAGAGAGGAAGCCATCTAGCTACTAACTACGGACCCGAAGGTCTACAAAGAACTACTCACGCATCATCGGAGAGGCACCAATGTGAACCCCTCCGTGATGGTGTCTAGATTGCACTACTAGGAAAAGGGCTATAGATGATATGGACACTAATGGCGCACCAGACATGTGGTGCGCCACTACTATATACTAATGGCGCACCATGTGTTGGTGCGCCATTAGTGTCCAAATACTAATGGCGCACCACATCCATGGTGCGCCACTAGTAACAATTTTTTTTATTTTTTTTTTCAAAACTAGTAATGGCGCACCAGTGGATAGTGCGCCATTACTAGTTTGCACCACATCCACGGTGCGCCACTAGTAAATTTTTTTCAATTTTTTTTCAAAACTAGTAATGGCGCACCAGGGGATAGTGCGCCATTACTAGTTAAACTAGTAATGGCGCACCACACCCACGGTGACCCAAAAATTCCACCGAATGCACCCCCCCCCCCGGACCGCCTTTTCAGTTTTAAAAAAATAAAAGAAAATGATGTAAATGTCAAAAAAATAAAAGAAAATAAGTTTCCCATGTGATATGTGGTCTAGTTGTTGGGAAAATTTACAAATATGAATTTCGACTTTATTTGCAAAATCTCTCTGGAATTTGTAAAATGGGCATAACTTTGGCATACGAACACAGATTAAAAAGTTTTTTATATGAAAAATCATCTACTCGAAAAGTTACATCCGAATTTAACTGGGGGAACCCCACTAAACATTTTCAAAATCCTCAAAAACCTAACAGAAAAAAGTTACGGGGCTTTCAAGATCTAGAGGCAAAAAAATTCAAAAAATTTCAAACTTACTAGTGGCACACCGTTTGCTAGGTGCGCCACTAGTAACAGAAAAAAATTGGTGTTGAATTTTTTTGTTGGAATTTTTTTTTCAAAAAATGATACGTAATATGACCGGGAAGTTTGAAATATAGCATGAACAAAGTCCTAGACATCAACAAGGTTTAATAGGATTGATATGGTTGATATATCAACAAGTGCCTGTTAAGTGAGGTGGTGCCGGGGTTGGATAGAATTATGAAGTTAAGCGTGCTCGGGTTGGAGTAGTGTGAGGATGGGTGACCTTCCGGGAAGTTTGACCACTTAGTGCGATTTGATTTGAGATTAAGCATATTGACCCAAGATTAAGCCATAGTGACCGAAGATTAAGAAAAAAACGGAAAAAAAAAATTAAAAAAAATTCTGAAAAAATATTTGAAAAAAAATTGTTACTAATGGCGCACTTCTATGTGGTGCGCCATTACTAAGTCAGATAGTAATGGCGCACGGCGTGATGCGCCATTAGTATACCAGATACTAATGGCGCACCAGTGGTGCGCCATTAGTATTTAATACTAGTGGCGTGGTACTAGTGGCGCACCAGTAGTGCGCCATTAGTAGGCAAAACTGGTGCGCCACTAGTAGGCCTTTTCCTAGTAGTGTTGGATCTGGTGGTTCTGGACTCTGCGGCGGCTGGAATTGATTTTCGTCGACTCCCCTAGGGTTTCTGGAATATTGGGGTATTTATAGAGCAAATAGGCGGGCCGGGGGGGCACCCGAGGTGGGCAGAACCCACCAGGGCGCGCCTGGGCCTCCTGGCACACCCTGGTGGGTTGTGCTCTCCTCGGAGCACCCCCCAGGCCCAGCCAGGGCCCATTAGGTGTCTTCTAGTCCATAAAAAATCTTTGTAAAGTTTTGTTGCATTTGGACTCCATTTGGTATTGATTTCATGCGATGTAAAAAACATGCAGAAAACAGCAAATAGCACTTGGCACTATGTCAATAGGTTAGTACCAAATAATGATATAAAATGACTATAAAACTATTATAAAACATCCAGGATTGATAATATAACAACATGGAACAATCAAAAATTATAGATACGTTGGAGACGTATCATCACCTAAATGGGAGGGCCCTTTCATAATCGATGAAGTGCTAGTAGGAGGAGCATATCGTATTCGCAACCCAACCGACGACCGCCTCGAACCAAACCCCTGGAACGCAGCTCAGCTTCGACGCTTCTACGGCTAGTATGGTCACGTCAGTTCCACTAGCTTTTTCTTTATTGTAATTTTTATCTTTACTCCTGGGGAGTTAGCACCTCCCGGGCTCTGTCCGGATAAACCGATCTGTGTTTAGGCCCTTTTAGTACACATTTTCAAATGTACTACCCAGATTTACCTGAGGGCTCCTTTAAAGCAGCCAATCAATATACTTTTCATGCACCTAATCGTCTCTATCGTGTTTGCACTCTCCCGAATAATTTTTAAGCCATCATATGCACCAATTTGACTTAAGTTTTTGCCAAGCTGGGTTGCCTGCCTCCTGTGCTTACCCCCTACATTCTCAATTGTTCGGCTAGGGGGTAAAGGGAGCACCTCTGCGATTGTTATGACCGGGTCAGCCGCGTACGTACCTCAGACGGGTGAAACCGAAAGCTAGCGTTCTTAAGAACATAATGGGTCGGCGATGATGGAGATAACAATAATTTAGGTGTTCGCCACCAAGACTTGGGGATTTGGTCCCCGCACTATTATTCGCATACTTCAGGTATCCGAATACAACGTCTCTGTTTAGCATGACGAACCTGAAGAAACGATCCCATGGAGGAACTATTTTCTTCAGAAGATGTTTCTTACGTTAAAAATTAATATAACATAACTCTCCGCACGCGGTTTTGTCTATTCGTACCAAAATGTCGGATTTCCTAGTTACCAGAAGTGATTTCCTGTTACCTCAGGCACATAGTACGGAACACTCCCCGACCACTGGCCGGGGAGGCAGAAGACGATGGCCGGTTAAGACAACGTTTACAGTACGGATCGAGAATGTTTGATGTAAAGTACATAGATACATAGAATCAAACACCTCACTCTATGTCCACATTGTCTATTAAGCTATCTAGGGCACAACCCTGTTGGGAGAATCGAGCTGCAGGCGTCACTTGGTCATATACCAAAGAAGAGGTATTGCCTGCCCACCCGGTCCTACTGGTCCCACACGAGCCATCCGCTCTGGCTCGAGTTTAGTGAATCGGGTCTTCACCATAGCCCATGCTTCTCGCGCCCCCTCCCGACAGGCCGATATCTTCCATAACTCAAAGCATCGCCGAGCTCCTTTAAAAAGATTGGCCGGTTCGGCCATATCGTCCGGCGCCATCTCGGTCGGCTGTAATGCCTTGACCATGTGTTTCATAGCTTTTTGAGCTTTCTCATGAACCACAGATAGTTCCTTTAAAAGATTCCCGCCAAAGGAATTGACCTCTTCTCTGGGCCGCCCAGTAAGGAGACCTAGCACAAAGCATGGCATGTCTTTTACACTCAAGCACTACGCATGTCTATGTACATCCAAAGCTTAAATAACACTTACTGAACATGCCACTTTTTAATCTCTGGTTCTTTGCGAGAGCCTGCGCAAATTGAGTTTTCAAACTCTCCAGTTCTTTGGCCTGCTGCTGGTTCTCCGCCTTCAGTTTGTTGTTCTCCTCATGGCTTTGTTTCAGCACCCGAAGACCGGCTTCATGTTGTGACTCGGCATACCGTTGAGATTCTTTGGTGGCATCCAGGTCCTTTTGTAGTTGACCTATGGATTCAGCTGCTATAAAGAAATCCGGTGTCAAACAGGGTACCTAGGCATAATTCATGCACATGTAAAAAAATTCCTCACCACGGGCTTCGCTAGTGAACTTCTTCACTGCCTTCAGTTCGGACGGCGGTGTGGTGTGTTTCTCCTACAGGCCCTGGGGAATGTTAATAGAGCCCATAGCAGCGAGGTCGATAAGGATCCGGTTGTAATCTTAAATTACATTAACTTTTTTCCGAAGGTATGGTTGATGTAGCCCCCGCGGCTACCTTGCGCTTGGAAGCTCCATTGTTTGCTGGTGTCGGCACGGTCCCCGTCGATGTTTGGCGCGAGGTAAAACGACCCTTGGGAGTAGAAGACAGTGTACTCAGAGTGGCGCGAGGCAAACACCCCGTTTGAGAAGAGGCCTTCTTGCTACTTACGGCGGAGGAAGGGAGGGGGCCAAGGTGATTGGCTATAAGGGCCACCTTGGAACCATCGAGGCTCTCGTGGAAGGAAATCTCGTCCTCAAAATCAATGGAAATCTCTGGGTCCTCGTGAAATCCCAGATCATCGACGCGGGAATGGTCCTCCGGTTGGGGGGATGGGCAGCTGATGCTCTGGACTTGGCATCTCCAGTTCTGTTCAGAAGAAAAATATGGCCGATTAGTATACGGATGTAGTGTCCGGGCTATAATACAAACATGTGCTTACCCCTTCAATGGGATTGTAGTCCGAGTAGCCCCTCCAGTTCCTTGGGTGGGTGAACTCTTCTTCCTCTCCTTTGAACAAATCCGCCAATATGGCAGCCATCACTGCTTGGTTGTCCGGCCCCTGCCGCTTATACAGCTTGCGTCATTTGTCCCGTTGTAGCACCACAGGGGGTGCATCCTTTGCTGAAGCGGTTGCACGCATTGATCATTTGCTGCGGCCATCACGTCAACCATAGTTAATTTGCTGTGGGCCAGCAGCCGCACCTTGGCAGCCAAGCACTGCAATTCGGCGGACTCTCCTTGGGAGGGGCTTTCTGGCCGCCAGTTGAACCGCTTCTTTAGCGGGACATCTGAATACTCGGGCAGACCCCTCCGAACTGGATCAGACAGGGGGATGTCTTCAATGTAAAACCACTCCGAGGTCCATTCTTTAGAATCTTTCTTTGGGGTCCCGATAGGATATCTCGTGCTGGCTATACGCCATACTTTGGCTCCGCCTACTTCAAAAATTGACCCCCCCCCCCGTGGGTGCGAGGGGCAAGGCAGAAATACTTCCTCACTAACTTGAAGTGAGCCTCACAACCCAAGAACATCTCGCAAAGGGCGACAAAGCCAGAGATATGCAATATTGATCCAGGGGTAAGGTGATGGATTTGGATCCCATAAAACTCTAGCAAGCCTCTCAAGAAATGGTGAATGGGGAATCCCAGACCTCTTAGAAGGAAGGACACGAAACATACCCTCTCGTCCTTGCTTGGGGTAGGAAAGTTGTCTGCGAAAGCGTCGCCATTTGCGGAAGTCAAACCGGCGCAGACAGGTACAAGATCTGCAGCTGGGAGATACCCTTGTCGCTGGACATCGCATAACTAGAGGCGGGAGACTGAGCAGCTCGACCAGTTGCCCGGGAGTTGTCTGTGAGGGCGTGAGGATGAACCGGGGGCGCCAGCCATTTGCCTTGAGGTTTCTCTGAACAGGATTGGATTTCTTGCTTGGGGATGGATGGGCCACTCGATGCGCCCCTGGCCTGTTTAATAGGTGTATTCTCTGGTCCCGGGAGGGTGTTGTTTGTAAAAAGGGGCAAGGTTGTTCACCTCCTGGCAGAAGCACGGAAATCGAGGGTCACCCTTGACATAGTTGATGACGGGGGGGCACTACAATTTGACGTATTAAGAGGTTATCGGCGGCCGAACTGTTAGACCGGCCGGACAGGTAGAAGATGGAGAACTCACCTCACAGGCCGAAGACTTTGGGATGCATCGAGCGATCGACAATTATGAGCTACGGTGTTGGAGGCTAGTTCGGGGGCTACTGAGGGAGTCATGGACTAGGGGGTCCTCGGGTTGCTCACTGGTGCGCTTTGGTGCTATACAAACGGTTTTTAACCCCTTTACGCAACGACATTTGGAACCGTCGCCAAGTGAGTGTGGGCGATAGGGGGGTCCTTCCCACATGACCCAGAAACCGTCGGGGATAGGGAGCCTTGATGCATACAGTTGTCCCTATATAACCGTTTCCGATATCTCGAATATCCCGAACGCTTCATCCTTGCTACTTGTTTGTGCTCGCATTGCCATCGCAGTCAGAGTTTTGTGGTTTTACCTAAAACCAGGCAGATTCCAAGCACGGGAGTTTTCCAGCCAAATTCTAGGCACGGGAGTTTTACGATGCCTGACACATCACAAATAGTTCATGATTATAAACCGTGTACGATAGGTAGACAATCACACACATTTAGTTTCCCTGCACCGTATGTGATAGTGTCTGACATCACACATGTTTCCTCTCTGTGAACCGTCTCGGATTATGGTGTATATCGCAAACGTTTGTGTTTTACCAACCGTGTGTGCCGTAATGACCTGCACAACGTAATTTAATTGCTGCTATTTAAAATTGTACCTAATTTAAACTTGAAAGTAGGCTATAGCTTTATTCAGATCCATCAGGTTCAAACAACCAATGCATTATTCGATTCACAGGTACATATGTTTAAGAATTACATAAGCACCAAATAAAGAATGATGTACCAGGATACTATACTTGTACTATTACAGATGGTAAAGAAAGTGGCGACAGACATTCCAGTTGCTGAACAAGGTGAGGCGGAATGGCCCTATTATGCTCTCCTGGATGCAGAAGGCATGCAGGACTCTAGTCCAACCCCTTGTGATGGTCGGCCGCCAATCATGTAGTTTGAGAGGTAATCTTGAGTAAACTTCTTCAGGATCCACTGCAAAAGAAAAAAAGATTCAGACATTGTCATCTAACACAACTCATTACGGGCAGTAAAAAGAAGGCTACATGGTTATTACTTACCATCCTGCAGTTCACTGTTGTCTTGCATAAAGTGTAAACAAATAGTTCGATTGACATCTTTTGACCCATTTTAATAACAATCTTTATCAGTTTCCTCACTTGATGCTGGTTCATGAATATCTCATTGCCCCATACGCAGAAAGGGTCGAAGTGTGGATCTTTGGCAATGATATATGTACCTAAAAGCACCAAGTTAATATTAGAAGCTAAAAAACAATTGAAAAATGATGTAGTACAACACTCCATCCATCCCATTATATAAGATTTTATTACATGTATATCTAGACATCATCAGAACATTAAGGTAACACTCTTCCTTGTAGCTATGTAGCCTGGGATTGCATATTTAGTCATTCAGTACAATGCATGTTGCTAAACAACAATTGAAAAACACAAAGGCATGTTAACTGCAATATCCTTAACAGCAACCAAATATCATAATTCATAGTGGTATTGTTGAAACTGTTATTGATGAAATTGAACTACACGGCAAATAGTTGCACATATAGAGCATCACATTGTGAAGAACTGAAATAAACAAGTCATAAGGACATCTCTAGGCGATCCTTAAAAAGTTAAAGGACTAAAACCCTTAGTGGATATATATATATATACTCCAGCAATTTTTGGCCTTTTCTAGTCGATCCCCTAAACTTAAGGTTGTAAAGTTCAATTTGATCAAGTTCAAAGCAGGTTCAACCGAAAGTAGCATGCATTCAAAGATAAACATAGATAGTTTTGCATAACCGAACATAAAACATAAATTTAAACTAAGCTAAACTACTTTCGGTCGAAGTAGAGGTTGAGCCAATCCTTCCTCGTCATGTACGGTGTGCCGCAAGCCGGGTCTGGGCCGGTACCGTCGTCGGGGTCGTTGGGGAAGGCACTCCTCCACTCGTGGATGTCGATCTCCTCGTCCTCGGGGCCCACCTCGACGCCCTCCGCGCCGCCGTCGCCGCCGCCTTTGACCTCGTCATCGGAGGAGAGCGTGATAACCTCGCCGCCGTCCTCGCCGCCTTCGACCTCGTCATCGGATGAGAGAGCGATAATCTTGCCGCCCTCCGCACCGACAAAGATCGCTCGCTCTGCCTCCACGAGCTCCGGGTGCTGCTCGCGGAGCTCTTGCATGTAGGCCTCGTCGGCGGCCTCGTCCTCGAGGCGCTCCCATGCCTCGCGGTCCTCCCGCGCCATAGCCGAGCTCACCACCCTGGCTCCAGCGGAACGAGGTCGACCGGACGTGTGCCGAAGGGGAAATTGAGCCTAGCCACCGCGCTGTGGTAGCGGACCTACCAGCGGTCGTACTCCATGGCCGCGAGCTCGGCCGTGTGGAAGCTACCGAGCCACCGGCGGGTGTGGGTCTCTCGATCTGTAATCTCGGCAACCCACGTCCCCCACCGCCGCTGCCGGAACCCGAGGTAGGACTTTGTCGGCTGCCGGGTCCGAGGGAGGACGGGAAAGTCCTTGAACTGGCGTAGGGGCGCGGCGGCAGGCGGATCAGGGGACCGACGATGGTGGATCGGGCCCGCGGAGCACGACGGGGACACCTCGGCGGCCACCTCGCCGGTGTCGGGCGAAAAGGCCGCGATAAACCTCTTTTTGGCCATTGGCTCCTCGAGCTCCCCGGCACACAGGCAGAGGTTGAGGATGGAGGCGCCGGCGATGGCGGCGACCTACCAATGGTTTCGAGGGTTGTGTGTGTCTGTCTGAGCGGAGGTTTTGGGGTGTGTGTGGAGGGGACGGGGGGGCAAGGTTGTATTTGAGGAAATACTGCGGCAACTAAAAATTTTACTAGGAGGGAGTAACAAGGCGGGGCTACTGAAAATTTGGATCAAGGGCGAGCAGATATTTTTGAGATTGTGAGGGATGCAGAGGCGGGAGTAAAATCTCGGGGCTACTAAATATTTGAATCAAGGGACTGAAGTAGAGCCGGAGTAACAGACATCACACACGGTCCGCACATACTAATTGTGTGCTATCAAACATTAAAACCTTCCAGGCGGTAGATATTTTTGAGATTACGAGGCAGTAATATTTTTGAGATCGCGAGGGATGCAGAGGCAGGAGTTTTTGGGGAGAGACCTAGTGTGCTTGACACAACGGCTGTGGACTGTACCCGACGCACCTTCTCGCGTAAGCCATAGGCGTACTATACACTGACGGTGCTCCAAGATATTTTGTACTACATCTCACACGGTTGGTGATAATAAACTGTGTGGGATCTACTTGATTTGAATTACAAAATGGGGTCACAGCGGCAATGGACGTTGTTTGAATTGTTAGACCTTTTATCTACAGTGAACATGCAACTATATGTGTGTCGTAAAAGAATTGGAATTATTCAGGGTTTGTTTGGACATTTTATACATTAAACTGGTTTTCTAGCCATTTCAGGTGCACAATTCAAAATTAAAACTACATGAACATGCTCCGGTGCATACAAATTGGTTGAAAAATCACATTTGTGTCCTTCAGTGCATGCTTAGGTCCCATGCAAGAAATGGGAATGAATTTTTCGAGGTTCGTTTGGCCTTTTTTATACATTAACTAGGTTTTCTAGGCATTTTATGTGCATAATTATAATTTGAACTACAAGCACATGCTCCAATGCACCAAAGTTGGTTGAGAAATCACATGTCTGTCATGGGGTGAATTTCTAGGTCCCATGCAAAAGATGGGAATGAATTTCAAACACCAGAGCACTGTTGATTGCCGGCAAAACGTTGAGATACCTGGTTTTTAAATTCTAGTAAATCCAAAACTCGCCTGAAATTCATGAAACTTGGGATGCTATCATGGAGCGGCATCAACATTCCATGGTGAAAATTTTGTCCCATATGGGGCAAGTTTGGGTATAAGCTTCTCACAAACCAGAGCTTCTCACAACAAGCATGATGGTTTCGGTAGGGAACGTACCACCTTTGCGGACGGGACGATATCCGTTGCCTCTTATTGCTTTCAAAAAAATTCTAGTGTCAACATAGAACAACAAGAGTGTTGTGTTTAATCTTGGAATTTTTCCGGGTTCATTTGGCCTTTTCTATACATTAACTGGGTTTTCTAGGCATTTTATGTGCATAATTCAAATTTGAACTACAAGCACATGCTCCAATGCACTAAAGTTGGTTGAAAAATCACATGTGTGTCCTTGGCTTAATATCTAGGTCCCATGCAAGAGACGGGAATGAAATTCAAACACCAGGGCACTGTTGATTGCCGGCAAAACATTGAGATGCCTGGTTTTTAAATTCTAGTAAATCCAAAACTTGTTTGAAATTCATGAAACTTGGCATGCTATCATGGAGCGGCATCAACATGCCGTGGTACAAAATTTGTGCCATTTGGGGCAGGTTCGGGTATAAGCTTCTCACAAACCAGAGCTTCTCACAACAAGCATGATGGTTTCGATAGGGAACGTCCCACCTTTGGGGACAAAACGATATCCATTGCCTAGTATTGCTTTCAAATTTTTTCTCGTGTCAACATAGAACAGCAGGAGTGTTGTGTCAATTTTTGTGATTTTTCAGGGTTCGTTTGGACATTTTTATGCATTAACTGAGTTTCCAATGCATTTATGTGCATAATTCAAATTTGAACTACATGCACATGCTCTAGTGCATATAAATTGGTTGAAAAATCAAATTTGTGTCCTTGGGTGCATGCTTAGGTCCCATGCAACAAATGGGAATGAATTTCAAACACAAGGGCACCGTTGATTGCCGGCAAAACATTGAGATGCCTGGTTTTTAAATTCTAGTAAATCTAAAACTCGTCTGAAATTCATGAAACTTGGCATGCTATCATGGAGCGGCATCAACATGCCACGGTAAAAAAATTTGTCCCATTCGAGGCAGGTTTGGGTATATGCTTCTCACAAACCAGAGCTTCTCACAACAAGCCTGATGGTTTCGGTAGGGAACGTACATCGCACCTTTGGGGACGAAACAATATCCATTGCCTCTTATTACTTTCAAAAAAATTCTCGTGTCAACATAGAACAACAGGAGTGTTGTGTCAATTTTTGGGATTTTTGGGGGTTTGTTTGGACATTTTTATGCATTAACTGAGTTTTCAATGCATTTATGTGCATAATTCAAATTTGAATTACGTACATGCACATGCTCCAGTGCCTATAAATTGGTTGAAAAACCAAATATATGTCCTTGGGTGCATGCTTAGGTCCCATGCAAGAAATGGGAATGAATTTTTCGGGGTTCGTTTGGCCTTTTTATACGTTAACTAGGTTTTCTAGGCATTTTATGTGCATAATTCAAATTTGAACTACAAGCACATGCTCCAATGCACCAAAGTTGGTTGACAAATCACATGTATGTCCTTGGGTGCATGCTTAGGTCCCATGCAAGAGACGGGAATGAATTTCAAACAACAGGGCACTGTTGATTGCCGGCAAAACGTTAAGATATCTAGTTTTTAAATTCTAGTAAATCCAAAACTCGTCTGAAATTCATGAAACTTGGCATGCTATCATGGAGCAGCATCAACATGCCGTGGTGAAAATTTTGTCCCATTTGGGGCAGGTTTGGGTATAAGCTTCTCACAACAAGCATGATGGTTTCGATAGGGAACGTCCCACCTTTGGGGACAAAACGACATCCATTGTCTCTTATTGCTTTCAAAAAAATTCTCGTGTCAACATAGAACAACAGGAGTGTTGTGTCAATTTTTGTGATTTTTCGGGGTTCGTTTGGACATTTTTATGCATTAACTGAGTTTTCAATGCATTTATGTGCATAATTCAAATTTGAACTACATGCATATGCTCTAGTGCATATAAATTGGTTGAAAAATCAAATCTGTATCCTTGGGTGCATGCTTAGGTCCCATGCAAGAAATGGGAATGAATTTCAAACACCAGGGCACCATTGATTGCCGGCAAAACATTGAGATGCCTGGTTTTTAAATTCTAGTAAATCCAAAACTTTTCTGAAATTCATGAAACTTGGCATGCTATCATGGATTGGCATCAACATGCCGTGGTAAAAAAATTGTCCCATTTGGGGCAGGTTTGGGTATATGCATCTCACAAACCAGAGCTTCTCACAACAAGCCTGGTGGTTTCGGTAGGGAACGTCCCACCTTTGGGGACAAAACGATATCCATTGCCTCTTACTGCTTTCAAAAAATTTCTTGTGTCAACATAGAACAACAGGAGTGTTGTGTCAATTTTTGTGATTTTTCGGGGTTCTTTTCGACATTTTATGCATTAACTGAGTTTTCAATGCATTTATGTGCATAATTCAAATTTGAACTACGTATATGCACATGCTCCAGTGCATATAAATTGGTTGAAAAAGCAAATCTGTGTCCTTGGGTGCATGCTTAGGTCCCATGCAAGCAATGGGAATGAATTTCAAACACCAGGGCACCGTTGATTGCCGGCAAAACATTGAGATGCTTGGTTTCTAAATTCTAGTAAATCTAAAACTCGTATGAAATTCATGAAACTTGGCATGCTATCATGGAATGGCACCTGACATGCTATGGCATTTTTAACGTCCATTTTGAGAGAAGGCGCACTCGAATAATGACACCCAACAAAGGCATTTTGAAAAAATAGCTGCCACTTTAATATCTCAAATGTTTGTATAATTCAAACCGTGTGCGTTCTATTAACCATTCACATGACGCCACGTGTCTTGGTTTTAATGGCTGTAGGAGGTGCCGTGCGGACAGCTGCTTGACCTTGACTGAACGGGAGGCGTGCGAGCGCAATCTGGTGTGCAGGCTGACCGAGAGGCGTGCAAGCTGTCCTCCAATGCACAGGCTCACCAGGAAGCGTGTGAGCTGTACGCTGCGCAGGCTCACTGGGAAGCGAGCCCGTTGACTTCCATGGCCGCCCGCCTTCCTCTCCATTAATGGCGCCCGAGTCGTTGTTTAATACGGGCAGCCTAACTGTTCGCCTCCCATTCCCCTCCCTCCCGCAGACCTCCACCAACGCCATGGTGCAGAATGATCATATGCCACTAGTCTTCAAGTTTGGTGAAGTCGACTCCGAGCCGGAGGAGATAGAAAAGAAGTAGGAATGGGGCCTCATGGACATGGCCCAGAATGAGTTGGCCGCGGCAGTTGCTGCCCCCGCTCCCGTCCCAGCTCCCATCCCCGTGCCCGCACCAGCGACCATCCCCGTAGCATTGACGGGCTGGTCGCCGAGCACTATCGCAGAGCTGGAAGCCGCGGGCGTCAGTGAGGTCTCCGCGGAACCGCGCGAGCTCGTGTACATGCCAGCGCCAGCACCCGTGCCCGTGTGCGCCCCTCCACCCACGGTGGCGCCGGCCCCCGTGCGTTTGGTTGCACCCGCCGTGCCCGTGCCCCTGCCTATGTGCACCCCTCACCCACCGCGGCGCCGGTCCCCGTGCGTTTGGCTGCACTCGCCGCGCCTGTGCCCGTGCCCGTGCGTGCGCCCCCCTCGGCAGCATGGGATGCTGTCGTCGACCGCTACCTCTCAGCGGCGCCAGTTGCCGTCCTCCCGCGCCCCGCCCATCGATCGCGCGACGACATGATGTTTGATTTACAAGTGAAGAACATTTTGTGCTGCCTTGAAGACTTCAACAACAGCGTCCCGGAGGACGACAACGACGTCGCGGCACGCCGCCTCCGCCGCCGCCGGAAATAGTTTTTTTGGGGTTTAATACTGTATCTCGAATTCTCAATCATATGAATATAAATTTGCAGTGTGACTGAATGAAAGATATGGTTTGAACAAACTTGCATTTTTCTCTCTTAATGTACAGAGTTATCAAACAATTTTATTTTGAAAAAAACGTCAATGGTTTTTAAATATAAAACACTCATCGCAAACGTTTTAGTTAGAACACTCGTATGCAAACCGACAGCATCCCCAGGAAGCCAAGGGAAAATGTGTCCAGCAGGATTTCTGCATCCCTTCAATGCAAACGGTTGTTTTGCATGACCCGTGTGCAACCACGTACAAACAATTGGTTAAGATTGCATATCTGTCATTTTGGGTATGTTTCCATTTGTCAAACAGGAAAGATTGACATTTGTTTATCTAGTAACATTGCCATTTGTCAACCTTGTAACACTGCGATTTGTCAAAATATGCAGCTAAGAATCACTAGCACTACCTAATTTTTGCAACTAAATTCACTAGCCCTGTTCATATGGACACCACTAGCAGGTGTGAGTTGATGGACGCATATGCAAATGTACTATTGATTACATACAACAAGTCATTTACCCACAACGACAATGAGGATACACGTTGGGTTATAGATCATTTCCAACAAAACATTCTAGTAAAGTAAAGTTTTTCTCACACAACAAATAACAAAGCGATGTAATGAACTTCAGCTCAACCACTCGTCGGCGTTGGAAACGCTTGCTTTGAACCAGAAGTGATTCTCTGGGAAGGGCCAGCTACTATCAATCTCGAGACCAACGCAGGACTGATCATCCAGGCTGAAGCGGCCTATGCCAGGACCCATATTGGGACGGTAGGGAAGCATAGCAATGTCCGAGGTATAGATACAGTTGCTTCTCATAAATGGTAGTAACATTGTGTCAACAGCAGCTGGATCGCCTTCCACCATCATTCGATAGTTTTGTCCAAGGAAGAGCGAGTTTCCTCCAAGACTTTCAATACTGAACCAGGGAGAAGGTGTTGGCGCTAGTACACTAGTATCCATCCCGAATACCCTGCAACGGATGTTGGAATAGGTCCGGAGAGTTCAACCATGCGAGACAACACCTGCTTCCTTAGTAACATCAATAGTGCCCTGTATATAGACAAGAAGAGGTGATCCATCGGAATAAGTTGCCAGGCGCCACTGAGTATATGGGTCCTGCTCGTGATCATCAGCATCGTCATCTCCCCCTTGGTTATAAAATTTTTCAAGTATAGGTGGTGGAATGTTCACAGGACCTTAGAAACACAAGAAGGTTAATTAGTAAAGGGAAACTAGCTAACACGCATGCATGTGGATGAAACAATTATAATTATGGTGGAAGACAAATGTACCAAAAGCATTAGGATTCCATGCAAAAACAGTGCCACGAGTGGTGGAAGCAAACACAAGACCCTCGTATTGAATTGCATCACAGTACTCATCCGTGTACAGAAATTGATTTTTGAGCAATATCCATCGAGGTGTGGAAGTAAGGACGGCAACAAGCTTGTCGAAGATAGCAACAACTTCATAGTTCGTGTAATCCCAAGAGCGGTTGGGAACTCGACAAATTGCTATCTTCCATAGACGACAGTCACCATGATCGTATTTGAACTCACGTAGAATATCGGTGTACTCAACCTCTGGGCAGTCATCTGAGATTTTTGGAAGTGGAACCCGGTGACAAGTGTACACATTCACAAGTTCCCACTCGCAGTTGTACCCAATATAAACAACCCAATCTCCATTTGCGCCTGCCCAAGCCTTGCCCTCAAGCGATGGCATCTCAACATCATACGTATCATTATCAAGCGGCATCAACTTGCACAAGGCGAGGCTTCCCTCATCCCCGCGCCAGTCAGCAGGGTCACGGCCAAGAAGATAGGGGATATCAAACCGCTCCTGGACCCTTGGGTTCCTTGTAATGATGTTATTAGTTGAGTCGAGAATGGTCTTGAATGAACCTGCCATGCTAGCCGAGGTGATGACGTTGCACCGATCAATGAGTTCCTCCACCATGTCATCTTTCAGATCGGGGCAAGAATAACGGGGTCGTTTCCGCCCTGTTCCCTCCATGGAGAAGATGATCGAACAATGGCAGAAGGAAGGATGAAGGCAAATGGCAGGAGGAAGAGCGTGCGACAGCAGTTCCAAATCGAGAGGGAAAGGCGAAGGGGCGGTGGACGGTTGCCACGGTACATGAAGAGGCGCCTGGGGAGCGAACGATTGCCACAGAGGTCACACACTGACAACAAGGGTCGAGTGAACCGCATGCGTATATCGCACACACCTTGATCTGGCTGACCGTTTCTTTTGTGTTGCCTAATCAAAAACAGTTCATCCGAGTGAATCGTATGCTGTATATCGCACACACCTTCATCTAGCTTCCCGTTTCTTTTGTGTTGCCTAATCACAAATAGTTCATTCAAGTGAACCGTATGCTATGTATTGCACACGCCTTCATCTGGCTACCTGTTTCTTTTGTTCCTCCTCATCGCAAACAGTTAATTGAACTGAACCGTATGCCCTTCATCGCACACGCAACTAAATCTGAACCGTGTTTGATGCATCCATCATCGCAAACGTTTTATACATTTTAACTGTTTTCATACACCACCGTTTGCGATTATTGCACCGCACACAGTTTCTCGAAGGGTCTCTGATTGTAGTGTCGCATTAGCAGCATCCTGCAGTAGTGGCTGGCCTATCTTTCGTGGGCCGGGCTACGTGGTGGCACTGTATCCGGATAGGAGATCCTTTTTGTGCCTTGGTGTGTACTCCAAGTCAGGATGGAAGATTCGGCATACTCGTTCCCTTGATGTAACCAACTATGTGTAACCCTAGTACCCCTGGTGCCTATATAAACCAGAGGGTTTAGTCCGTAGAGGCTAGAGAACATCCATCATCCTACTAGCTTAGGGTTTAGTTCATCTGATCTCGTGGTAGATCGACTCTATAATTCTCATATACATAAGCAATATAATTGAGCAAGACATAGGGTTTTACCTCCTAGAGAGGGCCCGAACCTGGGTAGATACCGTGTCCCACGTCCCTTGTTCCCCATCGATCCAAGACCCAGAGTTCGGAACCCCCTACCCGAGATCTGCTGGTTTTGACAACGGCGATGGTCTTTAATTTACTGACTGTAAATTAATTATATCTACTAACCGATGGCTAGAGAATTTGAGGCATTCGCCCTCAGTGGCCGCCACTGCCCTACCTGGGCCATGGACATCATGATCGCTCTTGTGTCTCATCGGATTATGTGTGCAATCCAAGACCCATAGGATTCACCTATGGTTGGAGTCACATCGCTAACAGGAAAAATATGTTGCCTTATAAATCATAAGGCATTATATCAATCCAGATCTCGGCATCTGCTTATTCTGTATCAACAATTCCTAAGACGCAATGTATCTAAAGGGCAAAGGTTTGAATCTCACTTCAACCTCCAACCTGACATCAACAAGGAAGTCAGTTGTCTATGTGGTGTTTTTCCATGACCTAGCAACAACATGACTATACATCAGTCACGAGACCCTTTGGGCATGGAGAACATGATGGTTGAATATGACTCAATTAACATGTTTGAAGACTTCGTCTAGTCTCTCAATCTCCTGAGTGGTCAATATAATTTATGTCCATTTCTGATGTTGTAATAAGAACATAAGTATTGTTGTCATCATATATTGTATATCACAATATATTGTATCAGCACTTTGGTACAAATAGAATTGTATGTGTTCTATATATACAATAGATATTTTCATACTGAGAATCTTCGAGTCTATATATTGATTTCTACAGGTGTCAATATGATGAAAGATGATATGTGTCTTGTGGACATAAGCAGCACGAACTCTATACTCGGGAACGTAAAATATTTCCACTCTCGCTGAGAGAAAATGGAATATTTTAAAATCGCTAGACGCGATGAGGTAATTGTTGGCTCAAATCGGGTCATATTTACTATCCCTATGGGTACTCGAGTACCGTCAAGGATGCTTAATTGTGTCTTGGTTCAACTCGCACCCTACTAAACCATAGAGATATTCATCAAATTGTTTCCATGGCGAAACTTATGATGACAACAAAGAGGAATATTTTCTCGTCACCATATACGGATATGGAAAACACATTATTTCCTTATCATCTCAATTGTACTACACATACTATAAAACTCATAGCACATGTTGCGTACAAGATAGTTTTCCAGAGTGTCTTTTGCATGATAAACATGACATATTCTCCTTGGTCATCATGACAATGGGTTGATACCGGAACTATCAGTAATTCCATTGGTTCATGACTAGTATGATGCTAAGTTCTAACAATATTTGGATTTTGTGTGCACTCCATGTGACGCATGTAAGCTAATTTTAAGTCTCACACACCTTAAAGTCTATGCTGAACCACTCTGACTCCTTAAACGCATCAAGTCAAGGTAAGTGGCTCTTCCCAACCATTGACTACACTATTCAGGTATTCCATGGTTTAAAAGACACATCTATACAATAGTCTCAAGTGTGATTTATCCACACGAAACCATTGGCTCATTATCCTGACATCGATTTCAAAATCGAATGGATGACATTGCAGAATTCGCCTTGCGTGCCTTCACTAAGGCCCTAGGATTGAAGTTTAGCACTTTGTCATGTCTAGACTCAAAATGGTTTGCTAGAATCCTTTATCCAAAGAGTTAGGCTCATTGAATTATTTTTATTTTGGAATTGCAACTTACCAACTTTATGTTGGAGTCATGTAGTTTTACACGCTCATGACCAAACTGCACAATATTATTCCCCTCTATCTTTGATACGTGGAGATCTACCAAGTATTTCCCATATGCAGTAATTCGGTTGCATATCGATATCACCACTGTTGGGGAACGCAGTATTTCAAAAAAATTACCTACGATCACGCAAGATCTATCTATGTGATGCATAGCAATGAGCGGGAGAGTGTGTCCACATACCCTCGTAGACCGAAAGCGGAAGCATTAATTAACGCGGTTGATGTAGTCGAACGTCTTTGGGATCCAACCGATCAAGTACCGAACGCACGGCACCTCCGTGATCTGCACACGTTCAGCTCGGTGACGTCCCTCGAACTCTTGATCCAGTTGGGGCCGAGGGAGAGTTTCGTCAGCACAACGGCGTGATGACGGTGATGATGAAGTTACCGACGCAGGGCTTTGCCTAAGCACTACAACTATATGACCGAGGTGGAAATCTGTGGAGGAGGGCACCGCACACGGCTAAACAATCAACTTATGTGTCTATGGGGTACCCCCTCCACCGTATATAAAGGAGTGGAGGAGGGGGAGGCCGGCCTCCTATGGCGCGCCCCAAGGGGGGATTCCTACTCCTACTAGGAGTAGGTTTCCCCCCTTTCCTAGTCCAACTAGGAGGGGGAAGGAAGGGAAGAGGGAGAGAAGGAAAGGGGGGCCGGCCCCCTCCCCAATTCGGATTGGGCTTGGGGGCGCGCCTCCCACTTGGCCGCCTCCTCCTCTCTTCCACTAAAGCCCATTAAGGCACATTAACTCCCCGGGGGGTTCCGGTAACCTCCCGGTACTCCGGAAAATGCCCGAACTCATCCGAAACCTTTCCGGTGTCCAAACATAGCCTTCCAATATACCGATCTTTATGTCTCGACCATTTCGAGACTCCTCGTCATGTCCGTGATCACATCCGAGACTCCGAACTACCTTCGGTACATCAAAACACATAAACTCATAATACCGATCGTCATCGAACGTTAAGCGTGCGGACCCTACGGGTTCGAGAACTATGTAGACATGGCCGAGACTCATCTCCGGTCAATAACCAATAGCAGAACCTGGATGCTCATATTGGCTCCCACATATTCTACGAAGATCTTTATCGGTCAAACCGCATAATAACATACATCGTTCCCTTTGTCATTCGGTATGTTACTTGCCCGAGATTCGATCGTCGGTATCTCAATACCTAGTTCAATCTCATTACCGGCAAGTCTCTTTACTCGTTCCGTAATGCATCATCCCGCAACTAACTCATTAGTCACATTGCTTGCAAGGCTTATAGTGATGTGCATTACCGAGAGGGCCCAGAGATACCTCTCCGACAATCGGAGTGACAAATCCTAATCTTGATCTATGCAACTCAACAAACACCATTGGAGACACCTGTAGAGCATCTTTATAATCACCGAGTTGCGTTTTGACGTTTGATAGCACACTAAGTGTTCCTCCGGTATTCGGGAGTTGCATAATCTCATAGCCATAGGAAAATGTATAAGTCATGAAGAAAGCAATAGCAACAAACTAAATGATCATCGTGCTAAGCTAACGGATGGGTCTTGTCAATCACATCATTCTCTAATGATGGGATCCCATTAATCAAATGATAACTCATGTCTATGGCTAGGAAACTTAACCATCTTTGATTAACGAGCTAGTCAAGTAGAGGCATACTAGTGACACTCTGTTTGTCTATGTATTCACACATGTACTAAGTTTCCGGTTAATACAATTCTAGCATGAATAATAAACATTTATCATGATATAAGGAAATATAAATAACAACTTTATTATTGCCTCTAGGGCATATTTCCTTCAACCACCCCATCATACATCATTGGCCCCTCAACATATAGTTGGGATCTATGTGAGAAATAAGTGTATTTCCATCAATACCTTAAGCCCCTCACATGGGGAGTTATTCAAGGCCGGTATGTTGATTCAATTAGGAACATTTTCCGGCATTAGGGGGACATTCCAAGTACCATAAAGAATGCCAGAAAATTAGCGGAATGTTCAACACATTTTTGCCTAAAATCCACATACTCAAATATCTTAACCATGCGTTTAGAAGATTATCAACACATTGCAAATAACCTGGCACATTCATTTACTGACCATAAAGGTGCGATACAATCCTGCAGAAATATGTCGGAAAGAGTGGAGATACCAACTAAAACCACTCAACTCCCCATTCAAAGTAACAGCGGGAGAAGTACGACAAATAGTACATCAAGATTCAGCCTCTCGCGAGCAAGTATCAAGGCCTCTATTTAGTAAATGCAAGTCAACTTCACATTGACAGATGATGTCGCTTGAAACTGCGTCGGTATTTCCCCAAAGAGGAAGGCGTGATGCAGTACAACTACGGTAGGTATTTCCCTCAGTTATGAAACCAAGGTATCAATCCAGTAGGAGAACCAAGAAACACTATATAAATGGTACCTGCACACAAAGAACAAATACTTGCAACCCGACGCTTAGGAGGGGTTGTCAATCCCTCTTGGGGTAACGGCGCCAGAAATTGTCAAGTTGATGGGATAAAATTTGTGGTAGATTGGATAAATAGATCTCGATAAAAACACGAAATAAAATAAGTAATAAAAAAGTGCAAAAAGGTATTTTTGGGTTTTTGGAATAATAGATCTGAAAATAAAAGCAAATAAAAATAGATCTCAAAGCAAATATGATAAAGAATAGACCCCGGGGTCGTAGATTTCACTAGTGGCTTCTCTCGAGAAAATTGCATACGGTGGGTAAACAAATTACTATTGGGCAATTGATAGACGATCGAATAATTATGGCGATATCTAGGCAATGATCATTATATAGACATCACATCCAAGATTAGTAGACCGACTCTTGCCTGCATCTACTACTATTACTCCACACATCGACCGCTATCCAGCATGCATCTAGTGTACTAAGTTCATGGAGAAATGGAGTAATGCAATAAGAATGATGACATGATGTAGACGAGATATATTCATGTAGGAATAGCCCCCATCTTGTTATCCTTAATAGCAATGATACATGTGTGTCTTGCTGCCCCTTCTGTCGCTGGGAAAGAACACCGCACGATCGAACCCATCACAAAGCACCTCTTCCCATGGCAAGAAAAATCGATCTAGTTGGCCTGACTAAACCAAATATTCGAAGAAGAAATACGAGGCTATAAGTAATTATGCATATAAGAGATCAAAGAAAACTCAAATAACTTTCATGGATATAAATCTGATCATAAACTCAAAGTTCATCGGATCCCAACAAACACACCGCATAAAGAGTTACATCAAATAGATCTCCAAGAGACCATTGCATTGAGAATCAAAAAAAGAGAAGAAGCCATCTAGCTACTGCCTACGGACCAGTAGGTCTATGGTGAACTACTCACGCATCATCGGAGAGGCACCAATGAGGATGATGAACCCCTCTGTGATGGTGTCCAGATTGGATCGCGTGGTTCTGGAACTTGCGGCGGCTGGAATTGTTTTTCGTTGACTCCCATAGGGCTTCTAGAATATTGGGGTATTTATAGAGCAAAGAGGTGGTGCGGGAGGTCACCGAGGGGGGCACAACCCCCCCCCCTAGGCGCCCCTGGGCTCCTGGGCGCGCCCTGGTGAGTTGTGCTCACCTCGGGCCTCCCCGTTGGTACTTCTTTGGCCCACTGGATGTCTTCTGGTCCAAAAAAAATCTCCAAAAAGTTTCGTTGCGTATGGACTCCGTTTGGTACTGATATTCCGCAAAGTAAAAAACAAGCAAAAACAACAACTGGCACTGGGCACTATGTCAATAGTTTAGTCCCAAAAAATGATATAAAGTTGCTATAAAATGATTGTAAAACATCCAAGAATGATAATATAACAGCATGGAACAATAAAAAATTATAGATACATTGGAGACGTGTCAACAGACACCTAATGGGTAGTATACACCCAGCGGATGGGAAACCTCCATCAACCCAGGTCATAGTGCACACAATGACTGGGATATCGGAATACCTGACTCAATCGCATTGGGAAATCGCGAGCACTCACCGTGGGTAACGATAAATTCCATCAACTATATATACATATATAGATTGTGGAGAATCATGTAACCGGAAGTCTACAATTGTCGACATACGTTTCTCAACAAGATTGCATAAGCCTTTCAAATGATTTAGATCCAAAGACCATGGCCATGGCAAAGTGTGAACAACACTCAGACTGAACTCAAGCAAAGGGGATAATCTAGGAAGAAACAATCTTCCTCAATAAAGGGAAGGTATTCTCATAGGCAATACGTACACTGGTTTTCTTCCGGAAGTAGAATGAGGACAACGAGGTGGTGAAACATAGAGCAAGTATTGTAGTACAAGGGTGTTGGAAATATGCCCTAGAGGCAATAATGAAATGGTTATTATTATATTTCCTTGTTCATGATAATTGTCTATTGTTCATGCTATAATTGTATTAATCGGACACCGTAATACATGTGTGAATACATAGACCATAATATGTCCCTAGTAAGCCTCTAGTTGACTAGCTCATTGATCAATAGATGGTTGTGGTTTCCTGACCATGGACATTGGATGTCGTTGATAACGGGATCACATCATTAGAAGAATGATGTGATGGACAAGACCCAATCCTAAGCATAGCACAAGATCGCGTAGTTTGTTTGCTAGAGCTTTTCTAATGTCAAGTATCATTTCCTTAGACCATGATATTGTGCAACTCCCGGATACCGTAGGAATTCTTTGGGTGTATCAAACGTCACAACGTAACTGGGTGACTATAAAGGTGCACTACAGGTATCTCCGAAAGTGTCTGTTGGGTTGGCACGGATCGAGACTGGGATTTGTCAATCCTGAAGGAAATATGCCCTAGAGGCAATAATAAAGTTATTATTTATTTCCTTATATCATGATAAATGTTTATTATTCATGCTAGAATTGTATTAACCAGAAACATAATACAGGTGTGAATACATAGACAAACAGAGTGTCACTAGTATGCCTCTACTTGACTAGCTCGTTAATTAAAGATGGTTATGTTTCCTAACCATAGACATGAGTTGTCATTTGATTAACGGGATCACATCATTAGGAGAATGATGTGATTGACTTGACCCATTCCGTTAGCTTAGCACTTGATCGTTTAGTATGTTGCTATTGCTTTCTTCATGACTTATACATGTTCCTATGACTATGAGATTATGCAACTCCCGTTTACCGGAGGAACACTTTGTGTGCTACCAAACGTCACAACGTAACTGGGTGATTACAAAGGTGCTCTATAGGTGTCTCCGAAGGTACTTGTTGGGTTGGCGTATTTCGAGATTAGGATTTGTCACTCCGATTGTCGGAGAGGTATCTCTGGGCCCACTCAGTAATGCACATCACTATAAGCCTTGCAAGCATTGTAACTAATGAGTTAGTTGTGGGATGATTCATTACGGAACGAGTAAAGAGACTTGCCAGTAACGAGATTGAACTAGGTATTGAGATACTGACGATCGAATCTCGGGCAAGTAACATACCGATGACAAAGGGAACAACGTATGTTGTTATGCGGTTTGACCGATAAAGATCTTCGTAGAATATGTGGGAGCCAATATGAGCATCCAGGTTCCGCTATTGGTTATTGACCGGAGACGTGTCTCGGTCATGTCTACATTGTTCTCGAACCCGTAGGGTCCACACGCTTAAAGTTCGATGACGGTTATATTATGAGTTTATGTGTTTTGATGTACCGAAGGTAGTTCAGAGTCCCGGATGAGATCGAGGACATGACGAGGAGTCTCGAAATGGTCGAGACGTAAAGATCGATATATTGGATGACTATATTCGGACATCGGAAAGGTTCCGAGTGATTCGGGTATTTTTCGGAGTACCGGAGAGTTACGGTAATTCGCCGGGGAGTATATGGGCCTTATTGGGCTTTGGGGGAAGGAGAGAGGAGAGGCTGCGCGCCACCCCAAGGCCTAGTCCGAATTGGACTAGGGGGAGGGGCTGCGCCCCCTCCTTCCTTCTCTTCTCTCTCCCCTTTCCTTGACTCCTACTCCTACTACTTGGAAGGGGGGATCCTACTCCCGGTGGGAGTAGGACCCCTCCTAGGGCGTGCCATAGAGAGGGCCGGCCCTCCCCCTCCTCCACTCCTTTATATACAGGGAGGGGGGCACCCCTTGGAGACATAACAATTGATCCCTTGGATCTCTTAGCCGTGTGCGGTGCCCCCCTCCATCATAATCCACCTCGGTCATATCGTAGCAGTGCTTAGGCGAAGCCCTGCGTTGGTAGAACATCATCATCGTCACCACGCCGTCGTGCTGACGAAACTCTCCCTCAAAGCTCGATTGGATCGGAGTTCGAGGGACGTCATCGAGTTGAATGTGTGATGGACTCGGAGGTGCCATGCGTTCGGTACTTGATCGGTCGGATCGTGAAGACGTACGACTACATCAACCGCGTTGTGCTAACGCTTCCGCTTTCGGTCTATGTGGGTACGTGGACACACTCTCCCCTCTCGTTGCTATGCATCACCATGATCTTGCGTGTGCGTAGGAATTTTTTTGAAATTAATACGTTCCCCAACAGTGGCATCCGAGCCTGGTTTTATGCGTAGATGTTATATGCACGAGTAGAACACAAGTGAGTTGTGGGCGATACAAGTCATACTGCTTACCAGCATGTCACACTTTGGTTCGGCGGTATTGTTGGATGAAGCGGCCCGGACCGACATTGCGCGTACGCTTACGCGAGACTGGTTCTATCGACGTGCTTTGCACACAGGTGGCTGGCGGGTGTCAGTTTCTCCAACTTTAGTTGAACCGAGTGTGGCTACGCCCGGTCCTTGAGAAGGTTAAAACAACACTAACTTGACGAACTATCGTTGTGGTTTTGATGCGTAGGTAAGAATGGTTCTTTCTCAACCCGTAGCAGCCACGTAAAACTTGCAACAACAAAGTAGAGGACGTCTAACTTGTTTTTGCAGGGCATGTTGTGATGTGATATGGTCAAGGCATGATGCAATATTTATTGTATGGGATGATCATGTTTTGCAACCGAGTTATCGGCAACTGGTAGGAGCCATATGGTTGTCGCTTTATTGTATACAATGCAGTCGCCCTGTAATTGCTTTACTTTGTCACTAAGCGGTAGCGATAGTCGTAGAAGCAATAGTTGGCGAGACGAAACAATGCTACGATGGAGATCAAGGTGTCGCGCCGGTGACGATGGTGATCATGACGGTGCTTCGAAGATGGAGATCACAAGCACAAGATGATGATGGCCATATCATATCACTTATATTGATTGCATGTGATGTTTATCTTTTATGCATCTTATTTTGCTTAGATCGACGGTAGCATTATAAGATGATCTCTCACTAAATTTCAAGGTATAAGTGTTCTTCCTGAGTATGCACCGTTGCTAAAGTTCTTCGTGCTGAGACACCACGTGATGATCGGGTGTGATAAGCTCTACGTTCAAATACAACGGGTGCAAAACAGTTGCACACGTGGAATACACAGGTTAAACTTGACGAGCCTAGCATATGCAGATATGGCCTCGGAACACTGAGACCGAAAGGTCGAGCATGAATCATATAGAAGATATGATCAACATAGTGATGTTCACATTGAAACCACTCCATCTCACGTGATGATCAGACATGGTTTAGTTGATATGGATCACGTGATCACTTAAATGATTAGAGGGATGTCTATCTAAGTGGGAGTTCTTAAGTAATATGATTAATTGAACTATAATTTATCATGAACTTAGTCCTGGTAGTATTAGCATATCTATGTTGTAGATCAATAGCTCACTTGCTCCCCGTTTATTTTGATATGTTCCTAGAGAAAAACTATGTTGAAAGATGTTAGTAGCAATGATGCGGACTTGGTCCGTGATCTGAGGATTATCCTCATTGCTACACAGAAGAATTATGTCCTTAATGCACCACTAGGTGACAGACCTATTGCAGGAGCAGATGCAGACGTTATGAACGTTTGGCTAGCTCAATATGATGACTACTTGATAGTTTGGTGCACCATGCTTAACGGCTTAGAATCGGGGCTTCAAAGACGTTTTTGAAACGCCACGGAGCATATGAGATGTTCCAAGAGTTGAAATTATTATTTCAGACTCATGCCCATGTTGAAAGGTATGAGACCTTTGACAAGTATTTTGCCTACAAAATGGAGGAGAATAGCTCAGCTAATGAGGATGTGCTCAGAATGTCTGAGTACTACAATCGCTTGAATCAAGTGGGAGTTAATCTTCCAGATAAGATCGTGATTGACAAAAGTTCTCTAGACACTATCACCAAGTTACTAGAACTTCGTGATGAACTATAATATGTGAGGGATGACGAAAGTAATTCCCAAGCTCTTCGCGATGCTGAAATCGACGAAGGTAGAAATCAAGAAAGAGCATCAAGTGTTGATGGTTTACAAGACCACTAGTTTCAAGAAAAGGGCAAAGGGATAGAAGGGGAACTTCAAGAAGAACGGCAAGCAAGTTGCTGCTCAAGTGAAGAAACCCAAGTCTGGACCTAAGCCTGAGACTGAGTGCTTCTACTGCAAAGGGACTGGTCACTGGAAGCGGAACTGCCCCAAGTATTTGGCGGATAAGAAGGATGGCAAAGTGAACAAAGGTATATTTGACATACATGTTATTGATGTGTACTTTACTAGTGTTTATAGCAACCCCTCAGTATTTGATACTAGTTCAGTTGCTAAGATTAGTAACTCGAAACGGGAGTTGCAGAATGAACACAGACTAGTTAAGGGTGAAGTGACGATGTGTGTTGGAAGTAGTTCCAAGATTGATATGATCATCATCGCACACTCCCTATACTTTCGGGATTAGTGTTGAACCTAAATAAGTGTTATTTGGTGTTTGCGTTGAGCATGAATATGATTTGATCATGTTTATTGCAATACGGTTATTCATTTAAATTAGAGAATAATTGTTGTTTTGTTTACATGAATAAAACCTTCTATGGTCATACACCCAATGAAAATGGTTCGTTGGATCTCGATCGTAGTGATACACATATTCATAATATTGAAGCCAAAAGATACAAAGTTAATAATGATACTTCAACTTATTTGTGGCACTGTCGTTTAGGTCATATTGGTGTAAAGCGCATGAAGAAACTCCATGCTGATGGGGTTTTGGAATCACTTGATTATGAATCACTTGATGCTTGCGAACCATGCCTCACGGGCAAGATGACTAAGACTCCGTCCTCCGGAACAATGGAGCGAGCAACAGATTTGTTGGAAATAATACATACTGATGTATGCAGTCCGATGAGTGTTGAGGCTCGCGGCGGGTATCATTATTTTCTGACCTTCACAGATGATTTGAGCAGATATGGGTATATCTACTTGATAAAACATAAGTCTGAAACATTTGAAAAGTTCAAAGACTTTCAGAGTGAAGTGGAAAATCATCGTAACAAGAAAATAAAGTTTCTACGATCTGATCGTGGAGGAGAATATTTGAGTTATGAGTTTGGTCTTCATTTGAAACAATGCGGAATAGTTTCGCAACTCACGCCACCTGGAACACCACTGCGTAATGGTGTGTCCGAACATCGTAACTGTACTTTATTAGATATGGTGCGATCTATGATGTCTCTTACCGATTTACCACTATCGTTTTGGGGTTATGCATTAGAGACAGCTGCATTCATGTTAAATAGGGCACCATCTAAATCCGTTGAGACGACAATATGAACTGTGGTTTTGCAAGAAACCAAAGTTGTCGTTTCTTAAAGTTTGGGGTTGCAATGCTTATGTGAAAAAGTTTCATCCTGATAAGCTCAAACCCAAATCGGAGAAATATGTCTTCATAGGATACCCAAAGGAGACAGTTGGGTACACCTTCTATCATAGATCTGAAGGCAAGACATTTGTTGCTAAGAATGGATCCTTTCTAGAGAAAGGGTTTTCTCTCGAAAGAAGTGATGGGAGGAAAGTAGAACTTGATGAGGTAATTGTACCTTCTCCCGAATTGGAAAGTAGTTCATCACAGAAATTAGTTCCAGTGATTCCTAAACCAATTAGTGAGGAAGCTAATGATGATGATCATGTAACTTCAGATCAAGTTACTACCGAACCTCGTAGGTCAACCAGAGAGAGATCCGCACCAGAGTGGTACGGTAATCCTATTCTGGAGGTCATGTTACTTGAGCATGACGAACCTACGAACTATGAGGAAGCGATGATGAGCCCAGATTCCGCGAAATGGCTTGAGGCCATGAAATCTGAGATGGGATCCATGTATGAGAACAAAGTGTGGACTTTGGTTGACTTGCCCATTGATCGGCAAGCCATAGAAAATAAATGGATCTTCAAGAGGAAGACGGACGCTGATAGTAGTGTTACTATCTACAAAGCTCGAATTTTCGAAAAATGTTTTCGACAAGTTCAAGGCGTTGACTACGATGAGATTTTCTCACTCGTAGCGATGTTTAAGTCTGCCCAAATCATGTTAGCAGATTGCCACATTTTATGAAATCCGGCAAATGGATGTCAAAACTACATTCCTTAATGGATTTCTTAAAGAAGAGTTGTATATGATGCAACCAGAAGGTTTTGTCAATCCTAAAGGTGCTAACAAAATATGAATGCTCCAGCGATCCATCTACGGACTGGTGCAAGCATCTCGGAGTTGGAATATACGCTTTGATAAGTTGATCAAAGGATATAGTTTTATACAGACTTGCGGTGAAGCCTGTATTTACAAGAAAGTGAGTGGGAGCACTACAGCATTTCTGATAAGTATATGTGAATGACATATTGTTGATCGGAAATAATGTAGAATTATTCTGCAAAGCATAAAGGAGTGTTTGAAAGGAGTTTTTCAAAGAAAGACCTCGGTGAAGCTGCTTACATATTGAGCATCAAGATCTATAGAGATAGATCAAGACGCTTGATAAGTTTTTCAATGAGTACATACCTTGACAAGATATTGAAGTAGTTCAAAATGGAACAGTCAAAGAAAGAGTTCTTGCCTGTGTTACAAGGTGTGTAATTGAGTAAGACTCAAAGCCCGACCACGGAAGAAGATAGAAAGAGAATGGAAGTCATTCCCTATGCCTTGGCCATAGGTTCTATAAAGTATGCCATGCTGTGTACCAGATCTATTGTATACCCTACACTGATTTTGGCAAGGGAGTACAATAGTGATCTAGGAGTAGATCACTGGACAGCGGTCAAAATTATCCTTAGTGGAATAAGGATATGTTTCTCGATAATGGAGGTGACAAAAAGGTTCGTCGTAAAGGGTTACGTCGATGCAAATTTTGACACTGATCTAGATGACTCTAAGTCTCAATCTGGATCATATTGAAAGTGGGAGCAATTAGCTAGAGTAGCTCCGTGCAGAGCATTGTTGACATAGAAATTTGCAAAATACATACGGATCTGAATGTGGCAGACCAGTTGACTAAACTTCTCTCACAATCAAAACATGATCACACCTTAGTACTCTTTGGGTGTTAATCACATAGCGATGTGAACTAGATTATTGACTCTAGTAAACCCTTTGGGTGTTGGTCACATGACGATATGAACTATGGGTGTTAATCACATGGTGATGTGAACTATTGGTATTAAATCACATGGTGATGTGAACTAGATTATTGACTCTAGTGCAAGTGGGAGACTGAAGGAAATATGCCCTAGAGGCAATAATAAAGTTATTATTTATTTCCTTATATCATGATAAATGTTTCTTATTCATGCTAGAATTGTATTAACCGGAAACATAATACATGTGTGAATACATAGACAAACAGAGTGTCACTAGTATGCCTCTACTTGACTAGCTAGTTAATTAAAGATGGTTATGTTTCCTAACCATAGACATGAGTTGTCATTTGATTAACGGGATCACATCATTAGGAGAATGATGTGATTGAATTGACCCATTCCGTTAGCTTAGCACTTGATTGTTTAGTATGTTGCTATTGCTTTCTTCATGACTTATACATGTTCCTATGACTATGAGATTATGCAACTTCCGTTTACCGGAGGAACACTTTGTGTGCTACCAAACGTCACAACGTAACTGGGTGATTATAAAGGTGCTCTACAGGTGTCTACGAAGGTACTTGTTGGGTTGGCTTATTTCGAGATTAGGATTTGTCACTCCGATTGTCGGAGAGTTATCTCTGGGCCCACTCAGTAATGCACATCACTATAAGCCTTGCAAGCATTGTAACTAATGAGTTAGTTGCGGGATGATGTATTACGGAACGAGTAAAGAGACTTGCCGGTAACGAGATTGAACTAGGTATTGAGATACCGACGATCAAATCTCGGGCAAGTAACATACCGATGACAAAGGGAACAACGTATGTTGCTATGCGGTTTGACCGATAAAGATCTTCGTAGAATATGTGGGAGCCAATATGAGCATCCAGGTTCCGCTATTGGTTATTGACCGAAGACGTGTCTTGGTCATGTCTACATTGTTCTCGAACCCGTAGGGTCCGCACGCTTAAAGTTCGATGACGGTTATATTATGAGTTTATGTGTTTTGATGTACCGAAGGTAGTTCGGAGTCCCGGATGAGATCGGGGACATAACGGGGAGTCTCGAAATGATCGAGATGTAAAGATCGATATATTGGACGATTATATTCAGACATCGGAAAGGTTCCGAGTGATTCGGGTATTTTTCGGAGTACCGGAGAGTTACGGTAATTCGCCGGGGAGTATATGGGCCTTATTGGGCTTTAGGGGAAGGAGAGAGGAGAGGCTGCGAGCCCCCCAAGGCCTAGTCCGAATTGGACTAGGGGGACGGGCTGCGCCCCCTCCTTCCTTCTCTTCTCTCTCCCCTTCCCTTGACTCCTACTCCTACTACTCGGAAGGGAGGGAATCCTACTCCCGGTGGGAGTAGGACTCCTCCTAGGGCGCGCCATAGAGAGGGCCGGCCCTCCCCCTCCTTCACTCCTTTATATACGGGGAGGGGGCATCCCTTGGAGACACAACAATTGATCCCTTGGATCTCTTAGCCGTGTGCGGTGCCCCCCTCCACCATAATCCACCTCGGTCGTACCGTAGCGGTGCTTAGGCGAAGCCCTGCGTCGGTAGAACATCATCATCGTCACCACGCCATCATGCTAATGGAACTCTCCCTCAAAGCTCGGCTGGATCGGAGTTCGAGGGACGTCATCAAGTTGAACGTGTGCTGAACTCGGAGGTGCCGTGCGTTCGGTACTTGATCGGTCGGATCGTGAAGACGTACGACTACATCAACCGCGTTGTGCTAACGCTTCCGCTTTCGGTCTACGAGGGTACGTGGACACACTCTCCCCTCTCGTTGCTATGCATCACCATGATCTTGCGTGTGCGTATGAATTTTTTTGAAATTACTACGTTCCCCAACAAATCCGTGTGACGGAGAGGTATCTCTGGGCCCACTCGGTAATGCATCATCATAATGAGCACATTGTGACTAATGAGTTAGCCACGGGATCATGTGTTACGGAACGAGTAAAGAGACTTGCCGGTAACGAGATTGAACAAGGTATAGGGATACCGACGATCGAATCTCGGGCAAGTAACATACCGATGAACAAAGGAAATTGAATACGGGATTGATTGAATCCCCGACATCGTGGTTCATCCGATGAGATCATCGTGGAACATGTGGGAGCCAACATGGGTATCCAGATCCCGTTGTTGGTTATTGGCCAGAGAGAGATCTCGGTCATGTCTACATGGTTCCCAAACCCATAGGGTCTACACACTTAAGGTTCCGTGATGCTAGAGTTGGTGTGGGAAATAGTATGTGGTTACCGAAGGTAGTTCGGAGTCCCAGATGAGATCCGGGACATCACGAGGAGTTCCAGAATGGTCCGGAGGTGAAGATCGATATATTGGACGAAGGGTATTGGAGTCCGGAATTGTTCCGGGGGTACCAGGCTATGGCCAGCATGACCGAAAGGTGTTTCGGGGGGCCCCGGCAAGTGTTGCAGGGCCTCATGGGCCAAGGGGAGGGGGAAAACCAGCCCACTAAGGGGCTGTGCGCCCCAATACCCTTTCCCACGTTGCTTGGGGAGGTGGGGAGCCTCCACCTGACTTGGGAGGCAAGCCTCCACCTGGCTTGGCTTGGAGGGCAAGTCTCCCTAGGGTTTTCCTAGGGAGATCCAACCTGCCCTGGCCGCCGCCCCCTAGGGGAAACCCTAGGGCGCCTCCCCCTCTTCCCTTCCCCCTATATATAGTGAGGGGGTGGGAGGGCAGCCGTGACCCTTCCCCTGGCGCAGCCCTCCCCCTCTCCAACTCCTACTCCTCTTCCGCAGTGCTTGGCGAAGCCCTGCCGGAGAACCACGAGCTCCTCCACCACCACACCGTCATGCTGCTGGAGTTCTCCCTCAACTTCTCCTCTCCCCTTGCTGGATCAAGAAGGAGGAGACGTCCCCGGGCTGTACGTGTGTTGAACGCAGAGGCGCCGTCCGTTCGGCGCTTGATCGGATCTTCCGCGATTTGAATCGCCGCGAGTACGACTCCATCAACCACGTTCTTGTAACGCTTCCGCTTAGCGATCTTCAAGGGTATGAAGATGCACTCCCTCTCTCTCTTGTTGCTAGCATCTCCTAGATTGATCTTGATGACACGTAGGAAAATTTTGAATTATTACTACGTTCCCCAACAGTGGCATCAGAGCTAGGTCTATGCGTAGATTCTATGCACGAGTAGAACACAAGTAGATGTGGGCGATGATTTGTTCAATTTGCTTACCATTACTAGTCTTATCTTGATTCGGCGGCATTGTGGGATGAAGCGGCCCGGATCGACCTTACACGTAAACTTACGTGAGACAGGTTCCACCGACTGACATGCACTTATGCATAAGGTGGCTAGCGGGTCTCTGTCTCTCCCACTTTAGTCGGATCGGATTCGATGAAGAGGGTCCTTATGAAGGGTAAATAGCAATTGGCATATCACCGTTGTGGCTTTTGCGTAGGTAAGAAACGTTCTTGCTAGAAACCCATAGCAGCCACGTAAAACATGCAACAACAATTAGAGGACGTCTAACTTGTTTTTGCAGGGTATGCCATGTGATGTGATATGGCCAAAAGGATGTGATGAATTATATATGTGATGTATGAGATTGATCATGTTCTTGTAATAGGAATCACGACTTGCATGTCGATGAGTATGACAACCGGAAGGAGCCATAGGAGTTGTCTTAATTTATTTTATGACCTGCGAGTCAATGTAAACACCATGTAATTACTTTACTTTATTGCTAACTGTTAGCCATAGTAGTAGAAGTAATAGTTGGCGAGACAACTTCATGAAGACACGATGATGGAGATCATGGTGTCATGCCGGTGACGATGGTGATCATGCCGCGCCTCGAAGATGGAGATCAAAGGCGCAAGATGATATTGGCCATATCATGTCACTTTATGAATTGCATGTGATGTTTATCATGTTTGCATCTTATTTGCTTAGAACGACGGTAGCATAAATAAGATGATCCCTCACAAAATTTCAAGGAAGTGTTCCCCCTAACTGTGCACCGTTGCGAAGGATCATTGTTTCGAAGCACCACGTGATGATCGGGTGTGATAGATTCTAACGTTCGCATACAACGGGTGTAAGCCAGATTTACACATGTGAAACACTTAGGTTGACTTGACGAGCCTAGCATGTACAAACATGGCCTCAGAACACAAGAGACCGAAAGGTCGAACATGAGTCGTATAGTAGATGCGATCAACATGGAGATGTTCACCATTGATGACTAGTCCGTCTCACGTGATGATCGGACACGGCCTAGTCGATTCGGATCATGTATCACTTAGATGAATAGAGGGATGTCTATCTAAGTGGGAGTTCATTAATAATTTGATTAGATGAACTTAATTATCATGAACATAGTCTAAAATTGTCTTTGCAAATACGTTGTAGATTAATAGCTCACGTTTTAGCTTCCTGTTTTAATACGTTCCTAGAGAAAGACTAAATTGAAAGATATTGCAAGCAGTTGTGTGGACTAGGGCCGTAGTCTGAGGATTGTCCTCACTGCTACACAGAAGGCTTCTGTCCTTGATGCACCGCTCGGTGTGCCAACCCCTCTGGCGTCTTCTGTGGATGTTGTGAACATCTGGTAGACACGTTCTGATGACTACCTGATAGTTTAGTGCAACATGCTTTATGGCTTAGAGTCGGGGCTCCAAAAGCGTTTTGAACGCCATGGAACATATGAGATGTTCCAAGAGCTGAAATTGGTATTTCAGGCTCATGCCCGTGTTGAGAGGTTTGAGACCTCTGACAAGATCTTTGCCTACAAGATGGAGGAGAATAGCTCAGCCAGTGAGCATGTGCTCAGAATGTCTGGGTACTTCAATCACTTGAATCAAGTGGGAGTTAATCTTCCAGATAAGAGAGTGATTGACAAAAGTTCTCCAGCCACTATCACCAAGCTGCTAGAGTTTCGTGATGAACTATAACATGCAAGGGAAGATGACCCCGGAGCTGTTCGTTGTGCTTAAGGCCGTAAAGGTAGAAATCAAGAAGGAGCATCAAGTGTTGATGGTTAACAAGACCACTGGTTTCAAAGAAGGGCAAGGGGCAAGAAGGGAAACTTCATGAATGGCAAGCTAGTTGCCGCTCCAGTGAAGAAACCCAAGAACCCAAACCCGAGACGAAGTGCTTCTATTAGGGGAACAATCACTGGTACCGGAACTGCCTCAAATACTTGGTAGATAAGAAGGCTGGCAACTTCAACAAAAGTATATTTGATATATGTGTTATTGATGTGTACCTTACTAGTACTCCTAGTAGCACATGGGTATTAGATACCGGTTCAATTGCTAATATTGGTAACTCGAAACAAAAGCTACGGAATAAACGGAGACTAGCTAAGGGCGAGGTGACGATGTGTGTTGGAAGTGTTTCCAAGGATGATATGATCACCATCGCACACTCCCTCTACCTTCGGGATTAGTATTGAACCCAGATAAATGTTGTTTGCATTGGTGTCTGCGTTGAGCGTGAACGTGATTAGATCATGTTTATTGCAATACAGTTATTCATTTAAGTTAGAGAATAATGGTTATTCTGTTTACATGAATAATACCTTCTATGGTCATGCACCCAATGTGAATGGTTTATTGAATCTCGGTCGTAGTGATACACATGTTCAGAACATTGATACCAAAAGATGTAGAGTTGATAATGATAGTACCACTTTCTTGTGGCACTGCCGCTTAGGTCATATTGGTGTAAAGTGCATGAAGAACCTCCATGCTAATGGACTTTTGGAGTCACTTGATTTTGAATCACCTGACACATGCGAACCATGCCTCATAGGCAAGATGACTAAAACCCCGTTTTCTGGAACAATGGAACGGGCAAGTGACTTGTTGGAAATCACACATGCTGATGTGTGCAGTCTGATGAGTGTTGACGCACGCAGTGGATATTGTTATTTTCTCACCTTCACCGATGAACTGAGTAGATATGGGTATATTTACTTAATGAAGCATAAGTCTGAAACGTTTGAAAAGTTCAAGCAATTTCAGAGTGAAGTTGAGAATCATCATAACAAGAAGATCAAGTTCCTACAATATGATCAAGGGGAAAGTATCGGAGTTATGAGTTTGGCAATCACTAAAGACAAGGTGGAATCATTTCACAGTTGACGCCATCTGGAACACCATAGAGTAATGGTGTGTCCGAACGTTGTAGTCGCACCCTATTGAATATGGTGCGATCTATGATGTCTCTTACCGATCTACCGCTATCATTTTGGGGTTATGCATTAGAGACAATTACATTCACTTTAAATAGGGCACCATCTAAGTCCATGGAGACGACACCGTATGAACTATGGTTTGGCAAGAAACCTGAGTTGTTGTTTCTTAAGGTTTGGGGCTACGATGCTTATGTCGATAGGCTTCGGCCAGAAAAGCTCGAACCCAAAGCGGAAAATTGTGTCTTCATAAAATACCCAAACAAGACGATTGGGTATACCTTCTATCTCAGATCTGAGGGCAAAAATTTTGTCACTAGGAACATGTCCTTTCTCGAGAAAGGGTTTCTCTCGAAAGAATTGAGTGGGAGGAAGATAGAACTTGATGAGCTTGTTGAACCTTCACTTCAACCAGAGAGTAGCGCAGCACAGAAATATGTTTTCTGTGGCACCTACCTTAGTTGAAGAGAAAGCTAATGATCACGATCATGAAGCTTCGGATCAAGTTACTATCAATTCTCGTAGGTCGACAAGGGTGAGTACAACTTCTGAGTAGTAACCCCGTCTTAAAGGTCATGTTGTTGGACAACAGTGAACGTACGAGCTATGGAGAAGCGATGGTGGGCCCGGATTCCAACAAATGGCTAGGAGCCATGAAATCCGAGATAGGATCCATGTATGAGAACAAAGTATGGACTTTGGTGGACTTGCCCGATGATCGGCAAGCCATTGAGAATAAATGGATCTTTAAGAAGAAGACAGACGCTGATGGTAATATCTGAAAGAAATATGCCCTAGTGGCAATAATAAAGTTATTATTTATTTCCTTATATCATGATAAATGTTTATTATTCATGCTAGAATTGTATTAACCGGAAACATGATACATGTGTGAATAAATAGACAAACGGAGTGTCACTAGTATGCCTCTACTTGACTAGCTCGTTGATCAAAGATGGTTATGTTTCCTAGCCATAGACATGCGTTGTCATTTGATGAACGGGATCACATCATTAGGAGAATGGTGTGATTGATTTGACCCATTCCGTTAGCTTAGCACTTGATCGTTTAGTATGTTGCTATTGCTTTCTTCATGACTTATACATGTTCCTATGACTATGAGATTATGCAACTCCCGTTTACCGGAAGAACACTTTGTGTGCTACCAAACGTCACAATGTAACTGGGTGATTATAAAGGTGCTCTACAGGTGTCTCCGAAGGTACTTGTTGAGTTGGCGTATTTCGAGATTAGGATTTGTCACTCCGATTGTCGGGGAGGTATCTCTGGGCCCACTCGGTAATACACATCACTAAGCCTTGCAAGCATTGTAACTAATGAGTTAGTTGCGGGATGATGTATTACGGAACGAGTAAAGAGACTTGCCGGTAACGAGATTGAACTAGGTATTGAGATACCGACGATCGAATTTCGGGCAAGTAACATACCGATGACAAAGGTAATAACATATGTTGTTATGCGGTTCGACCGATAAAGATCTTCGTGGAACATGTAGGAGCCAATATGGGCATCCAGGTTCCGCTATTGGTTATTGACCAGAGAAGTGTCTCGGTCATGTCTACATAGTTCTCGAACCCGTAGGGTCCGCACGCTTAACGTTCGTTGACGATATAGTATTATATGAGTTATGTATGTTGGTGACCAATGTTGTTCGGAGTTCCGGATAAGATCACGGACATGACGAGGAACTCCGGAATGGTCCGGAGATAAAGATTGATATATGGGATAGTAGTGTTTGGACTCCAGAAGGGTTCCGGAATTCACCGGAAGGGGTTTCGGATGTTTCCCGAAATGTTTGGGTACGAGAACACTTTATTTGGGCCAAAGGGGAAAGCCCACAAGGTTTTTGGAAAGCGCAAAAGGAAGTTTTGCGGAGTCCGGGGGCCAGACGCCAGGGTCCCTGGCGTCTGGTCCTGGAGTCCGAGAAGGACTCTTGCCTTTCGGGTGAAACCGACTTTGTGGAGGCTTTTACTCCAAGTTTCGACCCCAAGGCTCAACATATAAATAGAGAGGTAGGGCTAGCACCCAAGACACATCAAGAAACACCAAGCCGTGTGCCGGCAACCCCGTCCCCTCTAGTTTATCCTCCGTCATAGTTTTCGTAGTGCTTAGGCAAAGCCCTGCGAAGATTGTTCTTCACCAACACCGTCACCACGCCGTCGTGCTGCCGGAACTCATCTACTACTTCGCCCCTCTTGCTGGATCGAGAAGGCGAGGAAGTCATCGAGCTGAACATGTGCTGAACGCGGAGGTGTCGTACGTTCGGTACTTGATCGGGACGGATCGTGAAGGTGTACGACAACATCAACCGCGTTGATAAACGCTTCCGCTTACGGTCTACGAGGGTACGTAGAAAACACTTTCCCCTCTCGTTGATATGCATCACCATGATCTTGCGTGTGCGTAGGAAACTTTTTGAAATTACTAAGTTCCCCAACAGTGGCATCAGAGCCAGGTTTATGTGTAGATGTTATATGCACGAGTAGAACACAAGTGAGTTGTGGGCGATACAAGTCATACTGCTTACCAGCATGTCATACTTTGGTTCGGTGGTATTGTTGGATGAAGCGGCCCGGACCGACATTACGCGTACGCTTACGTGAGACTGGTTCTACCGACGTGCTTTGCACATAGGTGGCTGGCGGGTGTCAGTTTCTCCAACTTTAGTTGAAGCGAGTGTGGCTACGCCCGGTCCTTGAGAAGGTTAAAACAGCACTAACTTGACGAACTATCGTTGTGGTTTTGATGGGTAGGTAAGAACGGTTCTTGCTCAGCCCGTAGCAGCCACGTAAAACTTGCAACAAAAAAGTAGAGGACGTCTAACTTGTTTTTGCAGGGCATGTTGTGATGTGATATGGTCAAGACATGATGCTATATTTTATTGTATGAGATGATCATGTTTTGTAACCGAGTTATCGGCAACTGGCAGGAGCCATATGGTTGTCGCTTTATTGTATGCAATGCAATCGCCCTGTAATTGCTTTACTTTATCACTAAGCGGTAACGATAGTCATAGAAGCAATAGTTGGCGAGACGACAACGATGCTACGATGGAGATCAAGGTGTCGCGCCGGTGACGATGGTGATCATGACGGTGCTTCGGAGATGGAGATCACAAGCACAAGATGATGATGGCCATATCATATCACTTATATTGATTGCATGTGATGTTTATCTTTTATGCATCTTATTTTGCTTAGATCGACGGTAGCATTATAAGATGATCTCTCACTAAATTTCAAGGTATAAGTTTTCTCCCTGAGTATGCACCGTTGCGAAAGTTCTTCGTGCTGAGATACCACATGATGATCGGGTGTGATAAGCTCTACGTTCAAATACAACGGGTGCAAGACAGTTTTGCACACGCGGAGTACTCAGGTTAAACTTGACGAGCCTAGCATATGCAGATATGGCCTCGGAACACTGAGACCGAAAGGTCGAGCGTGAATCATATAGAAGATATGATCAACATAGTGATGTTCACCATTGAAAACTACTCCATCTCACGTGATGATCGGACATGGTTTAGTTGATTTGGATCACGTGATCACTTAGATGATTAGAGGGATGTCTATCTAAGTGGGAGTTCTTAAGTAATATGATTAAATTGAACTTTAATTTATCATGAACTTAGTACGTGATAGTATTTTGCTTGTCTATGTTGTTGTAGATAGATGGCCCGTGCTGTTGTTCCGTTAAATTTTAATGCGTTCCTTGAGAAAGCAAAGTTGAAAGATGATGGTAGCAATTACACGAACTGGGTCCGTAACTTGAGGATTATCCTCATTGCTGCACAGAAGAATTACGTCCTAGAAGCACCGCTGGCTGCCAGGCCTGCTGCAGGAGCAACACCAGATGTTATGAACGTCTGGCAGAGCAAAGCTGATGACTACTCGATAGTTCAGTGTGCCATGCTTTACGGCTTAGAACCGGGACTTCAACGACGTTTTGAACGTCATGGAGCATATGAGATGTTCCAGGAGTTGAAGTTAATATTTCAAGCAAATGCCCGGATTGAGAGATATGAAGTCTCCAATAAGTTCTACAGCTGCAAGATGGAGGAGAATAGTTCTGTCAGTGAGCATATACTCAGAATGTCTGGGTATAACAATCACTTGATTCAACTGGGAGTTAATCTTCCGGATGATAGTGTCATTGACAGAATTCTTCAATCACTGCCACCAAGCTACAAGAGCTTTGTGATGAACTATAATATGCAAGGGATGGATAAGACAATTCCCGAGCTCTTCGCGATGCGAAAAGTTGCGGAAGTAGAAATCAAGAAGGAGCATCAAGTGTTGATGGTCAACAAGACACCAGTTTCAAGAAAAAGGGCAAAGGGAAGAAGAAGGGGAACTTCAAGAAGAACAGCAAACAAGTTGCTGCTCAAGAGAAGAAACCCAAGTCTGGACCTAAGCCTGAGACTGAGTGCTTCTACTGCAAGCAGACTGGTCACTCGAAGCGGAACTGCCCCAAGTATTTGGCGGATAAGAAGGATGGCAAGGTGAACAAAGGTATATGTGATATACATGTTATTGATGTGTACCTTACTAATGCTCGCAGTAGCACCTGGGTATTTGATACTGGTTCTGTTGCTAATATTTGCAACTCGAAACAGGGGCTATGGATTAAGCGAAGATTAGCTAAGGACAAGGTGACGATGCGCGTGGGAAATGGTTCCAAAGTCGATGTGATCGCGGTCGGCACGCTACCTCTACATCTACCTTCGGGATTAGTTTTAGACCTAAATAATTGTTATTTGGTGCCAGCGTTGAGCATGAACATTATATCTGATCTTGTTTGATGTAAGACGGTTATTCATTTAAATCAGAGAATAATGGTTGTTCTATTTATATGAGTAATATCTTTTATGGTCATGCACCCTTGAAGAGTGGTCTATTTTTGTTGAATCTCGATAGTAGTGATACACATATTCATAATATTGAAGCCAAAAGATGCAGAGTTGATAATGATAGTGCAACTTATTTGTGGCACTGCCGTTTAGGTCATATTGGTGTAAAGCGCATGAAGAAACTCCATACTGATGGACTTTTGGAATTACTTGATTATGAATCACTTGGTACTTGCGAACCATGCCTCATGGGCAAGATGACTAAAACACCGTTCTCTGGAACTATGGAGCGAGCAACAGATTTGTTGGAAATCATACATACTGATGTATGTGGTCCAATGAATGTTGATGCTCGCGGCGGGTATCGTTATTTTCTCACCTTCACAGATGATTTAAGCAGATATGGGCATATCTACTTAATGAAACATAAGTCTAAAACATTTGAAAAGTTCAAAGAATTTCAGAGTGAAGTGGAAAATCATCATAACAAGAAAATAAGGTTTCTACGATCTGATCATGGAGGAGAATATTTGAGTTACGAGTTTGGTCTTCATTTGAAACAATGCGGAATAGTTTCACAACTCACGCCACCCGGAACACCACAGCGTAATGGTGTGTCCGAACGTCGTAATCGTACTTTACTAGATATGGTGCGATCTATGATGTCTCTTACTGATTTACCGCTATCATTTTGGGGTTATGCTTTAGAGACGGCTGCATTCACGTTAAATGGGGCACCATCTAAATCCGTTGAGACGACGCCTTATGAACTATGGTTTGGCAAGAAACCAAAGTTGTCGTTTCTTAAAGTTTGGGGCTACGATGCTTATGTGAAAAAGCTTCAACCTGATAAGCTCGAACCCAAATCGGAGAAATGTGTCTTCATAGGATACACAAAGGAGACTGTTGGGTACACCTTCTATCACAGATCCGAAGGCAAGACATTTGTTGCTAAATTTGGATCCTTTCTAGAGAAGGAGTTTCTCTCGAAAGAAGTGAGTGGGAGGAAAGTAGAACTTGATGAGGTAACTGTACCTACTCCCTTATTGGAAAGTAGTTCATCACAGAAACCGGTTCCTGTGACACCTACACCAATTAGTGAGGAAGTTAATGATGATGATCATGAAACTTCAGATCAAGTTACTACCGAACCTCGTAGTTCAACCAGAGTAAGATCCGCACCAGAGTGGTACGGTAATCCTGTTCTGGAGGTCATGTTACTAGACCATGACGAACCTACGAACTATGAGGAAGCGATGATGAGCCCATATTCCACAAAATGGCTTGAAGCCATGAAATCTGAGATGGGATCCATGTATGAGAACAAAGTGTGGACTTTGGTTGACTTGCCCGATGATCGGCAAGCCATAAAGAATAAATGGATCTTCAAGAAGAAGACTGACGCTGACGGTAATGTTACTGTCTACAAAGCTCGACTTGTTGCAAAAGGTTTTCGACAAGTTCAAAGAGTTGACTACGATGAGACCTTCTCACCCGTAGCCATGCTTAAGTCCGTCTGAATCATATTAGCAATTGCCGCATTTTATGCTTATGAAATTTGGCAAATGGATGTAAGGACTGCATTCCTGAATGGATTTCTGGAAGAAGAGTTGTATATGATGCAACCTGAAGGTTTTATCGATCCAAAAGGTGCTAACAAAGTGTGCAAGCTCCAGCGATCCATTTATGGACTGGTGCAAGCCTCTCGGAGTTGGAATAAACGCTTTGATAGTGTGATCAAAGCATATGGTTTTATACAGACTTTTGGAGAAGCCTGTATTTACAAGAAAGTGAGTGGGAGCTCTGTAGCATTTCTGATATTATATGTGGATGACATATTGTTGATTGGAAATGATATAGAATTTCTGGATAGCATAAAAGGATACTTGAATAAGAGTTTTTCAATGAAAGACCTCGGTGAAGCTACTTACATATTGGGCATCAAGATCTATATAGATAGATCAAGACGCTTAATTGGACTTTCACAAAGCACATACCTTGAAAAAGTTTTGAAGAAGTTCAAAATGGATCAGGCAAATAAAGGGTACTTGCCTGTGTTACAAGGTGTGAAGTTGAATAAGACTCAATGCCCGACCACTGCAGAAGATAGAGAGAAAATGAAAGATGTTCCCTATGCTTCAGCCATAGGCTCTATCATGTATGCAATGCTGTGTACCAGACCTGATGTGTGCCTTGCTATTAGTTTAGCAGGGAGGTACCAAAGTAATCCAGGAGTGGATCACTGGACAGCGGTCAAGAACATCCTGAAATACTTGAAAAGGACTAAGGATATGTTTCTCATTTATGGAGGTGACAAAGAGCTCATCGTAAATGGTTACGTTGATGCAAGCTTTGACACTGATCCGGACGATTCTAAATCTCAAACCGGATACGTGTTTATATTGAATGGTGGAGCTGTCAGTTGGAGCAGTTCTAAACAAAGCGTCGTGGCGGGATCTACATGTGAAGCGGAGTACATTGCTGCTTCGGAAGAAGCAAATGAAGGAGTCTGGATGAAGGAGTTCATATCCGATCTAGGTGTCATACCTAGTGCATCGGGTCCAATGAAAATCTTTTGTGACAATACTGGTGCAATTGCCTTGGCAAAGGAATCCAGATTTCACAAGAGAACCAAGCACATCAAGAGACGCTTCAACTCCATCTGGGATCAAGTCCAGGTGGGAGACATAGATATTTGCAAGATACATACGGATCTGAATGTTGCAGACCTCTTGACTAAGCCTCTTCCACGAGCAAAACATGATCAGCACCAAGGCTCCATGGGTGTTAGAATCATTACTATGTAATCTAGATTATTGACTCTAGTGCAAGTGGGAGACTGAAGGAAATATGCCCTAGAGGCAATAATAAAGTTATTATTTATTTCCTTATATCATGATAAATGTTTATTATCCATGCTAGAATTGTATTAACCGGAAACATGATACATGTGTGAATACATAGACAAACAGAGTGTCACTAGTATGCCTCTACTTGACTAGCTCGTTGATCAAAGATGGTTATGTTTCCTAGCCATAGACATGAGTTGTCATTTGATTAACGGGATCACATCATTAGGAGAATGATGTGATTGACTTGACCCATTCCGTTAGCTTAGCACTTGATTGTTTAGTATGTTGCTATTGCTTTCTTCATGACTTATGCATGTTCCTATGACTATGAGATTATGCAACTCCCGTTTACCGGAAGAACACTTTGTGTGCTACCAAACGTCACAACGTAACTGGGTGATTATAAAGGTGCTCTACAAGTGTCTCCAAAGGTACTTGTTGAGTTGGCGTATTTCGAGATTAGGATTTGTCACTCCGATTGTCGGGGAGGTATCTCTGGGCCCACTCGGTAATACACATCACTATAAGCCTTGGAAGCATTGTAACTAATGAGTTAGTTGCGGGATGATGTATTACGGAACGAGTAAAGAGACTTGCCGGTAACGAGATTGAACTAGGTATTGAGATACCGATGATCGAATCTCGGGCAAGTAACATACCGATGACAAAGGGAACAACATATGTTGTTATGCGGTTCCACCGATAAAGATCTTTGTAGAATATGTAGGAGCCAATATGGGCATCCAGGTTCTGCTATTGGTTATTGACCAGAGAAGTGTCTCGGTCATGTCTACATAGTTCTCGAACCCGTAGGGTCCGCACGCTTAACGTTCATTGACGATATAGTATTATATGAGTTATGTATGTTGGTGACGAATGTTGTTCGGAGTTTCGGATAAGATCACGGACATGACGAGGAACTCCGGAATGGTCCGGAGATAAAGATTGATATATGGGGTAATAGTGTTTGGACTCCGGAAGGGTTCCGGAATTCACCGGAAGGGGTTCCGGATGTTTCCCGAAATGTTTGGGTACAAGAACACTTTATTTGGGCCAAAGGGGAAAGCCCACAAGGTTTTTGGAAAGCACAAAAGGAAGTTTTGCGGAGTCCAGGGGCCAGACGCCAGGGTCCCTGGTGTCTGGGTCCATATGCCGGGAACCCTGGCGTCTGGTCCTGGAGTCCGAGAAGGACTCTTGCCTTTCGGGTGAAACCGACTTCGTGGAGGCTTTTACTCCAAGTTTTGACCCCAAGGCTCAACATATAAATAGAGGGGTAGGTCTAGCACCCAAGACACATCAAGAAGCACCAAGCCGTGTGCCGGCAACCCCGTCCTCTCTAGTTTATCCTCCGTCATAGTTTTCGTAGTGCTTAGGCGAAGCCCTGCGAAGATTGTTCTTCACCAACACCGTCACCAAGCCGTCGTGCTGCCGGAACTCATCTACTACTTCACCCCTCTTGCTGGATCGAGAAGGCGAGGACGTCATCGAGCTGAACGTGTGCTGAACGCGGAGGTGTCGTACGTTCGGTACTTGATCGGGACGGATCGTGAAGGTGTACGACAACATCAACCGCGTTGATAAACGCTTCCGCTTACGGTCTTCGAGGGTACGTAGACAACACTCTCCCCTCTCGTTGCTATGCATCACCATGATCTTGCGTGTGCGTAGGAAACTTTTTGAAATTACTACGTTCCCCAACAATATCACCATTTGTGAAGCTCGACTTGTCTCAAAGAAGTTTCCGACAAGTTCAAGGGGTTGACTATGATGAGACTCTTTCAATCATAGCGATGCTCAAGTCTGTTAGAATTATGTTAGCAGTTGCTGCATTTTCATTTACGAAATCAGGCAGATGGATGTCAAAACAAAGTTTCCTTAACGGTTTCCGTGAGGAAAGGCTGTATGTGATACAACCAGAAGGTTTTGTCAATCCTAAGGATGCTAAAAGGTATGCAAACTCCAGCGGTCCTTCTATGGACTGGAGCAAGCATCTCGGAGTTGGATCATACGCTTTGATGAGGTGATCAAAGATTTTTGGGTTTATACAAAGTTTGCAAGAAACTTGTATTTACAAGAAAGTGAGTGGGAGCACTACAACATTTCTGATAGGTATATGTGGATGACATATTGTTGATCGGAAATGATGTAGAATTTATAGAAATCATAAAGGATTGTTTGAATGGATTTTTTCAAAGGAAGACCTGTGTAAAACTACTTACATGTTGGGTATCAAGATCTATAGAGATAGATCAAGACGCCTGACAAGACTTTCACAGAGCACATACCTTGACATGATCTTGAAGGAGTTCAAGATGGATTAGTCAAAGAAGGAGTTCTTGCCTGAGTTTTAAGGTGTGAAGTTAAGACTTGAAGCTCGACCATGGCAGAAGAAAGAGAAAGGACCAAAGTCGTCCCCTATGCCTTAGCCATAGGCTCTATACGATATGTCATGCTGTGTACCGCGATGTGCCTTGCCACGTGTCTGGCAAGGGGGTACAAGAGTGATCCAGGAGTGGATCATTGGACAGCGGTCAAAAATTTCCTTAGGAATAAGGAAATGTTTCTTGGTTATGGAGGTGATAAAGAGTTTGGCGTAAAGGGTTACGTCGATGCAAGCTTTAACACCTATCCGGATGACTCTGAGTAGCAAACCGGATACATATAGTGGAACAACCATTTGGAATAGCTCCAAGTGGAGCATGGTAGCAACATCTACAATATGACACAGAGATTTGCAAAGTACACACGGATCTGAATGTTGGAGACCCGTTGACTAAAACCTCTCTCACAAGCATAACATGATCAAACCCTAGAACTCATTGAGTGTTAATCACATGGTGATGTGAACTGGATTATTGACTCTAGTAAACTCTTTGGGTGTTAGTCACATGGCGATGTGAACTATGAGTGTTAATCACATAGCGATGTGAACTAGATTATTGACTCTAGTGCAAGTGGGATACTGTTGGAAATATGCCCTAGAGGCAATAATAAAATGGTTATTATTATATTTCCTTGTTCATGATAATTGTCTATTGTTCATGCTATAATTGTATTAATCGGAAACCGTAATACATGTGTGAATACATAGACCATAATATGTCCCTAGTAAGCCTCTAGTTGACTAGCTCGTTGATCAATAGATGGTTGTGGTTTCCTGACCATGGACATTGGATGTCCTTGATAACGGGATCACATCATTAGAAGAATGATGTGATGGACAAGACCCAATCCTAAGCATAGCACAAGATCGCGTAGTTCATTTGCTAGAGCTTTTCTAATGTCAAGTATCGTTTCCTTAGACCATGAGATTGTGCAACTCCCGGGTACCGTAGGAATGCTTTGGGTGTATCAAACGTCACAACGTAACTGGGTGACTATAAAGGTGCACCACAGGTATCTCTGAAAGTGTCTGTTGGGTTGGCACGAATCGAGACTGGGATTTGTCAATCCGTGTGACGGAGAGGTATCTCTGGGCCTACTCGGTAATGCATCATCATAATGAGCTCGGTGTGACTAATGAGTTAGCCACGGGATCATGCGTTACGGAACGAGTAAAGAGACTTGCCGGTAACGAGATTGAACAAGGTATAGGGATACCGACGATCGAATCTCGGGCAAGTAACATACCGATGACAAAGGGAATTGAATACGGGATTGATTGAATCCCCGACATCATGGTTCATCCGATGAGATCATCGTGGAACATGTGGGAGCCAACATGGGTATCCAGATCCCGTTGTTGGTTATTGGCCGGAGAGAGGTCTCGGTCATGTCTGCATGGTTCCCGAACCCGTAGGGTCTACACACTAAAGGTTCGGTGACGCTAGAGTTGTTATGGGAAATAGTATGTGGTTACCGAAGGTAATTCAGAGTCCCGGATGAGATCCCGGACATCACGAGGAGTTCCGGAATTGTCCGGAGGTGAAGATCAATATATTGGACGAAGGGTATTGGAGTCCGGAATTGTTCCGGGGGTACCAGGCTATGGCCAGCATGACCGAAAGGTGTTTCGGGGGCCCCGGCAAGTGTTGCAGGGCCTCATGGGCCAAGGGGAGGGGCAAACCAGCCCACTAAGGGGTTTTGCGCCCCCACACCCTTTCCCACGTTGCTTGGGGAGGTGGGGCACCTCCACCTGACTTGGGAGGCAAGCCTCCACCTGGCTTGGCTTGGGGGGCAAGTCTCCCTAGGGTTTTCCTAGGGAGATCCAATCTGCCCTGGCTGCCGCCCCCTAGGGGAAACCCTAGGGCACCTCCCCCTCTCCCCTCCCCCTATATATAGTGAGGGGGTGGGAGGGCAGCCGTGACCCTTCCCCTGGCGCAGCCCTCCCCCTCTCCAACTCCTCCTCCTCTTCCGTAGTGCTTGGCGAAGCTCTGCCGGAGAACCACGAGCTCCTCCACCACCACGTCGTCATGCTGCTGGAGTTCTCCCTCAACTTCTCCCCTCCCCTTGATGGATCAAGAAGGAGGAGACGTCCCCGGGCTATACGTGTGTTGAAGGCGGAGGCGCCGTCCGTTCGGCGCTTGATCGGATCTTCCGCGATTTGAATCGCCGCGAGTACGACTCCATCAACCGCGTTCTTGTAACGCTTCCGCTTAGCGATCTTCAAGGGTATGAAGATGCACTCCCTCTCTCTCTCGTTGCTAGCATCTCCTAGATTGATCTTGGTGACACGTAGGAAAATTTTGAATTATTACTACGTTCCCCAACAAAGGGTTCACGCAGACACCCTAATTATTCTCCAGAGGTGGAATCTCTTTTTGATAACTTATATCATTGGCAGTACAAAATCATCTATCTATGCAGTTGATAGATGTAGTGATCACATATCCATATGGATCACTAGATTCAGACATAGATGGTTCCCAATGGAATCTCATTTTGAATCGAAATGCAAAACACATCATACATTGTGTAAAAATCAATATTTCACCATATGTCTTATTGTTGTCGATACATTTTGGTACAACTGACATAGTTAGTTCCTTGTACACAAGGATTACTCCTACAATGTGATTACCCATGCATGCCTATCATACATAGGTATTACTCCTGCAATGACGAAGCACATGATCATCTTAATGATGGATTTTGAGATGAAAGGATTGGGTAAAACCTCGAGCACCTTCACTCATACATTATGGTACACAAGGTTGGAAAAAGCGGTAGGCGTAAGCGAGGCGGCTGGCCTTCGCCTAGTCCTAGGCGTTGCTTAAGCGCCCTAGCCGCAGCCTAGGCGGTTATATAATTTTTACTATCAGGATGTATATGTGGTTATTATATGTGTATTTTATTAATTTAGGGCATATAAGTATGTTAACTACCTACTACTATGATTGGAATATGGCCCTTTTGGCATATCAGTGCAATATGGCATGATTTCTCGCTTGGATAGAGAATTTCGGTTTTGCTCTGCCTAGACTTCTGCCTATGCCTAGGAGAGGCATTTGGCCATTGCCTAGCGCCTAGGAGTGCCTAAGCGCCTCCTAGGCACTGCCTTTTCCAACAGAGGGTACACTACATTGTCTCTATCCAAAATATATTGGAGACATTCATTGTGGATAAAACTTATGCATCCATAACTCGCATGGCTTCATTCTCTAGACGTAGAGAAAGATCCATTAAAACCATGAGTTGATGGGAATGCGATATTGGGACATAAAGTTCCATATCCTGGTGCCATTGGACCCACAACACATAATTGGTCGGGGCTCAAGAATATCTTTCGATATCTCCGAGGCATCAAATATGTCCTAGTATTTTAGTTTCAGAGAAATCCGAACACCAATATCATTGGATACATCGATCAGATCCCTACTATGTCAAACCGTGGACAAGCTTTGTGTTCCTGCTAGGTGTGGTAGCCATCCCATGAAAGTCTTTGAAACAGACCTTAGTGGCTACATCCACCAGCCATTATCTCTAAGATAATGTTGCTTGTGTTGCCCGGATGAAACATGTTACATAGTAAGCAATATCACTATATTGCTCATCTTACAAGTCAAATCTTGCGTCTGATTTGTTCACCAAGTCTCTACCAACTTCTACATTCCAGAAATATGTTCATGGAATTGGTATTTGATGGCTTCGGAATTTGCAAGAATCAGGGGGGAGTACCTTCCTGAATTGTTCATGTTTAAAGCTTCATATTATACTCTTTTTCCATTCATGAGTTTACTTTACAGGTTCTCGTAAAGGTTTTTAATGAGGTAATATCAACATGAGATTATATGTCTTTCTGTTTTCCCCACTGGGGTTTTAGGAAAGTATGCACGTCATATTTATTGGCCTCCGAACTCTATGAGTTTTCTCTATTGAGTTAAAAGAGACAATAACCATTATATGTTGCATCATTTTCTTCTTATTTTTTCCACTGGGTTTGAAGGAGTTTTAGCAACATACCAAACACTTTGCTCCTCACATTTTCCCTACAGGGTTTAGGAGGAGTATCTAATGAAGATGATGATATTACATGAACAAATGTAGATTAGAGGGAGTGTTAGAGTTAATTAACATGTATTAATTATGGGTGCTAACCATCGCATCTGTATGGAACGGACGCATCCTCTGGTTGCATCCCCTCAACTTGTATATAAGCATCACTATCAATGAAAGAGAGACACTATTCACGATGTATTGCATCCCTCAACTTGTTTATAAGCATCACTATCAATGAAAGAGAGACACTATTCACGATTACATCCTGTTCTCGTTTACTTTTACTCTTAGTTGGTAGGTCTGGTGGTATGAGAAGTGTGGCTCAATGATGACACACTTTTTTCTTCTTCTATTGCGACGTACCTCAAGCTCGCTGCTAGCATTGCTCACTCAAAGTTATGCTCGTTGCCTAATTACCAGCAGGTACTTGCTTCGCTTTTATTTACTCCGTATATTAGTTATGGCCTAATTCAAATTTTATAAATTTTGATTAGGTTTATCAAAAACAATCTAAACTTTCATAATAAAAAATGTATATGACATGAAAATATATTGAATGATGATTCTGGTATTGTGGATGTTATTTTTCTATTAACTTGATCAAAATTTAGAAATTTGACCTGAGACAAGCTAATATATGGAGTGAATAAAAACGGAGGGAGTAGCTAACATCCACGGGCCATCATTTTTAATCTTGCTTCGAGAAGAAATCTTGTGGCTCCCCCTCCGATGGCCTTTGGGCCGTGGAGGTGCGGAGGATCTCGGCCCGCCGCCGGCGGGAGGGACCCATTCTCATTTTTGTTAGGTTCAACGTTTTGGTTGGGGTGTGCGGTGGTGGGCCGGTGGCAATGTCCCTCAGTAGGAATAATGTCTCTCATGTCCTATCCCCGCCCCGATGGTGCGAATAGCGTCGTCAGAGAATGTGTGGAGGTGTGTCTCCCTCGGATCTCGTGGGATTCAGCCGATGTTGGTCTTCGGTGGATCTATCTGGATTCAGTTTTTGTCTGTCTTCGTCGTCTGGTTACAAGTTTGATCTTTTCGATCTACAACTCTCTTCATCAACGATGGTTGTTGCTTTGGTGCGCTGGTCTTTTGGGGCCTTAGCTTGACGACTTCCCGACTGTTTACTACAACATGGTTTGTGTAGTTTCGATGAGGAAGGGGCGATGACGACGGCACGCCCTCGGCTTGCTTCAGTGTTTGTAGTCGTCGCTAGGTGGTCCGTAGACCTGGTTGTAATTTTTATTATTCCCTCTGTTCACTTTTATAAGGCTTAAAAAACATTTCAGACAATGTGCAAAGTAGCCTATTTTCAGTTGCCTGAAATGACTTATAAAAGTGAATGGAGGGAGTACCTTTTATGTTCTCTGTACCGCCGTAATTGATGAATAGAGTGGAATTTTTTCTTGGAAAAAAAACAACGAAGAACAGGAAGAGGGCGACCAGCAGTGACACGCCACCTAGCCGGCGTCCAAACAGAGATGCCCCCGCCCCGCCTCCTCATTTGGTCCGCCGAGAAAATTGGCTATTTGCCACTTTCAATACGGGCTTCGCACAAATGCCACTCTCAAGATTGACTTCGTAAAAATGCCATCCAGCTCATGTGTACTTTGATTAACATGCCATTTTTTCTTTTCCCGTTGCTTTTCTTTTTCTTTTCTATTTTCTGGCACCTGAAAGGACCAAAGTGCCATTGGACCTTTCAACCTTATCCGATGCGTCTGTGGGCTGATTGGATGAGGGATTGCTCGAGGCTGGCTAGCTCATCATGTCGCTGATGCTTGCCCGAGCAACCACAGGTCGTCGCCGTTGCTCGCCCACAGCTGCGCAGGTCGCCGGAGGTACTTGCCCATGCCTACTGGCGCCGGCGCAGCTCACCCTCGCCTTGCCGATGCCTGCACGAGACACTGCAGCTCGCCGCCGATGCTTGCGCACGTCTGCACGTGCCGGCGCAACCTCGCGGGTGCCTGCGCGAGCCACCACAGCTTGCCGCCGGTGCTGGCCCACGCCAGCACAGCTCGCCTTCCCCTTCACGCGTTGGCATAGCTTGTCCCGAGAGCCAAGACATACGAGGGCAGCGTTGAACAGCAGCTGCGAGATGGCAGCACCGGCTGGAGGAGATGGATGCGTGTACATGTTCTGAAGACGGGGATGCAAGCAACCTGTAAGTGACGCTTGCTCTAATCTTGTACTTGAATCTCGCATTGCAATTTGGCAATTACATGTATCTAATCACAGTGTATGTATACCTGCTTGTGTACCTATTCAGTGTATGTAAAGATAGGAAAAAGGAATTGCAGTCAGAGGAGAGTGTACGTTTGCCTTCCACAAATACAATCACAGATACAATTAAAGCCACTAGTGAAGTTTCTTGCAATCTGTTCTTCTGCACTTGCTGTAGCTTATTTAAAGACGGGAAATGAAATTGTAGCTAGAAGTGGCAAAATATGTAGACCTCAAAATTCAGTATGGCAAGGGAGAGACATAATACCGTCCGGAAAGATTGGGCTCCATGTCGCCACTTCCTTGTCGAGCCTCGCCGAGGAGATCGGCGGCACGCAGCTTCGACGAAATCGGCGGCGGCGAGAAGATCAGTGTCACGCGGCGGCGAGGAGATGGAGGCGGCGTCCAGAGGTTGACGCAAGACGTGGATACAGCAAGCACGTTATTCTCGGCGGGCTGCACGCTCTCTTCTATTTCAAGTGCGCTGATTGGATGCCAATTACGTATTTACGTGAAGATAACTTCAGGGGCAGTTTAGTCTTTTCCGGTGCCCGTAAATGGGAAAAGAAAAAGGGAAATCTGTAAAAAGGGTGGAATGACATGTTAATCAAAATACACACGAGTTGGGTAGCATTTTTACGAAATCAATCTTGAGAGTGGCATTTGTGCGAAGCCCCGTATTAAAAGTGGCAAATAGCCAATTTTCTCTTTCGTTCGCACGAGAGATGGACTGGAGCGAGCTTTGATGGCTGATGGGGGCCCACTCCCTTCTCACGGTAGTCTCGTACCACAAATCAAATCGGCAACCGCTGCAGCGAATCAATCGCTCCCCCGGATTTCCCAATTTTTTAAACACAGGCCCGACAGACAGCCACCTCAGCTTAGTACTCCGGGGGAAATCCAATGATTCCATACCTCAGCTTAGTACCACCTCAGTTTAAGGGAGTAGATGGTATGGAATCCCTTAATTATTGCGGAATTATTATAGGAATCCAATGAGAGCTTTGCGTGCAGACCCTAACACAATGCCGGTTTTGTATTGTGGGCATACGCCTAACCATTTTTGCTTGCTCATACTCAGTCGCTTGGAGTTTTCGTAGGCCTCAGCCAACTAAAATCGCAAGTTACTAATGACAAAAGAAAATACTACACAGGATCACTAGTAAGAATGCCGTGAGAAAGTCCGGCAACAAGAAGACGACGGTCGTCAGTTGTTAGTTTCGAAGAACGGCGTATCTGTTCCCGGGTCTGTGTACACACTGTAAGGTTTAGCATTTGGTAGTATCCACTTCACTCCGAAATTTACAAAAAAAAAAGATGATGTAGGACACAATAAGGATAACATCATTTTCATATTTTCAATCACCCGTGCGGTGGTGGTATGCTTGCTTGATGGTCAAATTCTCCCGTACTCCTTTTTATGTGATAAGCGCGATCTTATTTAAACAGTTGTCATTCTATTTCAACACCTCTTTGATTCAAATGATTTATAAAAGATTTTCTGGGTATAGGATTTTTTATGATTTTTTCTATATAGATCATATACTAGACTTTTTTAAAGGATTCCTTGTTCAGGAGAGTTTATCATTCACTCAAACCTTTTGAAATTAATGATTTGTTGCTCCATGACTTAATCAAACAAATGGAAATCATGAAGAATTTGCATGGGCATGGCATCCCAATCACGTGTTTTCTATTCCTATGTCTTTAGAGTCCTGCAAATCAAAATCAAACATCAGCGAATCATGCGGAAGCACAACTCTCCCGCAAAATTACGGAAATGGTAAAAATCTAACATCAAATTTTTAACCATGTTGGCTGTGTGCATCGCTCGATTCAGAGGTCGGAGGTAGTCCTCCCTTTCAAAAAGATTTTTTGACAAAATCAAATGTTTTTTGTGAAAAATTGTGTTTGCTGTCAGGATGACAATTAACTTTTGCAAGCATGACAAATCCTGACAAAAAAAACCCAGCTATGCTTGTTAAGGAAAATTGTCATTATTGCGACAACACAATTTGTCATAATAAACATTCGATTGCCATACTAAAAAATCCGACGTTCGATTTGCAGCGAAATCTATTATTGTGACAACACAAATTGTCATAATAAACATTCGATTGCCATGTTAAAAAATCCGACGTTCGATTTGTAGCAAAATCTCAAAATTAAATGCTCTTTCAATACCCGATATCTCGAGGTCCCTGGATGCAATTTTGGGAGACCAAGTCCAAGAGACCAAAGCACAAGAGCAGCAGCGCAGGCGACACGAGGACCAGGACAGTATAACTTGACGCCCCGCTCGCTCAGCCTCAGCCCATTCCAGTCGAGGAGGACGGCAGCAGGAAAGGGTAGAGCCAATCAACCGATTCCCCCTCCCCACTCCACCCCGCGCCGCAGCAAGAGCGAACTGGTCCCTGCCTTCCACTGCCGGCCGCGTCGTCGTCGTCCCCTCCCTCCCTCCCTCTCGCTGCGCTCCCGTCCAAGGTAGCCTCCCCCCCTCCCCCGATCCCTCCCTGGCGATCCCTCCCCGCAGCAGCATTTGCTCCTCGGATCTGGCCTCCCGGCCCTCCTCCTCTGCGGCGTGATCCGTTTTCCTGTCCCAGTAATTTCTAGGTGTTCTGTGGGTTAGATCTCGCCGAATTTGGTCAGCGCGGATGAAATGCCGGGGCGTTTAGTGCTTCCTTGACCCTCTCGTGGCGCGGCTGGGAGCAGCGGCGGAGTTGGAGATCTATCCATCATTGGGAAATCGGTGCGAAATCGAGGTTTCGGTGTAGTAGGTTGATGGATATTAGGCCATGGATGGGATTGTGGTAGTCATGCGGAAATTGGGTCGGTGAAATCCGGCCCACCCACTACTACGCTCGGTGATGCTTAGGTTGTTGAGTTGACTCTACCATGTCACTGATCTAGTTCACGGTGAATTCCTGTGTGGCGGTGCTTCTAGCTGTTTTTCGTGCGGTTTGGGGTCGTAAGTGGTTATTGGTACCTAGTAAGTATTTCGTCGCATGATTGCTCAACAAAAATGAAGTGTTTGTTTACAGAGGAATTTAGGTCAAGGAGAGCTCCCCAGTGCCCACAGTGTAGTGGAATCGACTTTCATATTTAGTGGGAGTCGTTTGCAGTCGACTAGCTTTGATGAAGTTAATTTGTGAAAACCATCTAACTTGCACTAGTTTTTGTTGCTTAGAATAGCTGCATCGTCATATTGTTGTTTGATTGAATGACTTAGTACTGCCTGCAACGTACATTTATGAAAAACGCTCCACGCATTTATCAGAGACGCTCCACTATTTTTCTATGTAACTGCTAGGAGAGGCAGCAGTTTCTTTGTTTTCTTCTTATATCTGTTTCTGGCAATCAATGCAGACTGGGAACATGTCAGATAGTGCATTGCAAGATCTCAATGCTGCTCAATCTGTTGTGCTGGAGAAAAGCAAAGACAGTTCTGTGGAACCCTGCAGTTCTAAGCCCGTGTTAAACGGGAACAAATGTGTCAAGAAGGAAGGAAATGCTGTACCTGCATGTCCTGATGTAACCAATGGATGCGATGCTGTAGTCGTAGATGTTGAATATATTGATTCTGAGGATCTCACGGATCTTCCAGATGTTGACACAAGCCTGAGTGTATGCCTCTAGTTGTTCATATTCATGCTTTTTTGTTGGATGCTTAAAGTTCCTTCTGTAACCGAAGGTTTTCCATTTTCTATTTTCAATAGACTTTGCTTACAAGGTTGGATTCAAAGGATTGGATCAAGACATGTGAAGCTCTTAATAATGTTCGTCAGTTGGCAATATATCACAAGCAAAGGTTGCAGGAGCTGCTGTAAGTTGTTTCCTTGTTTTTGGAGTAACTTTTATTAGCTTACAACACCATCTGTGATTCCATAATGCTGTAAAACTATACTACATCTCTTATATTGAATGTGTCAAATTCCAGGGAGCCTCTAGTTCCTCTTATTGTGAAATCTGTTAAGAATCCAAGGAGTGCTCTATGCAAAACTGCACTTATGACCTGCGCTGACATCTTTAAGGCATACGGTGAACAAATGGTCGACTTGATTGATCTGCTGGTGTGCTTCCCCCCTTCTAAAATGTTAAATATTGTTGTGCATGACTGTATGTGTTTAGTTTTCACTCGATGATTTCTTGCACTAACCATGAAGTCTCTTAAAACATCTTGTCTGTCAAATTTGTTCACAGCTAATGCCGCTATTTCTGAAATCTTCACAAGACAAGCGCTTTGTTTGTGAAGCAGCTGAGGCAGCCCTTATGTCAATGACAAGCTGGATCTCCCCCTCTGTATTGTTACCAAAAATGCAGCCCTACCTCAAGAACAAGAATCCACGAATTCGAGCAAAAGCATCTGTTTGTTTCAGTAAGAGTGTACCACGCCTTGTAAGTGAAAGTCTCACCCAAAAATTTATCTGAGATCATAGCTTATTGTCAAACTATCTCCAACCAAAGTATCAATTAAATACACCACATAGTAATTTTTTTCTGATGTCCCAATGGCTCAATTAGATACAGTTGTACAGATTGATAATTTGACGTCCTTGTGCTATTCTTCTCTGTCCATGGGGTTTAGTTAAGAGTTTACATTGAACGTCTTCCAGAAGTTTATACTTTATTTGGATATGCAGATGCTTTGCTTGAATTTTCTTTGTCATATTATGAAGCTGGAGCTTAGCTGCAGATGATTTCATGCATGTGGTGGAACTTTGATGAGTTCAGAATATTAGTGGCAACTGCATGTTTAGCTGTAGTCTGTATGTTCAAAGATCTTGACACCAGTCATTTCAGTAGGGTGACCATTTATTGGAGATTGAGCATATAAATTATTAGGTGGTGTGGGTCTGCGTGCACCGACTAACTCTTGGTTGCTGTTCTAAATATGAGGAATACAACACTCTATTTGTTTTATGACAGTAACTTCTTCTTTCTATCCAGGGTCTGGAGGGAATCAAAGAATACGGAATGGACAAGCTCATTCAGGTCGCAGCAACCCAGCTCAGCGACCAGCTTCCTGAATCAAGGGAGGCTGCTCGTAACCTTTCATTGGAGCTTCAAGCATTCTATGAGAAGTCTCAAGCCTCTGGTTTGGGCGAAGATGACAGCGCACCTGCTATTTCACCAGAAGCTGAAACCTGGGAGGCTTTCTGCCTATCTAAGCTATCTGCGTTAAGCGCCCAAGCAATCCTCCGTGTCACTGTGGGTGTCCCCGTTACCCCAAAAGAAGGCGGCATCTCTGCTGCTCTGAAAGAAGGCGCCGTCCCTGCTGCCCTGAAAGAAGGCGGCATCTCTGTTGTCGTTGCTCCAAAAGAAGGTGGCGTCCCTGTTGCTACGAAAGAAGGTGCTGCGGCCGTGGGCTGCTAGCGTTGGGAGTTGGCCGACACAAAGCGATGTTGCGATTTTCCACATCCAATTCACGTTTTTGCTGTACATGGTTTATGGGTTGCTCGGTTGGTAAATCGAATCTCCTTTTGCTGGAGTTCTTCAGGCTTGCCGCCTGGGGTGGGTGTTAATATTGGTGCGAGATATAGTCCCTTATAGTTGACTGTATAATCCTTTGGTTCCGTCACTACTTATCAGTTTGGCATTGATTGGTCAATCAGGGAATGTAGGATTTCTTCCACCGTTAGATATTTGGAGTACTACAGCCCCTTTTCTTTATGTGTGCGCGTATGCATTTTTTTTATTTGCATTTTGTGGTCTTTAGTTTTGAATGTACTTGGTTCCATTTGTGTTCCAACCCCTCCGCATGAAGCAAACTAGGGAGCTGCATTAAGCTCAATGCACACCCATCGATAACTCGAGTCATAATCAGGAGAGCGGTGAACGTTTGTAACCGTAGTCATAATCAGCAGATCCGGTCTCTGGCGGCCGCGGTGGCGTGCTCGGAACCATGATGGTTCTTGGCTTCGGGCGGCGCTCCTCTGTCCCTGTCGGCATGGTGCTCTGCAGGGTACAACGGCTTCTGCTGCATCCGGTGGCTCTGCGTCTGGAAGCAGTTGATGGATCTGGTATCTCGTTCTGGAGGTTCGCCGTCGGTGGTCTTCGTGTGGTGCGGTAGGCTATGGTGGATCTCGGAGCCTCTTCTTCGTCGAGGGGTAGCTCCGATGGTGGTGGTGGTTGGTGGGCTTGTTGGCGTCGGTGCGGGATGATGCGCGACTGAGGTGGTGTGGGAGATTGGATGAAAACCCTGTCTCGGTGTTATGCCGTGACGAGCGATGGCGGCAGCTGCGGCCGTCGTTGACCTTCTTGGAGGCATCGTTGCTTTGCTGTCGCACCCTTCCCGCGCGGATCTGGCCATCTCGGCCTCTCCGAGGGAAACCTTTGATCTGGGATCGGACGACGGCGATGTCTTGGTGTCGCATTCCCTCTTGGGGGCTTCGTCTTAGGACCTCGGCATCGGCAAGCGAGGCCGATGGACGGTGGCGGTTGTGACGACCAGGTTTCGTGGCAACGATGATGGTGGGAGCGATGTCGGCGAAGCGACAATGGTTGAGATAGTCGGCTTTTTTCGGGCGTGTCCGCGGGTTTGCCTCACTTTGTTTGTTGCTGTGAAGTCAAAGCTGCTGCA